>NW_028289044.1:306250-612500 GCF_059628265.1 Tinamus guttatus
GCGGGTCACACCTACAGCTACACTCGTGTTTTAGCTGTGCTTCCCTATACCCCATCCTTCACACTGCAAGACAGGCCATGGATTTTCCCATTGCACACTGGAGCCCTAGCACTCGCACTCCTCCATTCCCCTGTCCCCTCTCACAGCTCCATCCCTCTTCCCTCCTAGTGCAGACACTCCCATTTACTGGAGCTTCACATAACCACAAGCAGTCCCAGACACAGCAGTGGCACAGAGCTGGCCCCTTAACTCGAAGGCATCCTCCACCAACCACACACACAGAGAAAGTCTAGCTTAGGCAGATAATTACAAACAACTTGTTTGCATAACAATAATGAGGAACATAACTTGTCATCTGCTTACTATTAAAACCTGCAGTAGCTGCAACATGAGCTATATTATGTTTTGTGTGAAGGCATGCTAGTTTTCTAATGAAAAGTATGAAATTGTCATTCGAAATTTTATTTTAGAAACAGAAGTTTTAAGAAGCTTAGTAGATTAAATGGTTTTAATAAAAAACTAAAGTACAGCCTATCATATGCTAACAAAAAAGAAGTCTCTTACCACTCCCAGTTTTTCAGAAGCATTTGCCTTCCAAAGACGAATATTCATCTCATCTGAGCCACACAGGATGTATTTATTATCTGAAGTCCATTTCACAGTCATGACATGCTGCATTCGCTTTGTATGATATACCTCCCTAAAGTAAAGAAAAACATCATGGTCTTTTAGAATTCCTTTTCCTAGCAATATCTTTCAAATAGCACATTTTTCTATCCAAGATACAATATATTTTTCTGACTTCTAAAAATATATTCTGACTTTTTAAAAGGTGCTGGATAATAATTTATATTTAATTATATTTATTAACATATGTCTATAGGTAGATAATTTTATCAATTCAAATACAGTATTCTGGTCAGACTAATAAAATAAAAACTTTAACGCAAATGCTTTTTAAATATTCTTTCATAGAAATTAAAGCATCTGATAAATCATTCTCTTTTTTCCAACAACATATCCATATGGTGTTGCATACCACTGGTAAGGTAACCATATTACTTTTTACCAATATGCTATTATAGTGATCAAACATTACTGAATGGGACTACAGAAATATAATTCCATTTACCAAGAATTGACTGAACTTAGTGAGCTTCATCTTATTAGTGAGCTATCTTATTTCTTCTGGATATTGATTTTCTGAATCTTAAACTTTATTTTAATAACAGAAAGCACTGAAAGAGTTTTTCAAATTAATAGGGGACCAGTCGTCAGAGTGAAGTGGAATACAGCCACAATCCCTGCTTACAGACACTCCTACCTAAAACATTTTTCCAGGACAGGGAGAAAGCAGAAAACAGCCCTATCGGTTATGAAGGAAAGTGATAGCATTTTTTTAAAAGGAGACAGGCAAAAATAAATAAAAAATAAAAAAGGGTTGACAAAAACAAAACAAAGAGACTGACAGAGAATAATGAAGGCAGGGGATAAAGAACAAATGACACCAGACAGACCAGATAAGTTTCTTTGATTTTCATCAAATTGAAAAAAAATAATAATAGTGCACAAAGTAGATCTAATCTGAGCTTCAACAAAATATTTAATATACTGCCTTATGAAACCTTGCATGAAAAACTAATTCATGCTGAGCTGCATTCAAGGCACTGTTTCATGAATCAAAACCTGGCTAACAAAGCATGAGCAGAAAGTAATAACAAATGGAAGTGAATTAGATCACAAAAATGTCCCAAGGAGATCATAAAGAATCCCTATTACCACCCTTCTCATGTAATGTCTTTAGTAATCATCCATATAGGATGAAGACAAACACTATAAAACAAACATTTTTATCTTGGGAGGCACTGCAAACATCAGTGATAGCACAGATATAGCACAAAGAGGACTAAATGCATTAAAGATATAGAAAGGGAAATAAGATGAGACTCATCCTGGTAAAATATAAATGAGTATACCTGAGAATAATAATTCAGAAATGCTACTTAATCTATTTGGAAAGCAATAATGTCAACGAAAGCCTAAGAAAAAAGCAAAACAAGAAAATGGTTTTATACAGTTTTAACAGGGGACATAGTAAAGGCAAGAAGCAAATCTTCCCCTTGTACAAAGGGCCAATGTTTCTTTAACACTGCAACCTACCCTCTAGGTATCTTTGCCAGAAAAAGAGAAAAAAAAAACAAAAACAACAACAACATGTTTGAGAAATTTCACCCACAGGTTCACAGTGTAATTGTAATACAAAATATCAGTACTACTACCTGTTAAATAAAAGTTCTATGCTAACGCATACTTCAAAATTATCCAACAACTACATGAGCGCTCACTCTCAAGTTATATGCAGTTATTCACAAAAAATGAATGCCCCAGTGAAGACAGTAATGACTGAATTAAGAATTTTGAAGGTTAGGGAGGGAGGCCATAGAGTGCATGAGTGAGAGGTGAAAGAAAAAAATAATTAAAAAAATCACTCACCTGCTGTGACCTTTGTCAACAGGAAAAATGCGGATAGATTTATCAAAGCTGGCAGACACAAACTCTTTCCCAGTGGGCGAATAATCCACATCAAGAACAGCAGACACGTGATCCATATGCACCATCACAGGCGAGGCAAGGTAGCGCATATCGAAAGTGTACAAGCTTTGAAAGAAAGAGGAGCTATGTAACATCTTACCAACTTAAGCAATTAGCACATTTTTGGGAAACAGCTACCTAAATTACACACAAACATGCTTAAAGATAGATCCATACTGAAGAAAAGATTGTTTAAAACTGCTAGTAACACTGGAAAGATAAAAGAAGATACATTACTTGGTCCTTGGAATCAGTTTCCAAGCCCATGGCTTTAGTTATTGGACCAGATCTACGTTTCTTTCTGAAGGGAGTAGTTGAGTCCTGTCTCTTCTCTGGGAGGATGAGCATCTGCTCTGGGGTCACTGACTGAACCTATTTCTCCAAGCTTCTGTCCTCACTGTCCTCCTTCACTACATCGTTGGACTACGTCTCAATCAGTCATCCCCATATGTCAAGCCCATCAATTCTGCAAGATTTCTAGATCTTCCCACACGAATCTCGTAGTAATTCCAAGTCTACTATGACATTTCCATGTGCTTGGTTCCCTTTTCTAAGGAAGTCAGCTGAGCAAAGAATGCAAGAGTCCAAGGCAAGCTCGATCCCCCAACATATGGGGCTACTGGTTCAGCACAGCAGATCATCCGCAGAAAAGCATCACATGGAAAATAGCTGCAGAGCTGCTGGACCACAGCTGCCTTGCTCTTCAGCACTGCAGAGCTCAGGTAGAAGTTTACCCGCACTCGTATAGGAAACATTAGTTCAATGGCTTCTATACAATAGTTAACTGGCAAGTACTACTTTTTCCTTCTGAAAAATTGCTTTAGTTTTGGAGGACAGTTGCCCCTAACAGTAGCAGCTATCATTTTTAGTCTAGTGAGGAACAAAAAGAAATCAGCTATAAACAAACACTTTAGGTAGCCTTTACCTCAATCAAAAAGAGTTAAAAAGCAGTATATTAAATTGAAAGCCTAGTTTCAAGGTATGGGCCAGCTTCCATTTCTTTGGAAGAACAGCCTTAAGATAAATGATAAAACTCCCATTCTGCTTTAGCAGACAGCCGTGATCTACTGTTAGATCACTGGCTTCCTGGAAGAAAAGGTACGGAGCACATTTTACAATGGCCTAGTTTGAGGCAGTTTTTCTCAGTATTAGCTTAGTTGTTCACATGAATAGTATTGTCCCAAAGTGAAAATGTGTTCCAAGATGCTGAAAGGATAAAGCATTACAGTTTCTGGAACTGCTTCACAAAAGATTAATTTTTTAGAAATGTTCCCATCAAAATAGCTGATCAGTGTAAGATACCAGCTTTCATGACAGCTGGCAAGAAAATAAACACTTATATTGCAGGATCAATAGTGATTAATTTCAAGGTTCCTTTGCAAGCTATGCTTGCATTGGTTCAAGTGCATTTTCTTATTACAATAGAGCAGTGGATTTTGTTTGCTCTAAATTACAGTGCTTTCCACATCCCTACAGAAAAACAGGCAGCTTAGCACCATTTTTTTTCTAAATTAGTGAGCTTGATTTAAGGCATTACTTAAGTGACTCGAATTTAGAGAGTTTAAGTAGTTTTTTTAAAAAATACATTGTAAAATAATGATAAATCACCAAGGCACAGATTAAAGACATGGTCAGGATGAGCAAAAGGATCAAAAGATCACACTTACTTGTAGTCTTCATTTGCAGCAGTGAAAATGAAAGCTTCCATGGGGTTCCAACACAATGTATTCGTCCTCATCTTCAAGATAACCTGAAATATATTCACACATTGCTACCTTGTTAAAGGTAATAAAACACTGGCTAGGCCTCAAATACAAAGCTGCTTACACCACTACTGACAGGTAAACTCTTTCCAGATACAGAATTGTGAAGAGGAATAGTGATACACACTTACTTAGCAGTGTTAGAATTAGAGATCAAGACTTCCTATCCCTGATCATTGCTTCACTTACTGCAATAAAATTTTTCTCTACAAGCCATTTTGGAAGCAAATCTTCCTCAAGCTGTCATTTACCCAAAACTAACATGCCAACCTGGAACCTTCAGAAACCCTCACTTCTCCATCCTATTTGCAGGAATCTTTAATTAAACATTTAATTGAGCCTGATTGTTTATACAACATCCACTTCAAAGGATGCGAGCAAGCATTTGCAAAGTGATAATATTATTTTGATGTTCCCCCAGTTTTTCCTATCCCTTTGTTATTTTATTTCAGACATTTCAGTTAAGAAATTCTCTAAGCCAGTTGCTATTTCTTTTTTTTTTTTTCTCTGAGAAGTGGCAAGCAGTGAAACAGTTAATGTGTTATAATTTACTCACAGCTGTCACTGCATCAGCAGCAAATCAGTTCCTTGGCCTTCATTAAGATTGCCACTAGCAAGCAGATAGCTACAAGGAGGCCAGCTTGGCTCGAAGCAGGAGCAACGGCAGCTAATGATGGCCCTAAAAATATCCTCCCCCTTGGTTAGCAGTGGATGGGACAACTAGTCTAAGGGAGCCACATACTGGAGCCCTCAACTTGGAGGGCTGCAGGGACAATGGCAGCTCTGCAGCCCTGGAAGAAGAGGGCACTGGGGTGGCAGGAGGATGACACATCATCTGTGGCTTCTTGCAGCTCCTGGAGCTCTCAACCATTGTATTTAAAAATAGCTTCCACACAATATGCCTGACAAAGCAGATAAATAGTTACAGAGCATCATATGAAAGACAGAACAACTCTAAACAAAATTCTTCATTACACTTCAGACAAACCATAATCCTATCTGAAAATTCTGAAATCCTGAAATTTTGGTGTTTAATCCTATATTACTCAAACCTCATTTTTGTTCTCAACTTACTACTCCAAACGTAATTTCACACGCATATAACACACTTGTGCAATTATAACTTTTAAAATAACAAACAAAATTTCAAAGCAAGTTACAAGTGCTCCACCTTCCAAAGGGATCGTGGCTTTACTAGTGTGTGCATATTCTCGTGTCTCATTCTCCACAAATCCTCATTTTCTAGGTGACACTACTGCTCCTGGGTTCCCTCGAGATGGTCACTGACCAAAACCTCCTTGCCCCTGCAGATACAGTATTTTCTGCCAAGATGGGAACAATTTTTTCTGTGCAGAAACAGGTTGAATGTCTGCCTGACTGAATTAAAAGCTAAGAGCTCTGTGACTGCAAGAGAAGGGTGGTGCTGATGGAGGCATCTTGTCCCTGGGGAGACACTGGCTCCTCATGCTGCTGTGATCCTGGTGAGCAGTCAGGAAGGCAGGTCACACATTGCCCTGAGTTTGGAGGTCAACAGGAATTGCCTCTTAATGGAAATACGAGTACATACAACTTGGTGAAGCACTAGCTCCTTTGGCAGCTTGGCCTGTCCATGATTAAGTTTAGGCAAGAGACAAATAAGATGTTGAGATGTTACAGAAGTACAGAGCAAAGAATAATCTAAAAAAGTTGGGAAGAAAAATGAAGGGAGCTCCCCTGTTTAGTAAAAGTACTTTTTAAAACTAAAAGTTGTTCTTGTGCAACCCATGGGATCGCAGAAGAAAAGAGATTAGGATGTTTTAAAGTTGGACAACTTCAGTATTTGAACAGCCAGCAGGAACTGTATTTTCTGTTGCTTAAAATTTCAAGCAGCTATCCAAGCTGTTCACCTGAACCAGATACCTTGCAGACAGGAAAAGAAGACAGGTCAATTATTTGGGCAATCTGCTTTTGTATTCCAGTAATCTTGTTAGTGTTTATAGTTAAAGAAATAAAACCAGATTGCCAAATCTCCGAGGACTTCACAACTTTGACTTGTCCTAATAAGAACAGAAATAATGTCCTAATAATGTCAGAAGATGGCTCTGCTAAAGAATTGTTCCAAAATGCTACTATGAATGTATTAAGAGCAATTTAAATGGCCTTGAACCCAGCTATGCAGCTGTTACTGAATGTAAGGCTAGAACTGCGCAGAGCACCCCTTTTCTTAGGTGCTGTTTTAAACGCAAATACTGCTGATGAAATAAGCTGAATGCTATAGGCTTGGAGGGGGAAAAAAAAAAAAAAAGTGAAGAAAGAATGGAAAAAGTGGGGCATAACAAGCCTGACCCTTTTGAAAGGGGGCTGGATTTTCCAGTAATATCAGAGAGAATTTGTCACAATTTTATATCATACATGTAATGTGTTTCAGTTATTTTTGTCCTTATTTTGCAGAAGCTGGAAATCTTGACCAGGGAAGATTAATCTCCTGATTGTTACATCCCAGATATATGTCCCCACATTTTATCAGAAGGAACATTTTTTCAGTGTCCTAAATTAAACTTCACCAAAAGTTACTAGTGCACAGGGAGAGAAATACCGTTACACAAACAACATTCCTATTTTATGACTATTTTAAGTTTCATTATAACATTTCAGCATTCACTAGCCACAGTCATTGCAGACAGCATATATCATTCATACCTGAAGGATATTCAGTGTATATTCGTAAGCCAGCAGATCATTGCTCAAGAAGCAAAATTGTTAAGATGTTTGTGGGGCTCAGTAAACACTAAACATCATCCAGCTAGCTAACACCTGGATGTGAATGATTCATTTCTTGTTTTAAACAAATACACACATTCCCTTAAAAGTGAACAAGAATTTTCATGTTACTGGTAAACATCATATATAAACATGGTATGTAATTTTGGTTTTGCTGCAAAGAATTTCTGAAATTTTTATACTAGCTACATATATCACTTAAGAAAATGTAGCTCATGAAGGATTTATTTGCATACATGCAAAAAAAATGAAATGAAGAACAAGCCTCTCCCATGGTCTAAACAACTGCCTTTTAAGTTACCTTGTTTGCTTCTGGCAAGGAAAGGAAAGGAAAGGAAAAAAAAGCACACAGACACAATGCAATAATGAACATAAAGTTCTTATTGTGAAAATGCTGTCAGGTCAGGCACTTTATCAAAAATTACAACGGAGTGAGGATGACAGCCAGTTTGAACATAGAGAGGGCCCTTTTAGCTCTCGCTGGTTTAAGTTCCAAGATTAACTCAGCTAAGCAACTCAAAGAACATGAACACTCAGTGAGCTCACAGTTCAGAGCTTCCCTTTAGCTTCATCAATACTTACAGACTATGTATTCTGTATCAATATTACTGCCATAAGCTTTTATTAAGAAGAGATAAAAAGGAAGAAAAATGTTACCTTCTTTAACGGTGTTGATTGTCTCATATCATACAGCACAATATTTCTGTCAGAAGCACAGCTTCCTAAAAGGTAAGTCTATGGCAAAAACAAAACAAAAGATCAGTTAGTTCCTACTTTCCATTCTGAAGAAAATACATTCACAGTTCTTTATGTACAGTTAATTATTCAACCCAAGCATTTTAAATAGCTTTCTCAGTAAATTTCAGAATTCAGAGTCCTCTCTCTACGTAACAAGCACCACCCATATACATTTCACCCACCCACATGCATAGCCCACCCAAAAAATTCATAGGAACTGCTATACAAGATCAGAGCAGATTCAGCTGTTGGCTTTGGAGGGCGAGATGACTCTGTCAGAGGGAATTACAAAAAAGGGCAAGATGAGAGCACCACGGACAGAAAACTACATTACATGACTGAAGCAGATGACATGTATTGTTGTGGGGCAGAAAAGAGACTGCCCTACATCTCTTTCTCCCCTCTCCCATTAAAAGAGAAGAAAAAATAAAGAAAGGTATACTACCTATCAAAACCATCATGACTAACTATACACACACGTTAAAGCACAAAGACATGTACTTTTGGAAAAAAAAGTAGTTAAAGATAAGAGTAATACAGCTTAGGTCTTAACACTAATCAAGAAAACATTGATATTCCAATACATGACCAAAGTATTACCTCAATTGGATTAAATTTTACGCTGCTTATGCTATCAAAGCCCCATGTCAGAGAACACATGGGACTTGTCCTTTGTTCATCCCAAATGTCTACTTGATGGCCACAGGTGGCAAAAACAGCTTCTTTCCAGTGGTGATCAATTCCTGTATATACTGTCTTAAAAAAAAAAAAAGAATGTACACATAAGTATGTATGTTTTCTTATAGCAACGATCAACACACAGATCATTGAATATAGAGTCTGCCATTACTGTGTTTGTTCATATGACTGAAAACTGAGTTACCAGAGACCCTGAAAACTGAGTCTTATTAGATGCACTCTTACATAATCAACTGTTTTTCTACATGCTCGTTTAATATGCACACATTAACAAATGTACAACCTCCAAAAATGGCAGCATTAGAAGCCCATTTACTGACAAAAGCATGGCTGATTTTACAGGAAATAGAAATTTTGAAAATAAAAGTCAAAGTTCTGTATTGAATGTCTGTGAGGTCTTGGCTTGAAAACAGTATTATTTTATGCACACCAAGCACTGACAACATGCAGCTCAAGAGTAATAGACTATAGAAAGATTTGACCAGTCCCCAGGAAAGGAATGATCACTACAGGCAGATCTCAGCAGTCTCCGATGGCATTTGAGGTATTTCTAGTTATATGTAAATGAAATACAAGGAAGTGAAGATACTTTGCCATTATAAAATCTGATGCTGTCACCTTATAACCCATTAAATATCAATCTATTGCTGTCTCTTCCAAAAGCTAAATAACAACTGCTTCAAACAATTCAAAAGAACAGACAAGGGATATCAAAATTAAGGTTTTCTACCTTTCCAAGAATTGTATGAATTGGTTCTTCCTCTTCTCCATATCCTGGACTCTCCATTTTCCATTGCTTCACAGTTTTGTCATCACCAACCTGGAAATATCGGGAAAAACATGCACAGTTTTACATGAATTCTGCTTAATTGAATTAATTTGCTTTGCAACTAAGAACAGGAAATCTTTCAAAATGAAAAAGGAAACGGCCAAAGTAGAGTGTTTCTCTCTTGCCCTTTCACTTTTCTGCTTTATACATCTAAGGCAAGGATTAGTTCTCATTGCCATAACACTTTAGAGAAATTTAGGAGGTACAACCTGAAGACTTATTGCCAGAGCTTGAACCGGTCACATCTGCACACAGTGCTCCAACATCCTTCTGAGTGTCTCAAAATTAGTTTTGCTTGAACTGGATCGTCACATGCAGATTTTTTGTGTGTGTGCTACAGATTTTAATGTTATTTAAGCATTATTTAAACATTACCTCCCTCCCTAAAAAATATGTTATATATGTTCAACTTCTCTCCTGACAGCACCAGTTCTTTTTCTTCTTCCCCTCTCCCAGTTTTCAGGCAGAGGGAATGTCAAAAGGGGATTCTAATTTGGCATCATTTATATTTTTCTGCTGCAACTTTCCTGGCACCATAATTAGTGCTCTTGTGACCTGGAATCTAATTCAGAAAACAATCAAACAAACAAAAAACAACAACAAAAACAAACAAACAAACAAAACTTGTAAGAGTTAATGCACCTCTTATAGGCCTAGCACATAAGAAGCAAAACCTGGAGACTCCCTAATCTTCAAACAAAATTGTTTTTATTTTATCATCTTAGAATTGTTTTGATGCAAAAAGGAAGTCCTATTCCTTCCAAGCAGTTTAGTTGTAACTGAAAACTAATACATTTTACTGATAGAATAGTTTTATTAATAGAATTGAACACGATTACCCAGGGTTTATCTTTTCCAACCTTGAATAATGTAAGTATCATAGCATCAAAAAAAAATTGTAATCGGAAACAGAACTGACAGGTTCACATGGCAAATTAAATAAACGCATGCAAGTTCTAAAATAATTGAAATTGAAATACTCCACAGCAGAGATGACAGTAAACTGCTGACCAAAAAACAGGTGGTCACCAGGTGCTCTGTGCTGTTAGGCTGTACGAGGAAGACAGGTTATACTTACAGTAAAGAATGAGGTACCACAGAAACGAGCACACATGCCCCGCACAAAGCCCTCATGGGCTTGTAAAGTACGAACACATTGTCGCTTGGTCAAGTTCCAAATTTTAACCTGTTAAAAATGGAGAAATATTCTGTTGTTATTTAGTTCAGATTTCTACAAGGCACAATTGCAGTTCATAATTCAGGCATGAGAGACACTCGCACAGCAACGAAACGCCACAGCTGGCTTGACGCTGAAGAGATTTATAATACTAAAACTATTCAGTTTTCCTCTGACTCCGCAGCAGTTCAACTTCAAAGTGTGTGCCTGTGTGGCAGGGGGTGAAATACAAAAAGCCATAGGGATACCCAGTTTAACACTCATTGTTCTACATCAAGAAACTAAGCATCACTTCCAGCTCACAGTTTATCATAAGTTCCTAGATTTGTGCAAACACTTGCACCCACTTATGACAGCTGCTTTTTATCACCTAACTTTGAGGAACTGTGGAGCTGAGAGCTGCTTTCTAAAGCTTTTTGACATTCTTTACATGCTGGAATGTCACAATGTGCAGTTTGAGAAATGCTGGATAGGTGGCCCCTTCTGAGAAAGCACAGTATTATAACTGTACAAAGATACAAAAGAAAGATAAAATAGGGCATTAAAAAGGTGAAGGAGCTTTGTTTATGGTGGTTCATAACTGCAACTTACCTCTCCATCACAAGCCCCAGAAAGCACCGTAGACAAGCTCTTTGGGTGTTTGGCCATGCAGTTAACTCCATCTCTGTGGCCATCAAGTGAGCTAAGAAAGGGTTTTGCAAACACACGTTCGAGCTTTGTTGCATTCAGAGCTCTTACGTATTCCCGTGGAACCTCAAAAGGATGCAGTACAGGATCATAATTTCTTGGAACTGCAACAAGGGTAACACAGTCATTACAAACCTGCTATACATACTCTAGTTCAAGGTAAGTTGCATTCCTATGATTTTCTGTTTGATTTTCCTTGCCATGGAAGAAGTGTCTGTAACACTAGGATTTTTGTGATATTACCATTTTGAAATTGATCTATGGGATTGTTAATATGATCACTTGACAACCTTTAAGCTAATGAAGTCTGAAATAACTTTAAAATTATTCAACATCCCTTTTAAACATATACCGCTAAACTAATCAAGGTATGAATGCACACAACAAACTGAAAATCACATATATTCTGCCCTTTCCTGACTTCCTATCACCAAATTCCTGTACATGCAAAAAGAATGTGCCTGAACAGATAGACACAAGGAGCTGCAACTCAGCTCTGCTCCTGTTCAGACACCTGCAAACCAGCTCCACCTCAGAAACAAGACTCATTAGCTTAGTACTTCACTGCTGCTATCTGCTTTCCCAGGCAGATGGTTTACATCCTGTAAGCAAGGGTCTTTCTGCATCCATGCCTAAAGATAATTCAAGAAGGATAGTGGTAGCTGACATTGCGTTTTATGGAAAATGTTGTCAACCGAAAAACTGACAATGGCTAGATCACTCATTAAGAATCAGTGTTTATTTCAGCCTACTGATTTCCAAATAATATTTGCTGCCTATTAAAACCTCTATCAGAGGAAATGGTTGTACAACACAGGATTACATGACAGCGAATTGGGTTTGAAGTCTACACACAAATCACCTATTGTGCTAGCAAGTAACTTTAACCACCTTTTTCACAGTTGAAGCGCCTAATCACCATTAAAGAACCAGGATATGCCCAGTCCACAGAATCACAGCACGGCTGAGGTTGGAAGGCCCCTCTGGAGACCACCTGGCCCAAGCCCCTGCTGGAGCAGGGCCACCCTGCACCCTGTCCAGGCGGCAGCACCAGCTTGGGTGCTACTTCATGCTTAGGAGTTGCTTACTTGAGTTAACAAGACTAGACTTGTGCCCAGAATCATGACGGAGGACGGTGAGCTTACAAGCCTTATTCCTGAAGTGTTTTCATGCCAAGCCGAAGTTAAATCTCGCTTCTAGCGCGGTTTAAAGGTGAGACCGCAAGACGGAGCTCTCTGTCCCCCCGGCTCCCCTCACAGCCCCTGTCATAGGGCGCATGCGCAGAGCGTGGCTGCCTCATGCACGCGGGCGGCAGTTAGCGCCTCCTCGCCCGCCCCGGTCCCAGAGCCGCGGCGCTCGGGGCCTCCGCCACCGCGGGGCAGCGGAGCCGCGGCGGGTGCTCGAGTCTGTTCCTTCCCACCCGCTCCCCTCGGTCCCGCCGTGCCCGCGCGGGCGGCTCCCGCTCACCGCGCTGCAGGTCCAGCTTGGTCTCGCGGACGTAGTCGTCGGGGTTCCGGCTCAGCACTTTCACCCGCATCCTGCCGGCCACAAACGCTCGCGCTCCCGCTCCCTGCCGCCTCCGCCTCCGCGCCCCCGGGCCGCACCGGAGCGGGGCGGCTGCCTCCCACGTGACAAGCACCGGCTGGCACAGGCCCGCCAGCGTCTCGCGAGACTGCGTTCCCCGCGCGTGCGCAGCGGGGCGGCGCTGGGTGCGCGGCGGCTGAGAGGACGCCCCGCCCCCTCGCCGCAGCCGTTGCTGCCGTTGGCGCCGTTGCGGCCGTTGGCGCCGTTGCGGCCGTTGGCGATGAGCGCGGCACCGGGCGCGCAGAGCCCCGCATGCGCCGTGGGGGCGCCGGCCGCGCCGCCCGTGCGCTCCCTGCTCCGCCACGTGCGGCTCGAGAACCTGGCGGCGGGGCTGAGCGGCGGCGTCATCTCCACGCTCGTGCTGCACCCGCTCGACCTGGTCAAGATCCGCTTCGCAGGTGAGGCTGCGCCGGCCGGGCGGAACGGCCGCGGCCCTGGGAGGCCGCGAGAGGATCGGGGCGCACGTGGTGGGAGCCGCCACGGCTCCTCGGGCCGAGACGGCAGCTGCGGGCGCGGGGAGGGGTCAGGCAGCTCCTGCCGTCCCGCGGGAGCCTCCTCAGAGCTCGCCCTTATTGCTGAAGTTTTCCTGGCCTCATTTTGCGAGGGGGTTCTCGGTTAGTGACCGGCCCCTTTCCCCGCTCTTTCAGGAGGCAGCAGAGGGGGAGGAGGGCCCGGTATGGTTTCCGAGGCTGCAAGGTTTTGCCCAAGTCCACGTGTAGTTGCATAATGACAGGCTTTTTGGCAGGGTGGCTGCGTGAGTTAGAATGGGCAAGCAGGAGGCCAAAGCGGATAGTTTCAGGTTCCTTTGTCTCCCATCTCAAGGCAAAACTTTTAGGATGTTCCCAGAGACTGCAGAAGGTGCTGTTACCTTTAGGCTGCATTATCTGATCAGATAAATCCAAAACTAGGATTTAAACACTTATTTGTGCCTCTCACAACCCTGACCTGTAAGAGTATACCTCTTAAGAGTGGCACTTCTGAGGCCACATCTGAAGCACTGTTTCCAGTCTGGGTTTCAAGGAGGTCACTGACACAAGGAGGATTTTCAGGACAAAGGATAAGGATAGTCTAGACTAAGTCCAGGAGAGGCCATCGGCCATCAAGCTAGTTAGGAAACCATAGAACAGGCCATAAGAGGAGAGGCTGAGAGAGATGGATCTATTCAGATTTAAGGAAACAGGTAAGGGGAGACATTGTTGTTGTCAGTGACTCTCCAGTTGGAGGATGTTGAGAAGTTGGCATTGGACTCTCCTTGGTGATGCTCAGCAATAGAAGAAGAGGCAACAGACACAGGTTTACCCATTTTGTGTGGATGATCAAATCCCGGAAGAGATTATAGTCCAAAGAGGTTATAGTCTCTCCAGCCCAGAGATGACTGGACATGTCCTTAACAACCTGATCTAATTAGGCCTGTTTTGAGCAGAGAGTTGGATTGGTGCCCTCTGGATGTCTCTTCCAATCTAAGTTGTCCTGCGATTGAATATAAATTTTTCACTTTAGTTCTTGATTTCAGTCTGTTGACTTTTGGTTGGACTGATCCAAGGCTCATAGGTTTTCTGCAGAAGTTTCATCCAAATCACTTAGATCTGAACTCCATCTTTTAACATAATATCTTGTGTGCTGTTTTTCAGTACTCTGAGAATGTATCTTTTTTACGGCATGGAGTAACATGGTATCTTCTGAGTTTAGATGTCATTTAGGTACTTCTTCCCATCCCCATAAGAGTTGTGATTAACATTCTTTCCCATTCCCGGTAGCAAACTGTAGACTCTTGTGAAAGCTCTAAGCCCTAACTCTTGCACACCTTTAAAATGCAGCTAATCATTTAAGTCTGTGTGTTTACTGCAGCCTTGGTTGGAGGCCACATGGTGGCTCCTACACAGCTGAACTTCATGTTTTCTGAAACATTTTTTGATGTTGTCTCTCCGTTAAATAGTAAGTGATGGATTGGAGCTGAGGCCAAAGTACAATGGGATTCTCCACTGTATGACCACAGTCTGGAAGCACGAAGGATTGCGGGGCTTGTATCAAGGAGTGACTCCAAACGTGTGGGGAGCCGGGGCTTCCTGGGGACTTTACTTTTTCTTGTAAGTAGAACTGTAAAATGTTTCACGTGTGTACTTAAGCTTCAGATATTGGCTGGCCCTTTTGCAGGGGTGAGGGAGAGGGAAGGTATAAAAAATGTGCTAAATAAACTCGTGATTCTTCTGGGAAGTCCAAGTCTGTTGGAACAAAAGCAATTTGAGGCAGAGACTGGTTCCTTTGTCAGGCACAGTGCATGATGCTTCACGCCACGGTGCTTCCGAAGAACTAGGGAACTGGGGAGGTTGTGACATTGCTAGCTAAGAATCTTCTAAAAGTGTTGATAAACTGTGCCTAAAAATATGCAGAAAATAAGAGCTTAAGCTGTGAAATATGATAAAAACTAAAGAATAAAATGTTTACTAAAGCTAAATGTTTTACTGATGTTTAGTTCTTCTAGTGGCCATGAGTATCTTCGTTTGTTTTATGAATTGATATGCTTTGCTTATAAAGGCTGTTTTTGTGTGGTTTTATTTGTTTTTTTTTTTAATATTTATTATTTTCTACTTTATCAGCTATATAACTGTAAACTGATTTCCTGCAGTCCCCAGCTCATTGAAGGATTTTGGGAAAGTTTTTTTGGCATGCCTGTATGAAGCTCACTCAGTAGTTCTCTAGACTCTGTTATTGCTGGACTTTGCTCTTCAGTCTTCACTACAAGTCATAGTCCAACTCCTGTTGACTACTTCTCAGTCCACAAAGTAGATGGCAAGACTAGATATTGGGTCGAGAGAAAGTTCAGTGTATCCCTGAGCTACGAAATAGATACCTGCCACTCTCTTTAAATAAAAGGGGGACTATCTAATCAGTTTCTTTAAAGATAACTTTATCTTTGGAGATAACTGTTTCAATATGTTGTTCATGTTGCTTCTGACAGTAATAATTCATCAATTTAAATTTATATTTCTGTAGTTCCCTTTAAAGAATTAACTGTTCAGCAAGTAATCAAGTAAACAGAGATATTTTCCTGACACATCTGTTTTGTAAGGTTAAGTGACGTAATGCTCTTCCTGATCATCTCTTAAGTGAATTTTATGTGGGTTTTTTTTTTCAGTTATGTACCTTATGTACCTAGTTATGTTTTTTCTTTTCTTTTACCAAAATCTCTCTTGTGATTTCCAGTTACAATGCCATCAAAGCTTACAAAAAGGAAGGGAAGCTGGAAAGCCTAAGTGCAACCGAACACCTGGTGTCAGCTGCAGAGGCAGGTGAGCTACATGCAAAGATGATTAACGTTTGTTTCTAACCTGTGCATATGCTGCGTTTGTCTGTCAGTGCTGCTTTTTCTTACAGATGGTAAGTGTGTTTCAGTCCAGATAAACATCATTAATTTATTTGCAGGCAGTACGTGTATGTAAGATGAATAGATGGATGGATGGATGTCTGTGACCTTTAGTTTTGCTCACAATTAGCAGTTATTAAAATACTCTCTGACCTTTTTTTTTTTTTCCTCATGCGTGAGTGTATTTTCCACTAGTAGTACTACTATAAGTCCCAAAGCATAAACTACGTAACTTATTATCAGCTTACTAACCCATTACATGTTGAACACAGACTTGGAAAAGAGAAGGCTTGTTGCAGTTAGTAGAATAGCTGAACTGATCATTGGTCCTTGAAAATTTTTCAATTTAAGCTCCAAGTTTTCTTAGAAACCATAAATCCAAAATAAAAATAACATTTTTTTTTATCAACTTGACTTTTATTACTTTGTTTCTAGTATATGTTCTTATATATGCTTCTATTTCATACATACTAATCTAGACAATTGAGAAGACTTTTTATTAGGATACTATAGCAATTTAATGTTATGTTGTTTGATGTAAAAAAAAAAAGAAATTAGCTGTTTTACTATTGCATTAGAATAAATTACAAAACTACAGGTTGTCTGTGTTATCGTGGCAATCTAGCTAAGCATGTTAATCATGATCAAGGTATCCACTACATTTTGAAAAATTATATATATGAATACTAATTGAGATAATCAGAGCACAAAATGAAGTTACTTAATTTCTAGTTTCCTATCTAGTACAGATTACACTGCTGATTGTTGAAAGGTGATAAAAGAAAGGCAATTGATTCCACTAGAGCAACTAGTAGGTTGAACTTGGATGTGAACTTTGAAGGCAGAGAGAACAATCCTGTGCCTAAACTTTGCCTGTTTTAAGTAATACAAGCAGTCGTTTAGGATGGTAGTTTTGCCCTTGTGGAAGCCCATGGTGCACTGAGCTGAAGAAGCTAGGGCGAGCTTTAAGGGGGGGTGTAACAGCCAGTCTAATTTCCATCTGTTCTCAGGAGCCATGACCCTCTGTATCACAAACCCCATATGGGTAACGAAGACTCGTCTCGTGTTGCAGTATGACGCTGGCGCTGACCCGTCAAAGCGGCAGTACAAGGGAATGCTGGATGCTCTCCTCAAGATATACAAGAAAGAGGGCATACGTGGCTTGTATAAGGTAATGCAATTTAAAAAAGGTTCCAGGATGGTGGGCTGTCGCCACTCTGCAGTGCTATGAGACTTGCCTAAAAAAAAAAAAAAATGCAGTTTGTTTGTATAAGCTCACCTTTTTTTATTCTGTAAATCTTCTTCCCTACTAAATAACTGCAGTAAAAAGGCTGAATCATAAGGAAAAGGCAGAATGTAGAATATAAGCTTTTTTTTTTTTTTTTTTCTCTCTCTTGCGAGATAATGATGAAATGAGAGTAAATACAATTTGCTTCTAATCTTTTTAGAGTCTTCCTCTAATTAGGATTTGGATGAGGATGGTAGCAATTTTTCTTGCTGCTAATGCTTTCTTCCACTGAATCAGTCTAATGCCTTGTGGAATATAACATGTGACTAAGGTAGCCATTAATTCTTTCTTCCACAATGGACACCTTCACAACTGTTCATTTGCCTCCTAGTTATTGAGATCTATAATATGTCATCTGTAGATTCATAAACTTTGTAGACTTCAAAGTGTGGTCTGTTTAGGGAAACAGATGGCAACTGGAATTGGACTTCTTTGTGCCTCCCCTTTCCTTCAGGCCATGACATCAGGATACTTTAGTCATGCCTGGAAGGTGTGAAGAAATCTATTTTAGTTCAGCCTGGTTATTTTCCTGCTGTGTATAATGCAGTAATACTATAAAACAAGAGCACTCTCAAGAATTGTCCTATTTTTTTTTTCTGCAAAAAATATAATGCTAGTATGCCACGTGTCAGTGAATGTCGACTTCTGACACTAGGAACAAAATGCTTCTTCCTAACTTTTGCCCCTTTTAAAAGTGGGCAAACACCAGAAGTCCTTCAGTCTTTGGAAATTTTCCCCAGCAGTACAAGTCTAATGTTGGTGTTCAGTTAGCAAATCTCATCAGTAGGTTCTGTAGGACTCTTGGGTGCAAGTTATCCAAATACACTGACTTAAATTCAAATTTTTAGCACTCATAGTTGTTAACTTGCATTCTTCTCTTGTCAGTGGGAAAAATATGACCACATTCACCTATGGTATCAATGCATCATCCTAACGTAGGATGTATAGGGTACAGTCCCTAACACATCTCATCACTCGTGTTTGCTGATCAGTTCATGACCATTATTTTCTACTCCGATAACAAATTCATCTCCTTCCTGTCAAAAAAAGTACTCAAAAACCCCTTCCTCAATGAGTGTTACTTACACCTTGGATTTACCAGATCTGTAGCTTCTTGAAAGCTGATTTCTGAAGTCCCAGAAGCCTTGTGCAGGTTTCATCCGTTTTGTTCTTTTATTTCTTTCTGCAAGTTAGAAACTTACGAAGCAACTCATTTTTTTTGTGCTGTTGTACACTAGAAATGCAAATGGACCAGGATGCCTTTTCTTTATTCCAGGCCCCTAGTAGTATATTGACCTGCATGGATTTAGCATTCCCAGTTCTGATTTAATCTAATGCAGATCTTTGTCTGGACACATCTTCTCCGTCATAGCTGAATGGATCATAAAACAAAGCTCACCATGTGAAAGCTGATAAAACTGCTCAATACCAGTGATTTCTGAGGAATGTTGATTCTTCTAGTCCTTTTGTCCACATTTTCATCCTTTACTGTTTTATAACTGTCCCTCTGCAGCACTTTTCAGCAAGCTTTTGGCTGTTAAAACTCATTTTCATCCAAGATAATTAACTTGCCACTGTATTTTTCTGGTGGATGTGATTAATTGTGATTAATACTCCAAAAAAAGAACTAGTACATCTCGGAACCTATGCAGCTATCAGTTAGTTTTCAGCAACTCCTGCTTTTTTTTTTTTTTTTTTTTTTTAAGAAATTCCAGAGATGAACTTTTCACCCCTTCACTCAACTTATTTTTTTTTCCAGAAAGGAAAAAAGGAAAGGTTTCTTTACATTTTCCTGTTATGTTTTTCTGTCTGTTCTGCCTCTTACAAGTGGGGAACACTCCCCAGATTGATTTGTTACAGTTTTGTTGTTGCAGTTAAAAGTTGGGAGGAATGCTCTGAACTGATCTAAGCCTTTGATTTATTGATTTACAGTAAAACATAGATACATATATAGTCCTTATAGGAGATAAGGGCACCTCATAGGTGCCCTTCAGCTTTCCATTGTACGTGTACTGTGGAGGTGTGTGTACACACCCAGAGCGATGGATAACTCCAGGACTTGCTTGCAGTGTTCTCTGTGCCTCTGCTCCCGAGGGTCATCCTCATCTGATGCTCTCAGTAGCTGACACAGCAGTCTCAGGTGGAAATAAGTGGGCTTGGGCCCAGTTCCTGGAAGGGGCAGATGCCCTGCAGCACCTTTACAAGAAAGTAACTAACTTGCTTGTATTCTCACTGTCCTGATCCGTGCCATGAGTGCTTTGCTAGTTTTAAGTCCCTAATCCACTTGTTTTGCCTAAATGTTCTTTAGGCGTCTTAGTCTGTAAGTCGTGTGGGCTCTGTGAACATTTACTACACTTTTGTGTGATGCTTGCCATAAGAAAACTGGCCCACGTGGGTTTTGAGTCATTCTGCACAGCAACAAGTGTGTGTTCACATTTGTGAAGGACTGATGTGGGGGTTAAACCGAGCTCTGGCAAGTTGTGCAGACATTTGTGGGCTGCTGTTTAACCTTGTTTTATTCCTTGTTTTAGGGATTTGTGCCGGGTCTGTTTGGAACTTCACATGGAGCACTTCAGTTCATGGCGTATGAGGACTTGAAACTGAGATACAACAAGTACAGGAACAGAGTACCAGATAAAAAGCTGGTAAGATTACTGAGAATGAAAACCTTCTGTGGCCTGTGAACAACTGAAAATGTGCTGCATTTCTTTAGGTCACTGAACGGCCATGTTTAAAAAGTATCAATAGGTTCATAGGAGTGAATAAATAAAATAACATATCAAGCTTTTTCACTTTTCTATTACAAGCGATCCACAACTGGCTAGTCCTAGTTTTGGATAAAACATTGACATTTTTTGAAATACCTTACTACTTAAAGAGGAAAAATCTAGAGTTCAGATTACAAAAATTAAATAGGATTCTGGGAAAGTGGCTAATCTGAATCATATTATAGCAAGCTTTGAAATTTGTGTTGCTTTTAGAACACTGTGGAATACATAACCACTGCAGCTGTATCCAAAATATTTGCTGTGTCAGCAACGTACCCCTATCAGGTTGTACGAGCTCGTCTTCAAGATCAGCATAACACCTACTCTGGCGTGCTCGACGTGATCCGCAGGACGTGGAGGTGAGCATGCAGAAGCAAAATGTGGGAAGTATCCAGGAAAAGGGCTCTACCTTACGGAATCAGAACCATATTTAGTGGCTTTACGCTGCTGGCCTGCAGTGCAGCGCAGCGCAAAGAAAGCTGCACCAAGTCATTCTGAGCTGGAGGCCACTGAAAGCAGTAATCTAAGGACAAAGCAGGATAGGTGAGGATTGGGGCTGCCTGCTTCCTGCCTTCCTCAACAAATTTATCTTACAGATTAGCAAGATTAAAAAACAATGACAAATTGGCCATTTGGGACTCTTAGGGCAATCTCACTGAAATGCTTTAGACTACCCCATATGATGAGGGGTCATTTTCCGTACCCCTGACAGAAGGAAGTGCCAGCCAGAGCTGTTCATCCTGATGTCCCTGTGTTACCCTGTGGCATTTCTAGTCTAGGTTCAGCTTCCTGTAGGACATTTAGAGAGCTGTTTCCTCACAGCTCTGTGTATCTTCTCCCAGATGTGTGTCTTCCCTCAGTTTCTCAGGGAATGTGAAGGTTTTTACTGCAGAACTCCAGTTGTTGAGGTTGACCACCCCTGCAGGACACAGCTCGTATTCACCTTGCCCTGAAGAACATTTCTGGGTTGCAACTTATTCTGAGAAAGAGACAAATGCAGTCGGCTACTTGTGGGGATAATAAGAGGTGCCACATAAGGGAGGCTGCGTTGTCCCAGCGCCAGCTCTGCTTCAGAGACAGTACAAAACATTTAGGCTTAAGCTGGTTATTAGTGAAAATAGCTTTGATGTCTCAGCAGGGTGCTCTTCAGTGCTGTGCTCTGTAGGAAGGCTCCTTAGTTCTAGTGCAGTGTGAATATAGGCAGCCAGTCTGGGCCCAGTGCTAATATGAAACTAATACATACAGTCTAGAGCACTGAGGAGGGGAGTATAAACCCTGGCTGAGCCCTTCCCAAGACCTGCCTTCACCATAGGTGCCCCCTAAGCCCCTAGGAAGCTAGGAAGTGTGGAGCTGGAAACAGAAGTATTTGAAACTTTTTAACACTGTTAGGTCACCCAAACTAACATGAATATTGTGATTCAATTTGGGAGGGGTTGGTGTGTGACTTGCTAGCCAGGGGAATCAGAAGTGCTCTAATTCTCTAAAATTGAAAGCTAATGTTTGCAGCTGACCTGTTTTGGTTGTACTGACCCTCAGCTCACTTATTACGCAACACAGAACCACAAGGCATTTCAGCCCTGTCAACTTCAGTGAGATTAAATATGTAAATTCTTTTTTGGAAGAGGCTGCAGAAATTTCAGGTATTTCAAGCATTTCTTACTGCATAAAGAAAGATACTCCAAGTTAGAAAAAAACCCACCAAAGTTTAGGCTAAATTAGTCTTATTTTTTTGCTCAGAAGAGAAGATGGGGCTTAAGAATTGATATATCACATCTTTTTAAACATTTTTGTATAAAATAATTCTGACATCATTATTCCTAACCTAAAGTGCTCACTCAAAAGGAAAGAAAAACACCATAACTTGTTTTATGTCTGATTCCTATTAAAGTACATTAAAAGTAAATGTTTTTCTGTGTCTTTAAAGGAGAGAAGGAATTCGTGGATTTTACAAAGGAATTATTGCCAATGTGATCAGAGTGACTCCTGCCTGCTGTATTACCTTCGTAGTGTATGAAAATGTATCTAGTTTTTTACTTGGTTTTAGAGAAGAAAATAATTAAAGGTACAAGCTTGTGTTCAGGAGGATTTATCCTTTATTTTTTGTATTTATGATCTGCGAGAGCCTTAGTTCAGCAGTCTGGTTGGACATTGTGAGCTGACGTAGTGCCAGGAGGGGAGAACCAGGAGACTGTGCAAATCCATCCAGTTTCCATCGCCTTTGCTGAGTGCACCCGGGCTTCTGCAGGCTGACTGCTCGGGATCAGCAGTGCCTACTTGAAACAATTTTCTGCATCTGTGAAATAGCACTAGGACTGGAAGGAATGAAAACTGAGATCAAAGCCATTCTGGATTCTGCTAAAATGTCAAATACAGTGTCTTTTTCTGAGTCTCACAAAGCGAGCATGGATGGAGTTATTGACAATGGTGTCTGGAGTCTTCTCAATCCACCTGTGTGGAAGGTGCCTGAGTTGGTGCTCCAGAGTGCTCCGGGCTGCTGCTGGAACCAGGCACTGCCTCTGGGGGCTGCAGTCTGGAAACTCGCCGTGTTTTGTGAACAGCCAGCTCTCCTTTCTGGGCTGTTTGAATAATGGCCGATCTGATGAACCACAGTTCTTGTCTGTTACTGAAACTGACTTGCAGGGTGGTTTTTGGCTGCTTCGTTTTTAACACCAGACCAAAGTCTATGGCACAGCGCTGGCCACTTACCCTTCTTTCTGTCTGTCTCTGTCGCTCCAAGCAAGACATTCATTCTCCATCACTAAGGTCAGACCAAAAAATATTAAAAGCAGGTTACATAAGAAAAATTAGGGTTTTTTGATAATTATGTAAATAATGTTGCAATTTTCAAGGCACTTTTAAAGAGAAAAGAAAAGATTAATAATATTTGAGAAATAGAAATTCTAAAAAAATGCATCTCATAGTCAATTTGAGTAATAATGTTTACTTGCATGGCAAAATTGCTGTCAAGGCTGTGTAGTTTTGGGAGATCTTGTGGAGGGGGGGTTAGTTCTTCATTAAGAAAATACATTACTGTCCAGAAAGCTGCTTCTGCTGTTTGCTGGTTCATAGAAGTGTAACCTAAGCCTAAAAATAAGGCTTTTAAAGCAGAGATTTGGGAATTACTTTCACTTGTAGGTTAAAGCTTGGGAAATATCAAGAGCTGCTCTGTATTTTGAATCTGCACTCAACGATCCCCTTGTTTGTTTCAACTGATACTATTGGCATGTGATACCTATGCTTAACTTTTAACATATTTAAATTTACACTTTCTGCTCCCCTGATCTCGCGCCCTAATCGGATGCGGTTGGCAATATACTGTGGTATCTCAGCTGAGATGACATGTGGCCATTATAGCTGACCTTGGGTGGGTTTTTGTTTGGTTGTGTTTTTGCAAAAGCTTTTGTGTGTGTTTGGAGATCAAATTTACTTAAAGCTTACTGTGAAATTACTGTCCCGAATGCTAACAGTCATTAACTGCTCATGCCTTAAGAGTTTTTTCCTTGGTGTTGTGTGTCTTCAAGTCTGCAAAAGGAATTTAATGGAATATTGAGTTAAGTCTGCCATCCAAGATGCAAAATACATTATAAATACACATATATGGACATACAAATAAATTGTAAGAAAACACGAGCGTTTACACTATCCTGGTCAGTATGTTCTGTGCCCAGGGCAGCCTACTCGTGCTGCAGGACAAATGCAGAGAGAGGCTGCAGCCTGTGCACAAGCAGTTACTGTGCCGTAAGGGCCAGCCTGGAAGGCAGCGCAGAGCGCGGCTCACAGCAGCGGCTCTGTGCTCTCATGCCCTGCAGCCATCGTCTGCGCCAAGGAAAGCAGGGACAGTTCCCACAGATAAACACCAGCTCGCCCGTGTGCTGGGCTGCAGCAGCGAGGGGAAAGCCTCAGTGCTCTCCTAGCTTCAGGCACGTTCCTCTAAGACTCCCTAAAAAGCTGCAGCCCAGAGCTGGCCAGTTGAGAGAAACCTGGGGACAAATTGACACCCTGGTCAAAAGAGAGGGGGGAAAAAAAATCTCAGATTGAATGCATTTCCTTTTAATTTCTGGCAGCAGTTGATATTTCCGCATGTTATACATGCATTTTATCTCTTGCTTTTTGTTTCATTAATGCAAATTTGCTTTTGTAATGTAAATATGACTGTTTCCCTTTAGAATTTATATGTCTTTAAAAAACAATGAGCACTATCACTTATTTTTGGAAGCGAACACTTAAAATGCTGCTGCCAATACTGTGCTCGCAGGATCGGTGTTAACCCTTTCTGTCCAGGCTTGAGGCTGCAGTTAAATATCTGCAACATCAGTCTTTGAGTACCCTTCCTGAAAGCCATTATTTCCATGGCCTCCAAACTATTTCATATGCCTACCTTTTAATTAACCCCAAAGTGAGTGGGAGATCTGACAGGCTACACACAGGAGAATTAGTTTTCATTTCACTGGAGAAAGGAAATATAAGTTTTGTAACTGTAAAAGTGGGTGTGTATTTTGAAGCCTAAAGCAATGCTGGGAGCTTTGTCTGAAGTCTTCTAAAACATAAATGTCTGTCGTAAGACGATGTACTTAAACAGCTTGCTGACCAATAAAATAGCCTGATTTTTTTTTGTAAAAGGTCTTATTTATTTATTCGATATAAAAAAGTTAGTTACAATTCTTAAAATGGTGGTACATGTTCATATTTCAGTCCAAACAATGACTTAAAAAACAAAACTAGCTTGTTTCAGATATTTATATTCTAAAATGATTATTGTAAAAGTTCCTTCAGTGTACCAAAAAGAAGGTTAGACAAAACACTACAGATGCAACAGTTTGTTGCATTTTAGTCAAATACTTGCACCCATATCTATGAAATACATTTTGAAGAAAATCGTAGAAAATAATAAAAAAATAAGGAGGGGGGAAGTTATTTTGGCAGTTCCTCAATGATGATACGGGAGACTGAATTCCATCCAGTAGAAGCGTCTCCCCTTGGGTAATCCGAGCAAGTGCCAACCCAGATGGCCACGTCCACCAGGCCGGCGTTGATCCCTTCGCACAGACCTTCCACTGTTCAAAGACAAAAACTGTGTTAGGGCAGCAGACACGGTCCTGGGCACTGCGTGTGGCACAAGCCAAGCTGGATGCAAATACTGAGCAGCAGCAGCAACTCATTGCAAGCTTGTGCTATTTTAATTAAATCTGAACAACATTTTTAGAAGTAAAGAAAAAAAATCATTGTGGCAATATAGGTGGGAATCCCCTGTGCCCTGCTGGCCTCTGTTACATGACCTGAAGCAGAGGGTAATCCTTGGGATGGCTAAACGGGAGGTGTATCTCCTCTAAATACTTCAGCTTGCGATCTGGTAGCTGGCACACGGTTTCAATCCCACCCAGCTCTCTCTTTTTGCAACACTATAGCTGGGGTGGGGAGCGGGGAAGGCAGCAACAGCGCGTGCCAGATCCTGCTTCACTGCACCCGCGGGACGCGCCGCTTCCACTGCTGTCCTGTCCGCTCGCATCGCGACTGGAGACGGGGTCATGAGGGCAGGCAAGCTCTACCCCTCCGTGCAAAAAGAAAAATGCTACAGAAGCTCTGCTCTATTTACAGGGAGGAAAATGGACTTTCGTGAAGAGCTGTGCTGCTGTTCACAGTTATCTAGCTCCATTCTAGGCAGAAATCTTGGACTCTGAGAACCACGTAGAGCTGAAACCACTGACCTCACTGAGGAATTTTCATAGCCGTAAATCTGTTAAGTTAATGCAACACCCTTGGTTTTATAGACGCTTCTCAGCGCATAACCAGCAACCATCAGAAGAGTCCAGACTGCATGCTAGTACATTTACCCCCTTTTCATAGTATCATATCCTTCCGTTTTGGAATGACTTCTCTAATTTCCTTTTTGCTTAGCCAGTAAGTAATCTCACTTTTGAGGTGCTTTTGCATTTCAGCTGAAAATTATGCAAAAAATTCCTAGAGGATGAAGTCTAGTCTAGTTCTGCACAGATAACTGCAAATAGCAGTACTATAATTCAGACTAAAACACTTTCTACTCGGCAGCAATGCAATTTTACCATATAGCATGTGGTAAGATCTTCTCATCAAAAGCTTCTTCCATTTCTAAATTGCAGGATGTAAAGTATCATGAAAAATACCACAGTGAAAAGAACTATTTATAAATAATTCCAGTTTCGTTACTGTTATTGATAGTTATACAACAGACCAAGTATTAATGGACTACCCTTCTGCCTTTTGAGTCTTTTGACTTTCTACAGCAGAGTCTGTGTTCTCTACCCCTTTGGCCACCACCCTTCACAGCGGCTAGAAAATATTTCTGTTCATGCAGTCCTGGCATACGCACCTGAAGAGGTTCGGTGTATGTTAATGGTAGAATTCAGCTCTGGACTTCCTTGATCTAAATATATTATGGCTTCAATAGGAAGTGGCCCAGCACATTCTGCTCCGTTGAAGGTAAAATACCAGCGCTGACAACAGGCGTTTCTGCATTTTAGCCGCAGGGACCCGCTGAAGAGCACGCGGAGGGCGCTGTTGGAGCGCATCTTCGTGAACGTACACTCCTACGGGGGGACAAAAGTGGTTCAGCAGCAACTTCTGATTTTGAACGTACTTCCTGGAATTGTTTTGAGAATGTTTTGACTATATCCTTTATTCCTTTTCCCTGGAAAAGGAGTAAATTCCCCTCCCCACTCACCCACGCACAAAAAGTGCTCCCTGGCAAATACAATATGATGCAAATCAGAAACAGCACCTCAGAGAAGATAGTGGGGAGGAGGGACTATTGAAATTCTTAACTTTAATTAGAGAACACCTGCTGGGAAGCTGGTCACCTAGTTACCTCTGGGGATTATATACAGTGCAATGAGCTACTGGGAAGCTGCACTCAACGCCTCGCACTGCTCCATTGCTCCTGCTGGCTTGGGATTTGTAGCTCCCTCGTAGGCTTGCACTGTTGTGTTTGCAAGCTTTATACTCAAGGGCTGCAGCAGAGGACGGGATAGGTGGGTTGAACTGGGTAAGATTTGTTAATTCTGACCCTGAACAATTCTGATCCTTTCTTCAGTAATACTTTTCAATGACCATTCTGAGGTAGAAGTTATAAAGTCAAAGTACAATTAATACCTTATACCTTATATTAACAATTATACCTTATAATGTGGTAAAAATCTTGCCCTACTTATGGAGGAACTTTTTATGTAGCATCCCTTCCAGCTCCTCAGCTACAGATGGGGAAAACTGAACCTGGTCTTCTAAAAGTATTCTCAAAGCAGCCACCTCATTTTTTGAAGACGCTGCTACAGGAATAAACAAGTGGGCACATGTTGGAAACTGTATAAACACATTTGAGATGGACCTGGGGGAAATCTTTGAGAAGTTCACCCTCACGGGTTGAAAGGGGGATCTCTGCAGAGATGTCTCTGACCTGCAGACATCTCTGACCTGCAGCTGAATTTACAAGCTGCCGATACTGCTTTAGTTGGCAAAACAGAGCACCGTTGGCAACAGCAACTTACTGCTATTTTCCCGAGGTCTATGCCGTAATTCAGGGCGCTCCACGAGCACTGCTTGAAGTTGGGTGTCCAGGACTCCTCGAAGCTCTCCCGCATACACTCGCCCTTCTCGCCCTTGAGGCCGTCGCGGCCCGGGATGCCGGGCGTCCCGGGAATGCCGTTCACGCCGGGGCTCCCGTCGCGCCCGGGAACTCCGCTGGGGCCTTGCAAGCACATGCCATTGTACTGGAAAACACGACAGGCGCTGCTGGCTCTGCCCATGGCCTCTGCGGAGCCCCACTGCCCCCCGCCAAATTATTCTGCCACATGCAGATGGTTTTCTCTGGACCAAGGAGAAAACAGTTCCAGCAGAGGACAAAGTAGAAAAAGGATAAAATAACTGCAAAGGTAAAATAGCAATATAAGCAGAATTTACTGTGAATTATGACTTCAAATATTTTACGAAAAAAATGCATAAATACGAATTCCTAAAGAAGATCTGAAATTATCCTAGAGCAAGGATTAAAACCACAATAGTGAAATTCAGAAAACCAAAAACATTCCAATACAAAAAAAAGTTCAGTTTCGATAGTCACTTTTTCCACTTTGTGCAAGCACCCCAATGCTTGCATAACTCTCCTGTAAAAACTTTTACAATAATTTGGTCCTTTTTTCTTTTTTGAAGTCGAGAAACTTTGTATTTTGCACAAAACAGAGGCTAACAGGTTATTTGCTCTATCCCCCTGGAACAGACTCCCGCTGCTCCAGCAACTGTTTCATGCAAGGCAGCCTCCAGAGTGCCAATAAAAGTGCATTTCAGACACATATTGATGTTGACAGAGATATGGGAAGCCGTGCGCTGCAATAAACCTGTACTCAGGATTTCTACCCGTATTCTTCCATGCAGGCACGGAAGAACTGCGCACTAATACACCCTCCATAATGTCAGCAGTACGACGAGAGGTGACACGTTGCTCTGGAAGAGGCGGTTTCACCGTCCCCGGACAGCGTGTGCAGCTCGGAGCCCGGGTCAGCCCGAGCCCAGGCAGCAGGAGCAGGCGCGACCCAGCACCACTTTTCTGGGCCTGGTTCTTCTTCAGTGCTTTCAGTGCAAACTACTGAACAGGAGCCTGGCTGCAGATGCACATCCCGATTACGCAAAGACACTTCTCCCCCGTGCAGCGCTGGCCGCCTGATTTTGGCTCTCTGCCTTTTTAGCCTGTTTGCAGCCCCGGCGCGCTGCGGGTCTCGGGGAGCAGCCCCGCACGCGGGCGCCCACGGAGCGCGGCCGCCGCCGCGAGGGGGAGAGCTCGTCGCGCCGCCGCCGCAGCCGCGCGAGCCCGAGCGGCACCTCTAGCCCTTTGCCTCTTCCAGAGAGCTTGAGCTGCTGCACAAAAAATAAAATAAAATGAAATTAATGTGAGCAAAAGGGTCACCTAGGCTTTGGTCTCCGCTCCAACTAAACTCATTTGCTTGCCAAGTCAAGTATTTCTGCACGTTTTCCTAGGCGGGAAATGCATAAAGCATCTTTCAAAAGGAAAATGTCCTTCTTGTGTGTCTTTTTTTTCAGTCTGCTCTTTGAGGGCTCTGCGGTGAGTCTGCTTTCGTTGAAAGCGATTGCACACCAGGACTTTGGATGAATCAGCTCCCATCTATTTATCTGAGCAACGCGGCTCAGCCACCACACCCAGAGGCACAGAGCAATGTGAGAGAAATGCCTGGCACGAGGGACCCTCAAATAGAGCTAAATATACATTAAACAGCTAACCCTGAGCTGTCCCGCAAGTGCAGAGGCCCTATCCGTGGTGCAACTCAATTCCTACATCAAGAGGGAAAGGCCATCAAAGCTGGGTGAAGGGGAAGGCGCTTTGCCCCAGCACGTCGCTTTGGGGGATCTCTCTGGAGATGGTGGAAATGATCTCCGTGTCACTGATATTCTATAGGAGGGGAACGGGACTCCAGCAGCTCTTGGAAACGGCCTCACATCTGCTTTTCACATTCCAAGCACTGGAAAAATCCCAGTCCCTTCCCCTGCCGCGAGACGGGATAGCCCCAGCGCATTCAGGTTTCTCGTTGCAGCGCGCACAGCTATGCAGCCCCGCGTGCCAAAGGGGACGGACACGGGAGCGCGACTTCAGGGAATTACGGAGCACAGCGCAAGATGCGGCTTTCCCGGGACGCGGCGGCTGCCGCAGAGTCGCCCTTTTCCTTCCTCCTCGTTTCGCAGTTGGTTGTTTTGTGCCCGGTCCCCGCCGCACAGAAGCGGCGCTCGCAGGGATGCGCCGGGGAGCGGGGCGGCCGCGGCGCCTCCTTCACCCCCGCGGCGGGGAGCGCGGGAGCCCCGCTCGCCTCAGCCGCCCGGCCCCGCCGCCACTGCCCGGGGGTCGCGGGGAAGGGGCTTTGCGAGCCCGGCCCGCCACGTCCCCGCCGCACTCACCACGTCCAGCACCTCCCGCTGCCGCAGCGCCTTCTGCTTCCCCTTGGGGCTCTCGGCGCCGCCGGGCGCCGCGCGCAGCAGCAGCAGCAGCAGCAGCAGCGCGGCGGGGCGCATGGCGCGGGCCGGGCCGAGGCGGGAGCGGGCGCTGCCGGCGGGACGCGTCCGCCGCGCTCGGCGATCAATGGGGCTTTGAGAGCGCCAAGGCCGAGCTCCCTCCCCGGGGAGGCCCGGAATTTCCATCCTGTAACCGAGCAGGAACTTCCAGGCGGAGCCGGCCCCGAGCCGCTGGCGCGGGCGCAGGGGGGTCCCGCCCCCGCAGGGCGCGGGGGGCCGCGCCGCCATGGCGGGGCCTCGAGCGCGGCGGCCGCGGGGCGCGTGAGGGCCGCGGGAGCGGCCGCCATGGCGAGGGCGGGAAGGCGGCGCCCAGGCCCTCAAACGGCCCCGTTCGCCTCACGAGCTCGCTAACCATACCTGATAATTCCTGATGAAAGAGAGGGGTTGGGGGGTTGTTTGGTTGGTTGGTTTGTTTTGCCAGGAGTTCACGGGCCAAGGTCCCTGCAGGAACCTCATGTACCGCAGGTAGCAGCAACGTTAAAACAGCTCCGTGTAAACGGGCGGTTTAACGGTAACGGGAGCGCCGCACTCCCGCAAAAGCAGATCCTGCGAAAACTGCAACAGCACGTCAGATTTTCATGAAACACCCCAGCCCACTGAACGCTGAACGTTGATCTAGTAACACAAGAAAACTCCTGGCATAAACCATGCCCTTTTACCTTCATTTGAAATAACATTTTATGTGTGGGCCATACCAGGCATGAAAGCGCTGTCAGGAATGCTGTGTGTCCTGGAATATTGAATGGCAGTAACGGATACTGGGGAGATAAGTCGGGAATGTTCCAGTCCTAGTGCGATTTGCAGCAGTAGCGTTTCCAGTAGGGGGGATACACTTCAACACTTCTTTTTTTTTCCTTTCCCGAGGTATTTAATGCGTTTTTCAAGTAGGAATGTGTGTTACAAGACACTGAGCCTTTCACTGCAGGCGTGCAGAGCCAGGTTTCTATTTGCACTGAACCTCCTTGCAGCGCTCTGCCTGCGCGATCGCCTCACACCGTAACACACTTCTCTTCCTCTTCTTCCCACGTCTGTGTTACCTGAGTGCAGTAAAACCCTAAACGCGATGTGGGCCCTTGGACGCTCTTACAAACCGCGTTATGCAGAGTCCTGAGTGTCAGGCTTGCTGCCAGCCACGTCTCCCTGAGGCGGGGATTACAACGTGTGCTTTGTGGGGAGCTGCAAAGATACGCACATCTCGCTTCTAGTAATTCCGTGAGCCCGTTGGGAAAAGCTATGGAGTGATGTAAAGGCATAGTTATGGTAATTGCTGCTGTGGCAGCCTTGGTTCATCCCCATGAACACGTACATGCAGAGCAGTCGTTACGCAAGTGCGTGTCCATGCCAGGGTTCAGGATACTCTCACGGAGGAGGATGGTTGACTTCGCCATCATATGCCTGTTTGCACAAGAGGGGCATCGTGATCCAAGCACCCAAGGATCCCCAGCATCCATAGTGACTGTCACTGCGGTTCGCCCTTTCCCAGATCGCCAAGTTTCTGTTAATTAATTTCTTCAAATGCGTGATAGCTGAAGTATGCAGCGCAGCAGTGTTGAAGACCTTCTCAGTGCAATTCCTCTTCTTTTACAGGCTGCCCAGAGAGGTTGTGGAGTCTCCTTCTCTGGAGATCTTCAAACCCGCTTGGACGCAGTCCTGTGCCACGTGCACTAGGTGTCCCTGCGTATGCAGGGGGGTTGGACTAGATGATCTCTAGAGGTCCCTTCCAACCCTAAGCATTCTATGATTCTATGATTCTATGATTCTTTTAGATAGCAGAATTTACATATACATCTGTGTGCATTTTCTTGAGTTCTCTCACCACTACAGCATTCCTTAGGTCTAGGGTAGAAGCCTTTAAGGGATTTGGGCTCTTTTTTCTCTACTTCCTTGCTGCTTATCAATTCCTCTAGAGCACAGAGGGCACTTGAGGTCCAAAACCACTGATCTTTTCAGAGAAAGCAAACTGAGGAAAGCTGCTGAAGAAGGTCCCAACAGTGGAATGACTGCTTCAAATTCCAGTAACGTACAGAGTAGTCCGTCCGTCATTTGACTTGCAATATGAATTACCATCTGGAAAGCAGAAAAACAAACATCCTCTTCAGCCTGGTTCAATCCGATGGGGTTCTTGCCATCCGCAAGGCTTTTGCTTTGTACCTCTGGCATACTTAAATGCTGTTTGTACATCTGAGGACAGTCACTGTTGTTGAATATTGGGTGAGATATTCAAATTGAAACAGAGTGATAATCTAATTTGCCATAAAATAATTTCAGCACAAGAAAGACTGTTAAGAAAAACTGTCTTCATAGCAGGAGCCCTTATATATCAACTGGTAATTTGTTCATCAAACCTATATTGTCATATGATGCAGAATTTTTCTTCTAAGTGTGGCTCGATGCCTGCATCAGTAAAGGTGATGAGGGTCATTTATCTGCTATTTAAATGTCACTGAAGTCTTCCTCACTGCTGTTCTGCTGGGATTAGAGGCGACACAGCAGAGGGCTCAGGGCAGGCACTGCACTGGCCAGCACAGCAACATGCGGTTCTGAGCTACCCTCCTTTTAATCATGGAATTCATAATCCAGCTCTTGTTCATTTTATTACTGATGCTTTGGGTCAGTATCAGTTGTAGGAGGCAGAGTTACTATGAGAGCATATTGTTTTCCTTTAAAATGTTCTCTATTTTAGAGGAAATAGTAGGGGGAAATGTGTGAAAGATGTAAAAGGCTGAAATCAGAGAAGACTGTTGAATTTCTCAAATGGGTCTTTGCAGCCTGACTGTCTGATCAAGGAAACAAAGAGCAGTCTGTACAGCAGAAAGAGGAAAACCAAAGTATGCTGCAGTAGAGAACCAAAGTAAAGCTGCTCAGGAAAATTTATTACAGGTTTAATAAATATGCTTAATTCATTTCTACAAAAAACAAACAAAAACTTGAAAATACCATAAGTTCAAAGAGATCATGGCCTTTACCCCTGTTAATATCTTTTAATTTATGTATTTTATTTAAATAGTGTGTTAACTTTTTAAACTATCCTGAACCCTCTCTCCTTGTATTTTGTTACTTTAGCACAAATATATAACCAGTTTGCCAGTAGCTTCTAAATAAAGGTGATAAACACGACATTAGAGTATTACTTTGCAGGTACATGTATTATCACTTAAATGTTAAATAATTGTGAGGCAGAGATTTTTTTTTTCAGACTGGAGGCCTCATTAAAGGATTATTTCTGCCTCAGTCTGCAAGACTCCCTACAGTACTGTTTCTGCCTTTGAAAATAGTAGCTTAAGTCGTATCAGTTTTCTGCTTTCTGGGCTTCCATACCTCCAGGTGAAAGTCAAGTTGTGCCAACAGTTCCTAAGTTAATGAAAAAGAGGTTAACATCTAAATGATCAGAAAGACAGAAGTCAGAGCACAATAATGAAGCTTGTCAGGGACCAGAAGCTCTTCACTGCCATGAAAGTCTGTCCTAACCCTTCAGCCGTCTGTCTGGGGAAGAAAAACCCATGCGTAGCAGGATGGTAGCTGTGAGTGCCAGACAAAAATCCCCATATTAAGTACTCAGTTGTGTTATTCTTCTGAACAGCCACACAAGTTATTAATGTTGCTATAGGAAATACAAACACCTGGTGCAAAGCACAGGAGAGGTGGCTGGAGAACCATGGATGTTGTCTACCTTGACTGCAGCAAGGCTTTCAACACCATCTCCCATAACATCTTCATATGGAAGCTCAGGAAGTGTGGGTTGGATGAGTGGACACTGAGGTGGATTGAGGACTGGCTGAATGGCAGAGTCCAGAGGGTGGTGATAAATGGGGCTGAGTCTAGTTGGAGGCCAGTGGTGTCCCCCAGGTATCAGGACTGGGCCCGGTGCTCTTCAACTTGTTCATCAATGACTTGGACAAGGGCACAGAGGGCACCCTCAGCAAGTTTGCAGGTGACACCAAACTGGGAGGAGTGGCCGACACTCCCGAGGGCTGCGCTGCCATTCAGAGAGACCTAGACAGGATGGAGAGTTGGGCAGAGAGGAACCTCATGAGGTTCAACAAGGACAAGTGCAGGGTCCTGCACCTGGGCTGGAATAAGAATAACCCCAGACACCAGTACAGATTAGGGGCTGACCTGCTGGAAGGCAGCTCCACGGAGAGGGATTTGGGAGTCCTGGTGGACAACAAGTTAACCATGAGGCAGCAATGTGCCCTCGTGGCCAAGAAGGCCAATGGGATCCTGGCCTGCATGAGGAGGAGCGTTGTCAGCAGGTGGAGGGAGGGGATCCTGCCCCTCTGCTCAGCTCTGGTGAGGCGGCACCTGGAGTATTGGGGGCAGTTCTGGGCTCCCCAGGACGAGAGAGACCTGGAGCTTCTAGAGAGGGTCCCGTGTAGGGCCACAAAGATGATTAAGGGACTGGAGCATTTGTCGTATGAGGAAAGACTAAGCGAGCTGGGCCTGGTTAGCTTGGAGAAGATTGAGAGGGGATCTGATCAATATGTAGAAGTACCTGAGGGGAGAATATAGAGAGGATGGAGCCCCAAACTTTTCTCGGTGGTGGCCAGTGAAAGGACAAGGGGTAATGGGTATGAAATAAAACACAGGCAGTTCCATCTCCATGTGAGGAAGAACTTCCTTACTGTGAGGGTGACGGAGCCCTGGAACAGGCTGCCCAGAGAGGTTGTGGAGTCTCCTTCTCTGGAGATCTTCAAACCCGCTTGGACGCAGCCCTGTGCCATGTGCTCTAGGTGACCCTGCGTGTGCAGGGGGTTGGACTAGATAATCTCTAGAGGTCCCTTCCAGCCTCAGCCATTCTGGGATTCTGCAAGAGATCTTCACTACTCTTTGCCACTCTTTCTGCTGCTCTCTATTGAGCTTTCGATCAAGATGAACTTTAGCACTATTACCAAGTGGGCAGGAGCAGGACATTTGACATATATCAAAGAGCTCATCTGGCAGAAAGGATTTTTATAAACAGCCGGAACTCCTCGGTGGATTTTTTTTTCTAAGTAGTTTAGTTGATTTACAGTTCTCTTTTTCCTATAGTTGTTACTTTTACAATAATAAGTGAAGTGTTAAACTAAATACAATTCACAAATTGTCAGATGAAGGGAGGTGAACCTTTTTGGAATTGTTCACTGATAAAAGTTAACTCAGGATATTAACTGCGGCATATCCATAATGTAAACATTATGATGAAAAGCCCATACTGATGAGACCTGTTTTTACTTGATCGATTCCAAATAGATATGATAGAAACCTCTGCAAAACTCCATGTCTTCCAAGCAGAGCCACTGTGCCCCTAGCTACAGGCATGGAAACACATGGGTTGGAAGGGGTGTCTGGATGTTGACTGGTTCAGCCCTGCTCAAAGCAGGTTTGTTTGGGCAAGGCTGCTTGAAAACCTACATCTGTGGTAGGATGTGACAATTATTTCTGCCCAGTCACAACTTAGATTCCTGAAAAGATGGTGATTACAGGGATCAGAATAAATGTACGATGCCTGTAATGAATTAAAATGTGTAAGGCAGGAGCTTGGACTCCAGGGAAGCATTAATTGATTAGACCGGTTGTAATTAGTCAGCGGTAGAAAAATTGGCAGCCTGAATCCTCAGTAAATAGATCAGCCATTTTTGCTGAACTGAAGAATTATCTTGTCTTGAGTCCTGTGCCAGTAAATTTGAAAGTGCTTTTCGATACTCTTATTTGTATAGGAAAGTAGCTTCTTCAATAGAGGGAACAATCCTGTTTCTTCTACCCCATTCGTTTGCCACAGATCTGTTAGGCAAGTTTTGTAAAATGGTTACCTTGAGTTAGTGAAAACGCTGAAATTAAAGCATTTGAAGTCCACTTGTTCCTCAGTTGGATGTCAGGATAGCACTCGTACCTGCACCAATTTGGAAAGAGAGCGAGTCCAAGAGGACCATGTCTAGCAGCCAAGGTCAGTGACTCACACCCAGTGCCAAGGAACATTTTCAGGTGCTCCATCCCCCTCAATATCTCCATCATAATCTGAGTCCTTCAGGATTTGGGTGTACTCTCTGATAAAAGGGGTTTTTCTTTGATAGGTTTTAGAAGAGTACCTTCCCAGCTTGTTTAAGCCATCACTTAAATAAATGACTAATCATTTCCTCAAGGACCCCCTCTGGCAGGGTCCAACGTCCATCCCTGTTTCAGTTCTGGTGATCCAGTGTTATGTGGGCAGGGAGGATATCAGTAAGATAAAGTGGGACCCACAGTATCTTCATAGGACTAAAGAAACTTTGCTGTTTGTGCGCACACAACAAACACCAAACACACTTTCCCCTTTCTTAAGGGAAAGCCATGTCCGGTGACTTGCTGTCATCTCTGAAACATATAAATGTCCTGAATGGAAGGGAGCTTTCACCTTGCCCTTTCTCTGTAGCTCACATGCCCAGAGCTCTCGCTCATCAGGGTGTTCCCCTCTGGTACTGAGCACATGGTGTGTTCTGTGCCCGCATGGCCCTGTTGGAGGATATACTCTCTTGACTGGAGATCAGTACTCTGGTAGTGGTACTGAGGGCCCATTTAGCACTATTTACACACACATACACATACATACACACACACACACACACAAGAAAAAAAAAAAAAGAAAAAAAAGGCATTCTTCAACATGGCTCTTCTTACAGAAACCATTATTCTCTTCAAGCCCCGGTTCCTTTCCAGCTGCTCCAAGTTATAAAACCACCTGCGAGCCATTTAGTGATTGAGAGCTGCTGGAAGTCTAAAGATAGGTTTTCCTTTACTTCAAATCTTACTAGGTAAAGCAGTGAAACTATTTTAGATTTAGGTTTCATGAATTGAAATAAAGGCAGTAAGTGCATGAAGAATTCAGATATAAATGTCATGGCATCTATTTAATCTTTTCATTATGCTTTAGGTCTCAAACACTTTTTAAGGAGAAGTAAAATCTGTTTTATGTACAGAAGTGGGTTTGATAGATGTCCATCAGAAAGATCTGCCTACTCCCACATCTAGAGATACATGAAGCTATGGTAGAGGTAGCCCAACTTCTTTAATTTTAAAAATTATTTCTAAAGTTTTAGTCTTTTTTATTTTTTTAAAAAAGTTTTAAGCAGAGTAAGGTACAAAAGTAAGACTGAGAGTAAGTGCAAAAACGTAAGACAGGAAATAACATTTATTCCTGTGAAGACTCTAAACCCTCTTTGGGGGCAGCCATCTACAGCTTTGCAAATACCAGCGTTGAATATTGGCGAAGATCTTGCCCGGTGAGCACAGCCAAGCAAGAAGTGGTCAGACCTCCCCGAGGCCGCGTTCAGCCCAGCGAGCGCTGAGGCGGCGCTGAGGCAGCTCTGAGGCAGCGCTGAGGCGGCACCTCAGGCTACCCGGGGAAACGGGATTCTCCTCCTAACCAGCACTGAAAAACGCAGTGGCTGAACATTTCACTTCTTAAAAATAAGCTTAACATCCTACCTACATTTTAAATTTTTATGATTTAGCTTCTGAAATTCAACTAAAAAAAATCCTGTCTTTAAAATATACATTTATATATACTCTCTATCCAGTGAAGAAAAAGGACATACACGTCTCTGTAAATGAGAACAGTTGTCAAAAGAAAAAAAGTTTTAGCTCTTTAGTTTTCCATATCTGCATTGAAAAAATATACTTGAAAAAAAAATTTTTAAAAGGACTTAAGGATTTTTAAAGGATTTTACATCTCTTTAAATACTACTGATATTTTGCTTATAATCTGTTAATACCACCTTTCATATATTACACATAAAGACAGAAGAACAAACCCTTTTCCAGTGTCCTTATTTAGTTTCTGCATACTGGAGGTATTTTTTCCAATTATTTGCATAGCTTTATTTTACACTCTGGGTAAACTATACCCCAATTTTCTCTTAAAAAAATCAGCAAAATAAAACAGTAAAACAGTATATGCAAACTGTCCCATAAAATCACTGTAGGCAGTTTCTGGGACTGCTTATATCACAGATCAAATATAGCATATTAGATCTTGTCCACTGAAACATTTTATATATGACTTGAAAACCACATATAACATTTTGGAGTAATTTACAACAGAGACACACTGAGAAATAACAGATTACTTGGCAGGCGCATTTTAAGGCTTGAGGAAGCTGTTAGCATCCTCTATTTTAGCTTCTTGGAAAAGTGAAGACCTTAAACTGGCAATAGCTGCAACAACATTTTAAATTGTCGGAATTACAGTACATCTTTTAGAAACTTTTAGAATCTTTTAGAACTATACTACTCGGTCTTGATTGAAGGATGTAGGTTAATGGAGATGTTCCAATATGCTTACAGTTAAAAAAAAAAAAAAAAAAAAAAAAAGCCCTTTAACGCCTGCCTGCAGTTTTAAGCCCTAGACTGCAGTACCTTGTGCGAGGTAACAGATGGAGCCACAGGCACAGAGGGCATTTCCTTCAATAATACTGTTAAAAAGCTGCTTTCTAGCCCACCACTGTAAGGCGAATCCTCCTGAGCCTGGTTCTTCCCTACACCTTTCTCACCCTTTCCATTTCTTCTTCCTCCTCCTCATTTTTGTGGACACTCCATTCACTACTTTACTTTCTAAATACTACTTGTTATTTTCAGGGTGAAACAGCCAAAGATCACAGACAAGCTCTTAACTGTAATGTTTACCTGGGGAATTCACATTGTCAGCTATTTATGGCAGCACTATGGGAACACGAATGCTACAATCTGATCACACCACTGGTATATTCCATTTTAAAGGAATGTTCTGACAACTCTTTAGTTATAGTTTCAAAGTTCTTTGAAAATGCAGTTGTTTTTAAGTATCATCTCTAACTTAGTCTTCTTCGCACTCACCTATTTTATAGCACTTACAAAAAAGCATAGCTTTCCCTCCCCAAACAAGTAAATTTAAAAGTGCATCAGTATTCATTTTAAGAAAATTTAGCAAGATGATATTGTGGCAATATATGTTCTCTGTAAACTAAAGGAGCTCTTTAGAGAGAGGGACCTGTACAAAAGAATGCTCTGTCTGCCAGCCTGAAGGTAGTTTCTTGCTCTTTCATAAACTCTACAGTTACGTTTGGGCAATTTGCACTGTTTTGCTCTGTCTTGCTTCCTCCCTTGCACAAGAAGGATAGAAGCATCAGTGTTTAATATATTTTTACTTACAGCTGTCAAAGGTAATAAAGAGTCTGAGGTGCAAAAACACCATAGTAGTAGAGCAATTAAAAAAAAAAAGTTAAATCTAGTTAATAAGAAAAATACCGACTCAGAAGCTCCTCCTATACAACAGTATTTTATTACTAACAAAGACAATATAACAAAACTATTGAAAGTGTGTAAAAAGTTTTCTCTTTACAAATATTACTAGAAGAGTGAAGGGTGTTTAGTGTTAATTTTCACAGAAGATATTGTCTATTTTTTCACTGTTTTTCAGTAGCAAGAATATATATTCTTAAAAGGCAAACTATAAAACAAATGGCACATCCTATTTTGGGCAATAAATTACAAATGCTAAAATGAAGACAAATAAGGTGAATACATTCAATTTTTAACACACGATTGATAAAACTTTGGTTTATCAGAGTGTATTTCCTATTGAATCAGCCTTTACGTGCCCTTTGCATCATGCAGTTTTGCTCGACGGGTCAAAGCATCGCCACGAGCTGCACGAACTGGCAGGGAGCAACTTCTCTGCCCAGCACAGAAAAGCAGCCACATCACCAGTAACAGAACTGCAGAATGCTGAACGGTCTGACAAAACGCACTGACCTTTAGGGTTAGACCAACAGCCAAATCCTGCTCCCCAATTACCTACATGAATTACACAGGTTTCAGTGAAGCCAGGATTTCTTAAGAGCCGGATCACGAAACTCTTATCCATGTTGGATGAGTAGTACTTGCTCTTGAAAGCCACCCTCTCCATAAAAAGGCTACTTGTATTAAGGACTTTTTGATTTAAAGAAAATATATTGCTATAGCAGATAGAAAATTAAACTTTATAGAAAAAGTATTAAGGTTTCATTTTAAGTAAAAATAGTGTTGAACAAGCCTATATATTAACTCAAAAATTATTTTCTGCAGGATACTTTTACACAGAATTTTTTAAAAATTCAAGTCAGTTGCATAGAAACAAAGGAAGACAGAGACACTTTCATTGCAGCTCAGTAGAAAAATGTAAACTTCCCATTCTGTCCTCAGGCCCTCAGGTATCTGCTGTTTTCTTGCCCCGCGTGAGGTCCTGGCGCCCCATCAGGAAGCCCTTTCCAGAGCTCCTGCATTTACTGTCCCATCCCTGGAACACGATGCCAGTGTCCCACCCGCCCTGCCTTTGTGTGCAGTCTGTGGTGCACGTTATGTACAAAGGGATTTTCTGGTTTACTTTGTTTTTGGATTACTGCAAGACTGCAGACTTCAGTAGTATCTGCTGAAGCCCACTACCAAGCTTGTACAGCACGTGCAGAACAGTAGTTCTGAATATTCATCTTTTGCAGTCAGTTATTTACATAATTCATTTCTATGTACAAAATAAATCACTAATTCCACATTCCCTTTCATATTCAGTGTACAGACTACCGTAACAGTGCTACAATTGCTATGTCCTGATACATAGCTTAAAGAGTGTTGTATTTTTCTATTTGCATTTTAAAACACATACTGTACTTCACAATCCTTGCAAAGTATTGTAAAACCTTTGTATGTCAATTCTCAGTGATAGAAACTTTTAAGATAGAGTTAAAAGAGAAAGGGTTATTAACAAGATCTGAAAATTTTGAAGATGCAGATGGAACTTTTGAAAAGTAACACTGCTTCCTATGCATTATTTTAATGCAAGTTATTACAAAGTATTCTTAATATTGAGAATAATAATTGTTTCTCTCATCTCTTAATTACTGCCAGTCAATCCAGCTGTGTCCTATAGAATTTCTGTTTCCATTAGTCCTGGATGGGATTAAGTATAGTACATTATTGCTAGTTGCCCCACTACAGAACTTACATTTCTATAAGTGCAAAACAGGGTATGTGTCTTTTTTTTTTTTTTTTTATAAGGCACAGAATATCCATTATTTCCAGTGTAATGCAGAATCCTTATCAGTTTTAGAAACTGAAAATGTTCGTATGCAATCTCTTAAGGGTTTAAACTGTTTCCAGAATCCAACTCTTTCCTGGTGTCCGAAGCTGAGTAGACAAGTAGTGACATGGAACCAGTCTGTGAGACATTGGGTATTAGGGAACTGCTGCTTTGTAAAGGAGGAGATTCCATAAAATCAGTTTTAGGAGTTAACCTGTAAGTAATTAAAAATAAAACACAGAAAGTCAGTTTTAAGCACAATACATTACTCTGAAAAGGAAACACGTTTATAGCAGCAAACACAATGCAACTTCAGCTGTGTTCTTTTCAATGCAGTTCTGCATAATCCTGGGAGCCTGTTCTTTTCCACAATGTATGGCAGCCACACATTTCTCTACACCCCCAGTGACATGTTTTTCTGAGCTTTGTAGCACTGTACCTTAAATCTAGCTCAAAGATCTTTAAAGAAAAACATCGTAAGAGCTAAAGCTCTGGCACTTGTCACTTAAAAAAAATCCTAAACAATTAGCCTGCAGGCTAAAGCTACATGATGTGAGACCCTATAGAAAAAAAAATGTTTAAGAATTACAGCATTCTTTGTTGACAGCTGAGGTTTGATTGCATACTGACTCCTCAGATATAGGAGAAACAGCAAATACACAGGAGTACTGATGATGTAAATATGCAGCACAAAGAGGAGGTCGAAAGTCTTACCTTCCTTCACCTATTCTCTTCACGCTCCCAGACAAGCTGCTCAATTCATATGAAGTATCTGCTTTGCTTCTTTTTTCCACCTGATCCACAGTCAGTTTAGAACTGGATAACATGTGGTCTCCACACAAGTCTTCGCTCCCCTCGCCTTTTTGGGCTCCATCTGCCTCCACCTCTTTCTCAGACGAGTCTGCAGATGTTTTAATTTCTGCAACAGTTTCCTGGCTTAAGTAGTCATGGTTAGTGATCGCGACTGCAGAGGTTCCGTGATTTGTTGTGCCACCTGTGCTAGTCCCCATGGACTTGGAAATAACTTTCAGTTTGTGTGAGCTGGATTTGTAGTGCTTCTTTTTGTGCTTAACTTTGGAATTGTGCCGCAAGAAAAACTCACAGGATTCCTGCAGCACTCTGCGACTCTCACTGATCGGACTGAAAGAAAATACAAAAGTGTGACTAAATTAAGAGCATAAATTCAGATAATTACTGTAATACATAGTTTCTTAAACCAAAAATGTATAAGAATAGCAACCAATGGGGTGATCTGAGTTGGATGTAATGAACAGGAGGAAAACAATTACATGTGAAGAGGGGGAAAAATCTGGTTATAATGGCTCTGGAGTTACTATGTCTGGGAAACAATTAAAGCCAATTTCTACATCTCTTACTTCAGCAAGCAGCTCCAATGGTGTCAGGGGGTTAATCATCTAAGAAAGGAAAGTAGGATTAGTGCATAAGCAGCTGTATTACTAAATTAAATTTATTAATGCAAACCTTGCTCGAGTGAAGAAATGGTAGACTTACAAATTTGACTTATTTTTAAAAACTTATGACTGAAAAACGTTAACATCTGAAACCAGAAAAATGTACAGGAAATGGAAAAGAAGGGAGAGGGAAGGGAGCTCATCATCAAGGAATGCAGATATAAACCAAAAGGATGTTACGACTGCTGGTGTGGGAAATGCACAGGAATAGAGAGATCTAAAAACACATTCATAATCTATAAGTAGTAACCTAAAAAGAAAGAATCACGGAATAAAGAAGAAAGAAAAGAACAACTATAGGAAACCAAGACTCTGTTTATAATCTGTTTCTATCCAGAGACAGAATTTTACGAAAAACTCAGTAATAAAAGTGGATTACTCTGTTCAAGAAAAAAAGTGGTGCAATACAGTAAGTGAAACTGAGTAGGGCACAATGCAAGTACTTCTAAAATAACACAAGGAGGGCAGACAAGGAAAGCCCAGGACGTGCTGTTGTTGCATGGCAGCAAACACAGCTCCGCGCAGCGGCAGCCGAGGAAGGGCAAGCTGATGGCAGAGTTACCTTCCCCGAGTTAAATGGGAGTGAGAAACAGACCTCTGTCTTCTGAGAAGGTAGTCAAAGACGTCATTGCCTACATAAAATTTCCATAGATTCCATTGGTATTTTGTCTATTTCCCTAGGCAGCGTTTAAGCTCCAAAAAGAGAGAGCCCAAAGATGACACTTTGATTACCTGAGCTATATTTAAGGAAAATGTCTTACATCCAACATATTTTAAAATACGCACTTTAAAAGCCAGAAATAATAATAAAGAGAAGTTCTTACTCTCTTTTGCGGTTTCTGTTGAAGAAATTGGCCCATTCAGAACAGGTCTTTTTACTTCCCACCCAAAAGACTGGAGAAATGCCAACAATTAAGGTCAGTAGATATTTCATCAGAAACAAAAATATTTCTGGTCTTGCTAATACCTTTGCCTAGAAGATAATGAAGTTTAATAAATACACAGAAGAAAAAAAAATACATGTTCATTTGTATTTTATGTTCAGAAAACAAACAAATCATGGGAAAGATGTTCTTTCTTGCTTGTTCAGGCTTGTACTGTAGACAAATGTACAACATGTAGAGTCAAGCGAGGTAAATATCTGCTTGCAGGTTATAGCTGAAAACACAGAGGAGATTAGTTAGAAGGAAATATTTTCTTTTAAATTGGAAGGAAAGGTAATTTTAACAGTGTAACAGTGTTAGCAAGCATGTTCTTCAGTGGCAGTTGGTATGTGGGAGCTTGAGCCCTTCAACTTGAAAGGAACAATAAAGGGATGAGTTGGAGTTAATCAGATCAGGCAGCATCTTCAGGGAGCCGCAGGGAATTACAGAGCTGCTCTCTGCTGTTTATTGCAAAATTAATCCACCTCTTTGCAGAACAAGATCATAGGAGCTCAGACATTTAACTCAGTAAGAGATTATTATCTTCTCCTCCCATGCTGCAGATTTAATTTATGTTATCTGCTTACATGCCAATTCCATCGACGAAAGCCCCTATCTTTGGTAGGTAGGTAACACTTTTTACTTAAATGGAAGTTTGTTTTTATTTGGTTTTGACCTGATCAATGTAAAAAAGAAGCCTGTAAGCAAGCCAAGGCTGGGAGTGCAACTTTAAGCTCCTGGGTAGTTCATGAGTGCTGTTTATTATAGGGATGGGTCTGATCAAGCATGTTTTTGTGCAACAGTCCCTGCTGCTTTCTCTCTCCAAAAGGTTAGTTAGAGGATGAGAAGACATGTTCTTCTTTATTACCCTGAACTGCTATATTTAAGCACTTCAAGACAAGTCTTTAAGAAGAATAAAACTACTGTCAACCTTATTTTTGGTCATTTATGTTGTACGGAGCTGCGCTAAAAACCCACTGAAGACCGTGCACATGGTAAGAACGTTAATGGCAACAAAAACAACCAAGAAGGCTGCGAGTTGTGATATTCTTAGCTTATATTTATTTCAACATAGGAAATATAGAGGATGTTTAAGAATGTGGAAGGATTGAGCCTTATGCCACATGCTGTGTTTATATTCCTCTTTATAATGGTAGTTTATGGCAGTAAAACTACAAATAAGTGCAAAGCAATGAAAGATGACATGAGAAACCTGCAGTTCTCTCAGCAATAGCTTCTGCTTTCATATTTGCGCTTAAATCAGAGGCACAAGCCACAAATCACTTGGGATTACAGGGAGTTTTTAATGTATTTACAAGAAAATCGAATCTGTAGAGAACAAGTACAGATGTACTTTAAAAGCCTTTCTAAAGAAGGATTTTTTAAAAAAATCTGCTAAATAAGAACATACCAGCAATTTAGAACAAACTTTCAATATTTGTTGATGATGATTTCACCTTACTGCAAATTAGGCTGCAAGTGACAACCATCATGTAAAAAATATCCTAGAAATTTGTTTTGTGAGCAAGTGTCTCACACTTCTATGCTTTAAAAAAAAAAAAAAAGAGAGAGAGAGAGAGAAATAACAGTGATTTTAAATTTGTGGTTATAAGCAACATTTTAAATCCAATTTAGACTCAATTTTCAAGAATCTACTTTTCAATTTTGACTGAAATTGAAGCAAATTCTCCTTTGGCACTAAGATCCCAAGCTGTACAACCAGGCAAGAAAGTAGAGAGCAACTGTTTTCAGTAATAGATACTGGGTGGAAAGCAGCACATATACACACGAGCACTTTATCGTGAAGTTCCAGTATTTTCAGGCTTATATAATCCTTTGAAAGCTGTGAGTTGGAATTTAATTGCTGAGCAATATCTACCTGATCAGTGAAAAACTTGACAACAGAAGTGTGATATTTTGGCTTAAGGACAACATTTTGGTTTAAGAACAACCCATCACTGCATGTTCTCAAATTCTTACTTAAACTGAAAATAACCTGCTGAACCGCATTGCCCTATAGTGACACATGACAATGTTATTCAAGCTTGCTGTATTAATTATCAAGAAATCTGTTACTTGCCTGGTAAGGACAAGGGATATGGTACTGGTTACAGTGGTCGAAGACCCATGTTGTTTCCCAGATTTTCCGATTCACCAGTTCATAGACGTAACACCCAAGAAGCGCCACAAGCGGCACCAAGTATAAACCACTAAAAACTCCAATTCGGATCATAAATTTCTTGAGCTTCTCTTGGTTCCTGCCGTCGTGCTGTATGACTTGCCGCACGTGATTTAAAGAGATAATTCCGGCTAAAAGGAGAGAGAGACCAACAAAAACACAAAGGCACAACGGCAAAAGCACAAAGTACAGAGACGCATCCAGATCATAGAGCCCCACGAAACAAACTCCGCTGATATTGTCCCCTTCAACTTTGTTCATTGCAAGCAGCATAATAGTTAGGAAGCCAGGTATCCCCCACGCGACCGCGTGGAACCACATGGCCTTTTGGGCAATGGCTTCGCAACTCCATTTTCTTCCTGCTGCAAGGAACCAAGTGATGGTGAGAATCACCCACCAGATAGTTCCTGCCATAGTGAAGAAATACAAAACCATGAAGAGGACGGTACAGGCTTTGTTCTGGGAGCCAAGAACCACCGTTTCACCAACTTCTAACTTATCATCTGCCTTGTTACAGGCAGTTCTATTTCCAAGTAAAAACCCAATAAAGTACATGAGAGAAACTATGCTGTAACAGACCGAGTAATATATGATGGGCCTCTCTGGGTATCTGAACCTTTTCACATCGATCAGAAAAGTCAGGAATGTGAAGAGAGTAGCACAAAGACAAAAAATTGACACTATCCCAATGAAGCTCTTTGCAACATCCAATTCATAATTTTTGAAGTACATATTGGGACACGGGGGTGCACACTGATCAATTCCTAGGAACTTGTAGCCTTGTCCATTGGAAGTGTGTAGGTGTCGTGGACACCAGAATCCGTAATCCCTTCGCGTCTCTCCCGGGGTCTTCTGAGTCCCGTGTGCGTCCGCGGTCACGGCAGCAGTGGCGGGAGCAGCCTCATCACAACTGACCAGCCTACATGAATTAACAGAGCAGAAGACATCTTAATACCCCTCGTTATCACCTGCAATTTATGATTCTTTATAAGTGAGAAAAAATACTCTTCTAAGCACTGTTAAATTCTATAGATGATGCAAACTATGACTTGTGAGACTAAAATCAGGTAGCACATTAAAAACAGTAGACTTAAGATTCTATTTCCAGTTTAAAAGAATATTCAAATACTGTTTGAATTCCTACCAAAACTGCAATTTTTTTTATGGTTTCAGTCCGCATCAAAACTTTACGTACGCATATAAAAATATTTACAGTAGATTTTTCCATCGGGATAACTGTATATGGATGGAGACGCATTGTCAAATGAACTGGTTAAGCAATAAGTTTCCATCAAGAACATGGAATGAAGGCTGACAGCAGCAAGGATTTACTGATGCCCAGTATATGACGCTATGGAATTACAACTTTTTGTGTTACTCTAATATTTCACTGCTGATGTCAGTATTACAAAAACTACCAAATTGAAAGAGTCAAGAAAAAACTAATATATAGGTACAGGTATAGCAGAAACTAATCACTATTTTTGCAAATTTTACAGCTCCATAGCACTTGCTTAAAAATTGCTTAATACTCTGTTGCTCGAGGGTTGACCTGAACAAAACAGGTGAGCTACACATACAATTAATACTCTAGGATTAGCACTGTGGCTACACTCTGTATGCATAAGTCAAACCGGTAAGCATTTGTGTCCCATAAAAATGGGACTTTTATTTATATGCCTTCTGAGCTTAAGTGTAAGTTTAAAATAACATTTATTACATTATAGATTTTAGAGCGCCCATTTGCTTCCCAGATACAATATTAGCTGTCCTCTCTGAAACAAAGACCTGAAATACTCTGAGAAAAAGGTGAAATCCTTGTGGAAAAAAGAAACAAAGACCTGAAATACTCTGAGAAAAAGGTGAAATCCTTGTGGAAAAAAAAAAGCAGACATTTGGCACGCAGCACAGGGAAAGTAAAAGAAGATTTAATTTGCTCATTTAAGTGATTAGTGCTGTGTGTGCATTCAGATAGAGTGCTTTATATATCAGCAAATTATTTATAAACTCCCTGTGAAGTACACATTATTGTCTCTAGTTCAGAGATGAGAGAGTGAAATCTATGCTGTAACATTTAATACTTCATTTAAATTTAAGTGTTTGTTGAAAAAAAGCTTCTCTGGAAATCTGAATAGTGAAGAGCACTTACAGCTGCAGAACATTATTGTAACTGGAATCAAAATTGCTTACGTGAAATGCAGGTGATGAATAATAAAAAATACTGCTATGCAGTTAACAGTTGTGTCTCCGCTGTGGAGACTACAACAAAATGTTTTTTTTAAACAGATTGTCAAGATTTCCAGTCTAATCTAGATCAAATATGCTGTGTTTGAAAACATCACCTCCACAACCTGACCCCGAAGGAGCACCCTACCTGTCGCACTGCAGCTCTTCAGGCCACACGATCCCAAAAGTGTCCATGAGTTGCTTGCAGTCGGAATACACCTTCTCACAGAGGCTCCGGCAAGGCTGGATCACGTGGACTTGCTCCAGGCAGGCAGGGACAAACGCTTTGCACAGAAATGTGTGGACGTCCGGTGAACAGTGAAGATTCATAAGGGTAAGAAAAGGCTTTAAGAAAGAAAAAGACTTTGGTTAGTGATTTTTGAAAGATAATTCAAGGCAGTAAAACTATTTTTCATCACTGTGGCTCGTATTTCTTCCCCTGTAGAAGTAAAAAGAGGGGTGAACACCATTTGCTGCACAAAGGGAGCAGATCCCAGCGGTTTGGCTGAGGAGAGAGCTGACCCCGAGCTCCACCAGCGCCTCCAGCATGGAGATCTGGCCCATCTCCAACGACCAAAGTTTGATTTTGCCAACTTGATAAAAACAAAAGTCTCCAAGGTATAATTACCAAAGCCCAAGATGTTAAAACATGGGGTATAAGGTTAGTTTCCTATGTTCACCAATCAACTTCCAAATAATCAGCCGGAGACTCCAGGAAGCACGTGTGTCTGTAGCTCTGTGGCACTTACATTTCCAGTCCTGAGCGCTGGGTCACGTTCATCACCCTCCTCCTCCTATCGACAGCTTCTCGTGACCACTGCAGTCCACATCTCAGCAGGACTGAGGTGGTCTGTCCCTTCACCAGTGAGTTACTACGTACCCAGACCCTGCGGGGGTTGCTATTTGCTTTGCCTGTGACGACAGGTAAACATTCCTGCTTGGGTTCATTTAGGCAGAACAAGTGAATTTAAATCCCATCGTAACACTGAGGGAATTAACCCATGGATAAGTCTGCAAAAAATCACGTCTTTTGCAACCCAGCCGTCTGAGAGAACAAGCAACCTGCCTGTCCAAAGAGCTGTGTGTTTCTGTGTCTGAAAAGGAACCTCCGTATCGCTTCTTGCCGATACGCACACGTGCCAGGACAGCCAAGACATTCACTGCACCTCGAAGGCTGCAGATAAACAGACACTGCATGAAGCTTTGAAAGCAGGCAGAGCTTTCAGTACAAAACAGTGCTACAATTATCTTCTTATTTAATTTTTTGGTGATAACAGCTGCATATCTGAATTCATCAACCAGTGCCTGGCAAAGGAAGGCCTAATGTCTGGGTCTAGACCAGAGCCCTTAGTTCTGTCAGCCCGAGAACATCCCAAGTTACCACATACCCACAGCCAAGGGCCGGGCTCATCGCTGAGCAGGCAGCGCAGAAGGAAAGATACTGGTAAAATGACAGTATTCCCCCCTTCAAAATAGCTACAAATCCTCAAGGAGCGTCACCAATAAACACAGGAATGTGGGAGGGACAGAGAACATAAGACGGGGTAAGAGCAATGAATTAAATTTCCTTTGCATAAAAATCATGCAACTAACTTTGAAAGCACCGATATTTACTTCGGCTCTTTTCTTCCCCTTCGGATAAAATAAACACAATAACCTGTGTACCTGTATAGATCTCTTACAAGAACTGAATTTATTTTTTAAGTTAAGTTTTGTAAAAATCATTGTTAATTCCTTCCCTTTTTACCCACAATTCATCTCATTTGGTTGATTTAAAAATTAAAATTCATTTTCTATAGCCACTTTTAAGATGCCGCTCAAACTTATGCAGACTTGCATAAAACAACGTTTTCTCTGGAAAGTGGCAATTCAAAACATGATTTTCATATTTCTAAAAGTGATTTTGTCTGATTTTTTTTTCAGTAGATGTTTTGAGTAACAGCTAAAGTTCTGCACAGCGTCACCCGATATAATGTGCCAAATGAGGCTACACAAGTAAGCTCACTCCATTCAGAAAGGATGAAGAAAAGATACGGAGAGCATAATGGGATTTGTCTAGTTAAGAAATGCAGGATTCAGGACCGATCCTATGCATTCAAACATAATTCAAATGCCTGTTATATAAAAATGCTTAAAAGATAAAATTTAACAGCAATCACTGCTATCAGTAACACTGCCATAAATCAGAGCTAGATATTGACCACTGAAAAATTACATGCACGCAAGAATTAAATTACTGAATTGGCTGAATATTGGAGTTTAAAGAACATGTTTTTAGTTTAAAACCAGGTGCCTACTTATAAGTATTCCGCAGAAAAGGTAAATGGCAGGAAGCAGAAAGCCACAGGCGTTGCTTGTGAGAATAACTGTCCTACAACCATCCCTTTAGCTTCAGCTAAAACATTTTTACCTGCTGACGCCTGAAATGAGGAGCAGGAAACGAGGCGCTCTGGAAGCAGGAGCAGCCCTGTGGAGTCAGACCAAGTGTTTGCTTAGCTGGTGCAACATGAGCCCGGGAGGAGCAGACGTCTCCCGGCCTTGAGCATCGGGGCTCGGGAGACCTCCCGAGCTGCAGGCTGGACCAGGGCGTCCTGTCTAAAGGATATCCAGAGATGCTCTTTCCCAGGAACGTATCTAATCCCTTTTTGAATTTATAAAGTACTCCTGCAGGAAGTTCTGTCGCATAGTTTAACCAGGCACTGTCCAAGAAAGCACCATATTTTACTGGTTTAGGAGTTTTAGGTAACTCCTAAGGTATCGTGACTTAGCCCGTGCCTTTTTAAGGCAGCTCCCAGATTATTCACTGCTCTTCCAATGCCATTTTGCCAACCTGCCATCATGGTTTTTCACAGGCCCCAGATTATCTCTTCATTAATCTAGGACTAGTGTCCTCATATAGGATCTGCTGTATACTTTGGGTCATTTTTTTTTTTATCCTCTCATGTGCATATTTCATGTATGTATATACAAACATATATGTGTGTGTGTGTATGTAACATGTATGTATACACACGAGGGGTGTAAGCATGCTTTGAATTTACACATTAACATAATACTAGTTTTTACTTTTTTTCCTATTCCTTTCTGAATCTATGTAGCATTCTGCTTGTCTTTGAACACCAACTTCCCATTTCCAGCATTCAAAGAGACCTTTTGTAGTATTATTAGAGATTCCAACAATTATTTTTTGAGTAACAGCAGCTAATTTAATATTGTGCCCCCTTAGCTGTATGAGTAGTTGGGATTACTTTTACCTCCACTCATTATCCTGCATTTTCCAATCCCAAATCTCATCTGCTATTTTAGTGTCCAGTTGCATCTACATGAGAGCTCTCTGCAAATCTCCAGTTTTGCACTCTAAGCAAATGTATTATCCTGCCCTTTGCCAGATCACTTATGAATTAGCTATTTACCACAAGTGTCAGTCCAGACGACTGGGGAACCCCTCCGGTCATATATTTCCTATAGAATCACTCTATCATCTAATGATTTTTACACTGTACATTGTGGAAGAAAAAATAAGGGGGGGGGGTTATTCATTCCTGCCTTTTATTCTTCACCTTCTTCTAGGCAGGTATTAGAAAAGAAAATGCCCTTTGGAGTTTCAGCAGTTTCTTTAAAAACCCTGGGCTATGGACCATGTCAAAATACTTTTGAAAACTAAAGTATATAAATTGGCTGAATCTTTCTTTACAATAGTTGTACGAAATCTCTCGAAGAACTTCAATCGATTTTATAAGCAATGAGCTCCCTTGACCAAAACAAGTCTACAAAACATAGAGCTCTCCCTTAAGTACAGGCAAATAGGATTTGCAATACATAAACTTGTTCTCAGAAACAGTCTACTTTTACCATTTAAAAGTATCAGAAGAGGTCACGAATTGGGCTCAAAACACTGTTCATAATTACATATCTTTAGATGTGGGCTTTACTTCCAGTTACCCAAAATAATAGGCCTGCATTTCCTGATGGACTGTAAAAGCTAAAATAAAAACACGCCAAAGGCAGGCAAAGCATTCCCTCCTCCTGCCGGGCAGCGTCGAGCCACAAGGAACGGGAAGCCGAGGCCACAAGCTTGCTACAAGCAAGAATTAGTTGCTTCAAGGCTGCTATAGCAGGTCCTGCAGCCTAATCCTTCAGCCCTGCTCCAAGCACAGCAAGAGGCTGCACAAACGCAGCAGCCTCCTGCTCCCAGGGCTCCAGCAGCAGCCGCTGCCCCAGCCTGGATTCCCCCTCTCCCACCAGCTTCCCAGGCGTCCCGAGCACGTCCCATCGAGCGGCTGCATGCACGTACTCGCGCGTGTCCCGAGCACCCCGACCCGAGACCACGCTCCCGGACTCAGCAAACCGGTAAATCTAGACCTGGCTTCCACAGCCCTCTCCCCATTAGGAGGCTCAGGCCTCGGAGGTGGCGCAAGCCACGTGGAGCGGGAGGCTTTTCCAGGACAGTGCCTGGCACGTCTCAGCGAGCGTTGCTATCACAGGACGAATAGTTGCAAAAAGCTGCAGTTTTTTTGTCATTGGTGATGGACGTGCTAAAATAGAGCAAAACCAGGCTGGTTTAAAACCAAGAGTGGAGCCTCACGTAGCCAGTGGAAGCCCTAAAATAAAAATTTCTATCTTCCCCTACTTGGCAACGGAAACAAACCCCAGGAAGCAGGAGGCAAGCTGGAATACACTGACCACAGCCTACAGCAGCAAGAAGCCAGCTCCCGAGGCCAGCGCGACGCAGGCCATTCCAGCGTGTTGTTAGGACGGAATCGCTACAATCACGATTCCTATCTATATTAAAGACACATTCTCATTCATGAAACTGTTCGCCGGCTTTACAGGGAGACAGACCTCACCTAAAGGGGAGGTCTCATTAAGGTCTCAAGTAAGTTACAGTGCCAGATGCAAACCCAAATGCTGCCCAGTAAGCGTCATTCTGGAATCACCATACAGCCTCACAACCTAAACACCCCTCATTTCACAAGCTCACTTTCAGATGTGCTACAACCACCATGCACATAAATGCTCTGGTGTCCAATGGACAGGCAGTTACTACTCTTCACACTCAGCGAGCTAAGTCTACAATTAATCCTCATGATATCCTTAGCCACCTCTATAAAGATCTCAATTAAAAGAGTGAAATGAACGGAGCACGGCCGACTGAATCCCACACAACTGTTTCAATGGAGTCATTTTGGACCCCGTGCAAACGAGATTAGTATCATACCAGGGAGACGAACGCAGCGCCCAGACGGGCTGGGCAAAGGGGCGATCTCCTCGTGTCTGCCAAGTTTTCTAATTCACACAATTGATTAAGTCACGAGCAATAAATGGACTCATGCTTGACACCAAATGAAGGATGAAATTTAAATTCTATTTTCAAATCAGATCAATTTAAAGCAGGGTTGAGAAAAGACTAGCTGCTTCTTATTGGAAGTTAGACGGATGGATTCAGATTAAGGGCAAATTAGAGGCATTTTTAAATTAATACGTAAGGATTTAGAAAAAATACTTACCTTGCAGGAGCCTGGGGCAGTTTAAAGCACCGTATCTTGTTGATACTCGTCTGCTGGGAACTGCCACTTCCCCAGCAGAGTTGCACACCAGAAACATGCCTGCAGCTCATCGAATCCAGTGCCGTGTCAACCACCCCCCACTAAACCACCAGTGAAAATAGCATGAACTAATCTGCTAATTTAGCAGTAACTTTGTGAGGGCCCAAGCGCTCCATATGAGTATCTGAATTGCGGGCAGTAACCAGTATTTGCTGATGACAGCAGTGAGTATCAATTGTAACCTGTATTTTCTAACCTTAGTCAAAATAGCATTAGCTCCTGTATAAAAAAAAAAAAACAAACAAACAAACAAACAAAAAACCACCTTCCAATGAGCTGTTCGAAGCTCACAAGAGAAATCACCAGCATTTCAAACGCCGCGTGAGGCCAAGGCTCACGGGGGAAGGTTTCTGATGCCCCGGCTGCCGCTCAGCACTGAACACCCCCCAAAAATACATCACCCACTGCACCCTCAACATGCCCTTTTAGCCCCAAAAGTACACACAGATAAAGCAGACTATTCTGCTTTTAACTTCTGTGCATTGGTAACTTCTTTATGTTTTTCACGCACTGGCAATTTACACTACAAAATTTAAGGTAAAATAATCCATGACCCTGTCTCCTTTTAACATACTTAAACATAAAAATAATACACACACCCGTATTTTTAAAATCATAAGAAGTTTAGAAACAAAATAAGCAGGAACATTACATCTCAGTAAGAGAAGTTACGGCAAAACAAACTAAACATAAGCATTTCAATACCTTCCAAAATGTCTTGTTAGCAAAATTCACTGCATTTGTGGTTCTAACCCAAATTATAGCTTGAGCTAAATTACAGATCAAATTACAGCCTCTACAATTTACTATTCAAAAAAAGGCATAAGGGCATTTTTACTGAGCATTACAGAACTGAAATATTTAGGCAATGCTTTCAATTATATGTGTTTTCATGTCCATGTATATTATACATAGCATAAAAAGACAAATATGAGCTACAAAAACTAAGACGACTGTGGGCCCTCAAACCTCCGAAGTCTGGACTACTCCCACGAGAGCTTCATTTTAGCTGAACTTTGGCACACAAGAATCTTCACTCTTAAATACTTCAGGTCTCTGCCATTTCTTACTGTAGTAACTGGCTTTACTCCTGACCGTTTTGTGCATAACACGGTTTAGAAGCAAGTCATTGAGACAGCTGGCAGCAGCTACCTGTGATCTAGAGGTAGGCTCCCGATTTGGAGGGAATTACAGCAGAAGCAGTTATTGTTCTGAGCCCAAAACAGAGCAGACTGGAGCCCTTCTTGGAATTTGCAAGGATCTAGTTGCCTCCTTTGCCACTTTGCCATAAAACAAAAATTTCTGCAATCTAAAAAACCTGAGACATCATGAATGCATAGCTTATTAACTGATACGCTAACCTGAGGAAACCTGGGGAACTTGCTCCACTGAATATTTAAGTATTTTAATTAAAGTGGTATAATATCAACATAGAAGATAAAGAGTGATTCCTGTGCTGGAAAAATGCATAATCTAAAGTTAAGAGACTTTCCTGTCATTATTGATTTATCCCAGGTGGGACAGTGCTTCTTCTCTTGTGCAAGATACCTCTCCTTTTCCAATAAAACCAAGCCAAGCTCATATCAGATGAAAGCCAGGACATTCACCATCCCTTAGCCAGTGCAGAATTATCTTTTTTTTTTTCCACAGCAGTTGAAATTTAAGGACTTTCTTGCCCTTCAGTCACAAAGCTTCACATGGTTCAACAGGGACTTGCCTCATGGTCGGCAGTGTCAGCCAAGCAGCCCCCGTTGAAGGCAGAAGCCAGAGGCAGGAGCTGTGGGTGGTGACAGGGACAAGGGCAGATGGAGCCGCTTCCAACCCAGCCGCTCAACTCACCCGAGTTCCACTTTACACTCCCTTCTCCCATAACCATTATCTTTGCTACACTTTGAAAACATAAATTTAGATAATTCGAAAGAGAAGATTGTTGTATTACTGTAATAGCAAAAGCAGTATTTAAGTTTTGAAAAAAGCTATATAAAAGGTCTTTTAAGAAAAGTGATGTTTATTCCTAAGAACTTGTGGGAAAACAGTTTTGATCTTTTGCAGAAATGTGCCTTTAAGTTCTGATACTCTTTCTTCAGTTAGAACTTGAATTTTTGGAAGATAAAATGTCTAGCAGCAATCCTAACCTGAGTAGCTCTTTTGCTCTGCAGACTTATGCCTGCATCTTAAGTTACTTCTGTTTAACTTTTATTTACTCGGACCCACAGGCCTAGCTTTTGGAACAGGAGAAACAGGAAAAAGAAGGGTGAGGTGGGAGCAGAGGCATCACAGCCAACAAAATAGGCTTCCTACACTGGCTCACCACGGACTAGTGATGAGGAAAGGAGGATTTCTTTGCTCAGAGGGTCTCTCGTGCCCTGCAGAGCGCAGGGACCCAGGCCTGCCCTGTGTCCCGCTGCTGCAGAGCGGCTCCGTCTCCCTCAGCTCCAAGGGCTGCTCGCCCGGCCCCTGGTGCCACCCACCGACTGCTCTTGCCTTGAGCTGTGCTGGACCATGACAAGTCTCTGTCCTCCTGCACACAGCCCAGAAGAGGGCAGGGAACTGTCCTCCTCATCTCCTCAAGCAAGAAAATCGCTGCTGTGAAAGCAGCAATCGCAGCTATGCACGATACAGAGAAAAAAGCCCAAAAGGCAAGGGCAGACAAAGCAGCTACGTTTGCCCAAAAGGGAGCGAATCAAGAGCCAATAAATCAATGAGAACACAAGCTCTGTGGTCAAACTCTGTTACCCCCTCCACTGGGGTGCGGCACAGAGAGAGAAAGGACATGAGTTTGAGCAATAAGCATCTTGTTAACAGCTTTCACAACCCACTAACAGCCGAGGCCTGGATGATCATTCATCCTGTATTAATCAAAGCAAGATAGTTTTGAGAACGTCCTTCAAGATCTTGATCACTTTATCACCCTCAATAAACTAGTCCTCCCTAAACTGTTTTGCTACGAAGCAGATGCCAGGGTTTGTGAGGTTCCACAGGGCAACAGCCACTTCCTCAAAAGCATTCCTAAGACTGTGTGCAATAATGGTGAAGTCTAATGACAAATGCACCTTTCTAAGGCCCAAAGCTCGTGCTCTCTGTGCCCCACTGCAAGGCTGATGTGTTCCCAGCAGCAGCTTGAGCTGAGCTCCCAGACCACGACCTGCACAAGGCAGAGCGGTGCCAGACGCAGTAACGGCTCTGCCTGGGATTTCCTACCCCACATAAAGACACTAATTCACAGGTGTCCTCCAGGAGCAGGCTGCAGCGACAGCACTAAGCCCATCACTCCTCACGCCCAGTACAGAGCAGGCGTGGAGACGAGGGAGCCTGAGGAGCAGCAGCCCAACAAGCCTCAGAAACCACTAGGGCGTTTAGCAGTGCACGAGACATGCTGCAGGCCATGGTGGAGGGGACAGCAATGTGTTGTCACCACCTGCAGGACACAGCGACAGCACAGCACTTCCCAGGGAGGGCTGCAGCCGAGGGAGAGGTCTGCAAAATAGCCGTCCTCAGGCCAACTTCAAACACCACGTACAGCAGGATGCTCAACACATGAGGATGGCATCTAGAGCGACAGGGAGCATGTTAACCACCTCACCTCGGGAGCCACTCCTGAGACACCAGCTGCACGCTCGCACGGACACGGCCTCTGCGCATGGATGAAGAGGAACGCCTAGGAATCACATCCTTTCTGGACAGGGAGCAAGGCAGCATGGCTTGCATTACTGAGCAGATTGGGAAGGCTGATGGACAAGCAGCCTTGGGCTTTGCAGGCGACTGATATGCTTAAAGGCAGTGTAATGGGATGACACACTTTAGCTTGGCTGGGTGCAGACGAAGGATCATGGGATAATCACACTTGATGAAGAGCCTCGGTACTACTGATGAATGAAACAGTTCTTGTTGGCGGCAGCAATTTAGCCCATCAAGAGGAGTGAGCAGAGACAGGGTATGACTGACTGCAAATTTCCCACCACTGTAAGAAATGACCATGGTCTGGTTTCTGTGAAACACCCAAGAGCTCACACACGCACGTGCCAGCAAGCATGTGCGAAGCCCTCCAAATATTCCCTGCCCCTAGTTGTAGGGCATGGTACAGAACGGCACAGAAAGACAGTGTCATCTGCTCTTTTTTTGACCTTTTAGCCATAACTTCTCTACAAGAGAGCTGATGATTCTCAGTACATCAGAAATATTCATTTTCATGAAGTATTTAGGCTTTAAGTTTTAAAGTACAGGTATGATGACTCTTTAGGCTAAAGGGGACAGGACAAATTGCACCAGACACTGCTCATACAGGCTAGGTGAGAGAGGGGCAGGCTGTCTGCACAGGTCGCAGTGAGTTCAGCAGAACATTTTGGTGATGGTATTCAGCCTTGCAGGGAACAGATTTCCCTAACATTTCTGCAGAAGGTGGATTTTATTTTCTTATCAGCCGCCACCGCCTCCTCCTCGCATATATATGTAATAATTTAAGTTTGACAGGAATCAGGTTTCCAGGTTTTACAGGCATCTTCATAGCAAATTAATTGTGATCACTTGGTTTTCTTTTAAAAACTACATTCACCTAAAATAAGAATTTAAATTGTTTTAGAGTAGCACAAGAAACACAGGACTCCTGCATCAAGCCTTTGAAGGTATTTCAAAATGTTTTGGGCAGATTGTATGAGAACTGCAGCCAGTTTAACCTCTCCCACTGCTGTACCCGGCTCCATTGTACTTTCTGTAGACAAACACATTGTGTCACAGGATCAAAGCACTCAGGAGTGAATGGAAAAATTCAACACTGAATAATCATTTTTCCAGTCCCTCAGAGGTACTTTATTGTTCTCTATTTGTTATTTTCCAGTACTTTGTATAGCCTTTTTTTTTTTTTTTTAAATGCAAGAACACACTGGCTGGAAGCCTTTTCCTTTATACTTACACAGACCAGTGGATCTTACCCGTCAGGAAGCCTTAAATGCTTGTCTAGAACCGAAGCAGAACAGACTAAGAGATACAAACAAAATAATTCATCATGGAGTAAAAATCTCTGCTTTGCTGGAATGATGCTTTATACTGACGACCTACTCCAAAAAGTTGAAGTAATTTATCTTGGAATTAGAAGTGACGTGTTAATGAAACCACAACAAAAGGGCTTCTGCACTACTGCTCCATCCATCCATTTCCTTCAGTAAAGGAAGTCTAGATCTCCAGATTCCAACTTGAGCTCGTAATAACACCAACAGCCTCACTGTAAGCAGCTTAAAGATGAGGGCAATGCAAAGATCTGCAGATAACTGGATTCCACTGCCCAGCAGTTGTTAAACCAACATACTCCTCCAAAACCTGTAAACTTCATGGCACTAAGTCACCTTTATTTTGCTAAAATCTGCATTTGCATTAGCAAAACTATCCCAAGTATAGAACAAACTTAAACTCACTCCACCAAGTTGAAGGTCCAAAAGAATATAACTGGGAGGGAGTGGGAACATATCTGGAAATTGTACAATTTTTGTTGGAGAAAATAAGAGCCTAGAAGGACTATCACCATTAGCCAGACCACCTAGAGCAGAGATCATGAGATTGGATCAATCTTTCTTCAGTCTGTTCAGCGTTCTGGTTTATGGCATATCATGACAAGTTGATGTATCAGGGAGAAACGAAAGAGAAAATAGCTGCAGATCCAGCTGACTTCCCAGATGAAAGTCACCACCCAAAACAGCGGCTGCCTATCACCCTTTCCAGAGAGGACCACCATGAAGACATCATTCCCAAAGGGCCAGTGTAGCAACTTTGCTGAAAGGAGACAAAGCAACTGGTACAGAAGCCTGGTACGCCAGCAAGTGGAAGGTTCTTCTGGCCAGGTAAAGCTGTACAAGCTTTCCCACAGCAGCACACACCTACAGACCCTTGGAATGGGATATATAAGAGAATTATCACACCTATGACAAGTGAAAACTCCCTCAAGAGAAGCTCATCCTCTTCACTACCTACTCTGCTTTGCTTTTCCTCAGAGTAAACACTCTGAGAAAAAAAATAACAGGAAGAAGTTTCTATAGGAGAAGTAGAAAATGGGACTAAGATGAAATCCCTTTCTTGCCCAAAACAGATTTTTGAAGAAGTCTTCTCCACACACCCTGGGATGGCATGATTAAATAGCTTGCTCAAAATCAGTTAAACTAAAGTGAGAAAGGTATTAACAGCCTCAAACTCCAACCCAGTGTTTACATTTTAAGACCATGCCTAGTCTTGAAAACAGGCTGCGGGGACAGGGAAAGAGAGAGGGGGAATTAAAAAAAAAACAAAGCCTTTCAGCATTCCTAGTGGAGATCAAAAGAAAGAAATTGTAACCAACATACTATTAAAATTCTTCGGTATGAGTGAAGTTTGCACTACCAATTACAGAAAAATTCAAGCTCTTAAAACAACAGATGTCTCCTTCACCTCCCAGCCTGCTGCCTCTTCATGGCTGCAAAATGCAAATAAACAATATTCCAAATAAATCCACAGTTCCACTGCCTTTGCTGTGAAAGCAGCTTGCCTGACAGCTGAGCCTGAGGATCCTGGTACCCTCTGCTCTCGCAATGGCCACAGACAGACTGTGCTGGTGCCGTTACCGGCCACCAGAAAATCCCGTTTGACCGACCAACCAATCAATCAATCAGCGCTGATCAGTTACAAGCGAAACGAGGCAGACGAGCACGCCCACACATTGAAGTAGCTGAGGAATGTCTACATTACAGTAGCGAGCTGCACACAATTAGAGGGCAGCCTCTGGCAGTGACAGGACATGAAGAACAGAGAAGGGAAAGCCCAAACCCTAACAGACACTCTTGCTGCAAATAGCTCCAAGGAGCCACGGGTCAGTTGGCTGAGTCATGTCCCTCACCTGCTGCACCGAGGTAGCCAAAACAGAAGAAAGAGGAAGTTACAGAACTTGCTACCGCAGTTTTCATCAAATGTGTTGAGCGAGCACAGGGACTCCTTCCACACAAGAGGAAAGCACCAGGCACAGGTTTGGAAAACTGAGTAAGGGCAAACTAATAAAAATGGCTCTGCAGCCTATCTGCTGTAACAGCAGCATGGCTGGAAGGCATAAATACTGATGACACCCAGCTCAATGCCTTCGGTTGAGCCACGCCAGGTACGAACCAACAGCACACCCGGCCGGATGAAGCGGCAGACGCTGCGGACGACGTTCCAGGCACACGATGACTGCAGGAGGCGGCACGAAGTTCACGCGCTGAAGCCTACAGGCTCCCTCCCCATTTAAAAGGCGTGCAATTGATCTCCCTGGCATCTGTGGCTCACTTCAGTCGCTCACCAACGTGCTCACATGCACATCTTGTGACATTCAATGCTGTAACTCCCCACGGGGAGATACAGCGGGAGCCTGTGCTCTTCCAGCTACAGGCCAAGGCGGGAATCCTGGGAATACGAGGGAAAAAACAAACAAACAAACAAACAAACAATAACCCACGCCCACTAAACAAATGTTTTGCCATCGGAACCAATGCCTACAGAACCTGCATTATCCACGCACACTAAACACATGTATTTGTAAGTAATTCCAATGTTATCTTTAACTTTATAGCAGAAGCTTTTGAATTTTCAACTCACTTCACTTTTTGCACAGCACAAGACTGAGCTTTTCCAGACTTGAGCTAAGAGGTTTCCCCTCCTCTTACCACTATAAAGCCATCCTTAAAACTGGTTTAAAACTTGTTTTACAAGCCTCTCACCCAGAGACGCTCTCACCTCTACAGCTATTATTATTGGCAAAGTCTTTCCACAAGGTGGCCTTTTCCCAAGGGAGCCGGATGCTAAAGCCAGGTTAGGCAAAATAATATATTTTAACTGCAGACAAACAGGAAAGTTTCTCTTAAAGCGAAGAAACAACAGAAAGCAAAAATCTCAGGGGAGAACAGGGATAAGAAACAGCTTGGGGATTTACCCTTGGTGGACCGCTAGGTAACAAAAAGCAACTTCTGAACAGCCGCTTTTGCAGCACCTGTGCCCAGGCGGGCCACGGTACCCTCCAGTTTCGTGACTAGGGATTTCCAAGCGTTGCTCCGTGCCCGGGAAGTGCCCAGGCCGCTCGGAGCGGCCGCTGCTCCCGCCTTTCCCCGGGGAGGATCCCCGCGGCGCGCGGAACTCACCTCCATGCGGAGCGCGGCCGTGTCCTGGTCGTAGTGCCCCATGATGTTGGGGAAGAAGGTCATGTTGTAGGGCATGGCCGCGCACCGCGGCACGGTCACGGGCTCGCACGTGAAGAGGCTGTGGCCGCGCACGGCGCCCAGCAGCGCCCCGCACGCCACGAGCAGCGCCATCGCCGCGGCCGCTCTCAGCGCGACGCTCCGCGCCGCGGAGCGCGGCGCCAAACGCGCATCTTCCTGGCCGCGTCACGCTCCGCGCCGCTGCTCCGCGGAGCCCCCCATCCGCGCCGCAGCCCCGCGGAGGCCGTTCCGCCCGCGCGGGGCCCCGCTCCCAGCTCCGCCCCGCGGGCGCGGGCGGGGACGCGGCCCCCGGAGCCGCCCTCAAATGGCGGCCGCGGCGCGCGGGGCCCCTCGCGCGAGACTTGGGCGGCGGCCGCCGCGTTCCCGCCGCGGCCTCCCCCTGGGCCTGGCGCGGCCCCGCGGTTTAACGGCCAAACGGCGGCGGGGGAGGCGTTGTGGGAGCGTTACGGTGATTTGCGGGGTTTCCAGAAGTAACCGCCCCCCTTCTATCAGTGCAGTCTTGGAGTTTGTTTTCCAAGCAAGCGTGCCAAGTCCACTAAATTTCCCACTAAGCGTTTTAATTCCAAGAACCCACCTTGTTGCTGAGTTCTGTAAGTGCTCTGCAACTCAGCAGCGGGGCATTTCCCTTGAGATACCTATTCTGTAGCCCTGCAAAAAATGCAGGATTGGTGCAGGCGCTAATTAGATGAGGATAAAGTTGAGAAAGAGTGAGGCATTGAGCAATTGAATTTAATGAAAGAAAAGTGTTTTTTTTTTCCTTTTTTATGTATTTACTAAGAAAAGGGATGCTGTGGTGAAGACAAAATAAGTCCAGATAAAGCAGAAATAGCCCAACTCCACCTTCCAGATCTGAGCTCCTATTTACAGACCAAGCTCAAGGGCCTGCAGACCATCCCCTTCCACCGGTGCTCCTGGCTGAGCCCAGGCCGCCCAGACACACGTCCATCCTACAGCATCTACCTGCTCACAAGCAGCTAGGCCCGAGCTAATAAGAAGATAGAAATGTTGAAGATTAGTAGGCAGGGAGAAGCAAATTTCTCTGCGTGGAGCCACCCTGGGTCTCATCAGACCGGTGCTCAGCCATCCTAGCAGCCGGCACTGCCGTGCTGGAACAGGAAACACGGGATGCCGAGACATGCAAACCAGGTGCGGGGACGGTTTGACTGTGTCCGGGCAGCTCTGCGTTTCTGCTGATGTGCCCCGAGCTAGTCTGTGCAGAGTCAGGCATATTTATCCGTAAACCAGATAATCCGACCATAGGGAGAAGAGAGTGTAAAGTTGCTCGTTGTTATTCAGAGGATCACAAACATCTAAAAGCTCTCTCTTCATGCAGATTTCTCTCTCTCTTTTTCTTTTTTTTTTTTGCATAATATCCTATGCAAATATATACAAATATATAAAAAAATCTTCCAGGTTCCCTTATGTGAAATCATTTTGGCACCAGCATGACTCACTACAAGGATATACCGACCTGTCTCAGATCCAAATAGCTCTGCCATTTGAGCAAATGGAGTCACTTGATAGCAGTAATGGAAATAAATTTGCTATATGAACAAGCAACCGAATGAGGAGGTGACTAACATTTTGCCAGCAGGTCTCCTAGATGACATTAATTTCATCTTGTTATTTGCAGGATATGCGGTTAATGTGTCCTGGTGGTACAAAGACACTTGCGTACATCATTCCTTGCCATTCTTCTAGCTCTCATCCTCCAGCTGGCTGCTGTCCTGGTGTCTCTCAGTAGCTCCTTTTCACTCTAGAAACAGTGCATTTTTATTTTAATGAATTCTGGGACATCCACGCTGCTGTTCTAGCAAAGGGAGCACCAAGAGCGCACAGGACACTCTCCCTGCTCAACTTTTGAAGAAGCAACTTTAAGGCAGATATTGTTGAGTTACAGATGGAGCTGCTGAGTGGCTCTCTGCTCCTGAGATGTGATCAGTTCCTGGGGCATAGAGAGTCTTTGTGTTCAGTGCAGATTCAAATTCCAGCAGGGTTCTACTGATTTCTCCATTTACATTGACTAAGTCTGTAGGCATTTCCATAGGAATGGCAACAGGCTAATCTAGGACAAGCTATACCAAATCTGTAGCCTCCCAGGGTCTACAGAATCTCAGCCAAACTTCTGTAATATTTTTAATAAGGGAAAACTAGCATATCTTACATATTTTTTGTGGGAAAATGAGAAATCTTAAGGAGAAATTTTGCAGAAATGACCAGACAAAATTCTGAGGTGTGGAAATTTCAGACAAACTGTGGAAGTTTGACAAAGTAGCAAACAACTACATAATAGAGTAATATAAAGAGTTTAACAACTTTAAGCTTTGCTGCTAGTATCATACTGCATAAGGTGATAACTTGCAGTTATATAAAGTGATAACTTCAGTTCTTTCTATTGGAATGCATTTTCACACATAGATTAGATGTATAACATGTATAACTAAACTACATCGTTTTTCTTCCTTTAAAGCTCTAGTGTTTGTTATATGACTGGAAAAGGTAGAGAAAAAGAAGGATGAGCTCCTTTTCTCAGTCACACTGTTAATGTATGTTGTTTCCTCACAACCTAGTTGCTAAGCAAGTTATTCCGGAGGTTGCTTCTCAGACCCACGATCTAAGTAGGTTTGTTTCTCACTATATAAAGGCTTTGACTATCCAACATGAAGAACGTGAGCGCTCTCACGGCATCTAGCAAAGCACCTTTCCGTGTTATTAAGTATTTTAAGCGTGTGCTTAAATATACTGCTGATGAGGGATGAGACTACTCAGATGCGCAAGTACTTTTCTCACCTGGCACTCAAGATATTGCTCACATTTCAGTTAATGCAGTAATAGTTTGCTGACTTTCTCTGGCACGGCTTCAAACAATTACAGTCTAGCAGTTATAACTATGAAGAAATTAAGTGATTTAGAAGCGTGTCCAAGTTTTAGGTCTCCTCAGATGTCTTTGAACAGATTTGGCAGGGGGGATTTCGGCAGCGGTGACGGCTGCTCCCTCCCAGGCCCTGCTGGCTGCTGCTCCAGGGCAGCCGTGCAGCAGGACGGGCCCTTCCAGGCCCCAGCGCTGCCCGGCTGCTTTCAGCTCATCAGAAATGTGAGCAGCTTCCGTGCGCTTGGAGTTGAAGCCCCTTTGGCTCCCTCAGTTCTTTGTGGGGACACCCTGGAAGGGCAAAAAGCAGCATCACCACATTCGCCAGCCAGGCTGGTGTGTTAGTGCCCCACACGCTCCTGTGCTGGGGAGAGAGGACCTAAAATGTTTGGCTGTCACCTGGGACCCTTTATCCCCGGGGTACAAGGGATCCAGTGCTTTGCATCTGCACACAGCAGTTTCACACTGGCGCGAGCCGTCTCCCATTGGCACACCTAGAAAGAACATAATTGAATTAAACTGTTGGAACACTGTACTAAAGTTTGGCTTAATGTGCTTTAATTATTACAGATTTGCCAATTACATAGTTTGATATTGGCTAATACAGTTTTAAGGTTCATCATGTTCTTATTATGCTACATTTAAGACACATTAATCATAATCTGGAGAAATCTAAAAGGAATGAGTAGCCAGCAGATGGCACCAATAAATCCTGTTGTGAGACTTAAAATTGAAAAATGTCACTCCTGTTTTTTTCTCAAATGAATTCTGAAAATGAGAGAACTGGAGAAGACAGTATTATTAAAGAAATTTATTTTAATTGGTTTACAGTAATAGTCAAGGAAAACATTTCAGTTTATAAGCTGAATGCATTTTCCCAAATCAAAATGCTACAATTTAATTGAACACACAGACTCATGGGAAGGCTTAGTAAGAAGATACAGATGTTCCTTGGTAATTTCACAGTTATTTTGTAAATCTAGTCTTTGAGGAGCCTTTTGAGCATCCCTCCAATCTCATGCTCCTCTTTTAGCTTAAACCTTTATTTAAAATACATTTCTTCCAGAAAGCCTATAAACTGTAGCCCCCGCAACCCACAACAGTGGTGAAAAATAGAAAACCATATGGAGAAAGCCATAGGGTTTATGCATTGCTACGTGGCAACCACAGTACCAGGTACTTGGAACCTGTGTCATCTTCTTCACTCAGCTCAAGTATGACCTAGGTAGACTTCAGTCCTTCAAAACGATGCTGTGTGGTTTGGGGCACCCACACAGGTCACACATATAAAGATGCTGATTTCCTATATGCTATAAAGATCTCATCTTTCATTTGTCTGCAAATGTCAACAGCATTGTGCCTTTGTAGTGTGGCGTTAATAAAACAGTGATTATGTTAATATTATTCCTTTCCCAAGAGGTTACCTCACCTTACCTCAGATATTAAGCACAACGTAAGCAAAACAGGAAGCACTCTTACAAATGAGCAAACTTTCTTACAAATGAGTAAACATTTTACAAATGAGTTAACTTTCCTCAGAATGATCAAGGAAATCTCGTTCTTTGTGGACTCCTTATAGCAGATTTCTTCATGGCACTTCTTGGGCAGCTCTCACAGCAGCAGCTCTGGGCATGCTTGCCCGAGGTGCTCCTCTTACCTCCTTGTCGCTGTGGCTCAGGCCGTGTTTCCTTTGGGCAATGTCACAAAGGCCGGGGAAAAGGAAATCTGTGCTACGAAGCATGAGTCATTTCCAATGCAAAAGCCTGATCCCAACCAGGGCTGTGTTACCGTGGACAAGCGAGATATGACACTGATAGCAAAGTAACACGCCCTGAGCTAAAGGGGCGTGTTGTAGTTTTGTATGTTCTTCCCTCCAAAATACTGGTGTGTTGAGTTGAACTGTCCCCGTCTATATGATATGCAATTGGGAGGTTGGGATTGAATTTATACATAATTCAATTACTGCTTTTTAAATTAGCAGTTCATTTCTTGAAATGTCTAAATACTAGGAATGCAATGAAGTAATAGTTTTCTGAGTTCAGACACTGACTGCCATGAGCTGCAAAGCTGCTAATGAACATGTCTGAGGCAGACTAGGGAGCATCCACAGCCTAGGCCTGGGCACTGGTAATTACACCCATCCCACATGGGATATTGTTTTGACAACAGAGCAATACAGTCTGAAATGACTTCTCAAGTTGTTGGGAACTATATGGCAAAATATCTTACACCAATGCACGGAAATAAAGCCCATTGGAGCGGCTGGTTGATTCACTACACATTAAATTGAAAAAAAAAAAAAAAGTAGTTCAGAATGAATTCCTGAACCAATATGAATTTCTGGTTTTCATTGTTTCACAATCCTATTTTAATGAAGTTTCTTTCAAATTATATGAGGTAAAGTTGTTGTTAATTTAGCACACATTAGAATTAAGTAAAGAATACTATGGTCATGAGATTGTAGTGGGGGGGTCAGTCTCTTCTGCAGAATAACTACAACAGGACAAGAGGAAACGGCCTCAGGTTGCGCCGGGGGGAGGTTCAGATTAGACATTAGGGAGAATTTCTACACGGAAAGAGTGGTGAAGCCTTGGAACAGGCTGCCCAGGGAAGTGGTGGAGTCACCATTCGTGGCAGTGTTAAGGAAACGTGTAGATATGAGGTACTTAGGGACATGGTTTAGCAGGCACAATGTTGAGTGGTTGGGCTTGATAATCTTGAAGGTCTTTTCCAACCATAATGATTCCATGATTCCATATCCATCCTATTTACCTATATAACAGGAAGCTGTCCTCTGTCAAGGTCTTTGTCAGTCTTTTGAGCTATTTATGATAACAAAATTTTTTGAATCTTATGGTTTTAACATGCAGAAATAACAAGTGGATTTGCTTTTCCTGAGCTTCGACAGGTGCTCTTGAGCTATTACAAAATTGAAACAGCAGGCAGAATACTAAGTATATTTTCAGCTGAGACACACAGTTCTGCTGGGATCAATGCAGAATATAAAAATGAGTCACACTTTACATCTTAGGGTAGCTGTAACCACATAAAAACAAATTTGTTGGGTTAATAGAATCCAACACAATACTCCAGGACCTGTGTCAGCATTACTATTTTAAATAGGATCTGCAAAATATGCTTATGGAACCAGTTATACCATGTCCTGGGAGATAGTGCTCATCACAGTTAACATTTATAAATTAAGTAAATTTCATTTTCACGGTCTGTTTCCGTGTCTTTTCATCCTTGCTATTTAGGATCAACCATTACACCACTAGTCCATGTCTAGAGGTGAAGCCTTTCCACCCAAGAACTTACAGGTGAGAAGGTTTCAAAGGTAACTTTGCAAGTGTGAAAGCTTTTCAGTATGCAAGTCAGGGCAGAAAAAGGAAAACTAAAGCATTTTTAGACAAAATATAATGATAGCCAAAGCCAATAATAAGTGAGAAAGGAAAAGCCCTATGATGTGCCAGTAACAATCTCAGTAAGTATTAAAAAAGAAACAAATGTGTCATTGGCAAGGACAAAGCACAAAAATATGTTTCCATATATACAGTTAACAATCGAATTCTTACATAGCAGCATTTTAGTAATTCCATGAAGAATATGAGCTATGACTGACAGAGGAGTTGGGAAAAGAGGTCTAATCTCTACTAACTACCATCTCCTTTTTACATTTTCACATGACTGTTGTAACCAAGGGTGCCTGGTTCCATGTTTGTGCCTTCATGTCCTTTCTCAGACTTCGTGTGTGCAACTGCAAGTCTTCAGCTTCAAGTGGAAGGGGATGGCCAAAGGCTGAAGAGCAAAGTTACAGAAGGAGAAGAAAGAAGAAAGAAAGGGGGAAAGGCTTGTCCAAGGCAGCAGGACTTGGGGCTGTTTCCTTCCCTGAGGAAGGCAGGGACACAAGGCTGGACAAGAGCCCACAGGCTGGATGTGGACGAAGTGAATCAAGCTCAACTCTGGGCAATTGCCGAGGTGCTCATGAGACATCCAGCTTAATTCTTTGTGATTTACTCCTTAACTTACTTCTTCACTCATCAGCATTTATTTGCTCGTGCGAAAAGGGGTTAAAATGAATTAAAATCACTAGCAATGAACTGAGATGGTGTTCTGTTTCTCTTCTCCTCTTTGCACTTGCATTAAGGGAACATCATTGCACTTCGTACCAAATTGATTAAACTTCCTTCGCAAACGTCAGCTCTGGGCATGTAAACCAACTATTACAGACTAAGGCATACTAAAGCAGATACTATTGCTTTTAACGAAAGACAAAGAACAAATTCTGTCATCGTATCAAAAATTTTATCAATTGACTTACACTGCTGTAAATAGCCCCAGCATTTAGCCTAATGGACTGGTATTACCATAATTAATATTTTTCCTATTTCCATTCTTCTCTTCGTGTCTATTTTGGCACAGTACACTTTTCTGCATCATTGCCAATAGTGTTATGCTATTTCTTTAGCCACTAGAAAATTCAACAGTTTTCTACACCCCAGGGAGTAGCTTAGCTTCAGCTAAGCTTTTGTTCTAACTCTGCATGAATTATGTGAGTGCAACTGCCAAATGCCATGCAAGTGTTCTCAATTTTCTACCAAAAGGGAAGAATCCAGAGCTTCTCTGTGTTCAGGAGCTCTGGCTGTGTCAGTTCATGTGCTGGTTTTAATTTGCTACTCAACTTGAAAGCAAAAAGAGAGAAGAAAATTAAACCTTTATGCTTTGAGACTAATTATTTGTAAAACAACATGGTTTCTTCTGGATTACAGACGATTGTGGGAGAACAGCAGCAGCATAATACGTGTTGAATGCGTAATGAGAGCGGCTGCTTTCTCTTGTGAACATGCAGAAAAGACATTTATTTTTAAATTGTATCAAAATGTATAAACAAAAAGCTTGGGATAAATACACAGGCGCTGATTTTCACCCACAGTAAAGCCACCTTATACCACACTGACAGTATATAGGGATCCAAGAGAATATGCAATATAAACTAATTTTAAAAGCTTTGCTTTAAAAGTAGTAAAGTAGTCAGTGTGGTATGCAGGAGTCTTAAGTGAAAATCAATGATGTCACTTGAATAAAAACTTACCCTCTGATAGGAGCAACGTAGCAGTCAGGGGAGAGAGAAGCCCTCTAGGCCTATCTCCACTAAGTTTTAAATTGCTAGTTTAGATACATGGGAGAAAATACAGTAGGAACAATTCATGCTGGGTTATACTGGTGTGGCTAAGCAACACGTGAACCTTGCCAGTCATAGGAAGAAGGAAATGTCAACCTCAAAGGCACCCAGACACCCAGCAGAAGTGTAAGATGCGATTACATTACTGAGACTTAACAGCCAGTCTAAGAGGGCTGTAAAGATATATATGTATATATTGTACTGCTCATCAAAAAAAAGCTAAAAAGATGTCCCTTGGCCTTGCTCAAGCAAATCTACAACATGTTTTTGAGAGAACAGAAGTATTTTTAAGAATTCAGTAGCGCTGATCGTTGAAGCCTGTGGGGTAAATGTCATTTGAATTTCAAGAGAAACAACTTAAGAGAACTGACTAGACATAAATTGGGATATTCTGAGCTAGAAAGAAAACAAAATCATTAATTTATCACTCAGGAGTTCTATAAAGTGTGATAAGTGTAGAAAATAAGAACTGCTATTATCTCATCTTCAGATAGTAGCTTTCTACCTGCCTTGAAAGCCTCTAAACTAAAACCTCCAATTATTCGTATCTGTGACAGAGGACTTCCAGGTCGCAACATGCATGAGACTGTAGGAAATGTCCTTGGTTAGTCTAACAAGAAGAAAATCATAACTAATTAAAGGAATTTAAGAAGCTGCCACTGCTCAGCTCTGAACAGCTGACCTCTCATCTGGGACCTGGTGTTTGAGCATCCCTGTGGTAATTTCTCATTGCTCTGCAAAATTACTGTTTTGCTGAAATCATCACTGGAAGGTTCTCTGATGTATGAAAGGGCAAAATTTAAGTCACTGCAGTGTCTTCAAAGATGGAACATTTGTTTGTGTGTGAGATGAGCTTAACTTGAACACTGAGTCAGAGAGGCAGTGTTAACAGGGTTGGGAGAAAAAGCTGGGAGAACTTTCTAGCAGATCTTGGTCACAGGAATGTTTGGAATTATCACAGGAATTATCTCCTACTCTTTGTACCCTGCTGAGCAGAGCAAATATCATATGAACTCTCCTTAGTCCAAATTCAGTCCATTTCCAAATTCTGTTATGGAGAGCTCTCAACTACCCTTCTGAAGGCATCTCCTCTGTCTTAACCTGTGTTCAAAATGCTCCTCCTAGGCAAGCTACCTGCACCACACTGCATAGCCATGAAACTTGGCTTGCTGTGCGTCCAGCTGACCTTCCCCCAGCTCATCCATTGGCCTTTCTGATGGGCCATGTTGGCACTTTTGTCTCACACACGAGAGACGCCACAAGAATCATCTGCATGCCCTGCATGTTGATATCCACTTGCCATGGGAGCAGGTCACTCGTTTCGCCGGTGCTCTTGACTTTGCTGCTGCTTTTTGGTGTCTCTGCAGCTGCTGTGCTTAGCGCTCATGTTCACGTCAACGAAACCTCATTGCCATCTGTGGTCTGTGTTATGCCTGACTCCTACTCCTGAACAGTGTCTCCTCAGTAGAGCTGGAGACATCAATCCTGCCAAGTGGAATAGCCAGCCTAGCCCAGAGAGGTTGTGGAGTCTCCTTCCCTGGAGCTATTCAAAACCCTTGGACACAATCCTGTGCGCTATGCTCTAGGTGATCCTACTTGTGCAGGGGCTTGGACAGGATGATCTTCAAAGGTCCCTTCCAAGCTCAGCCCTTCTGTGGTTCCATGAAGGCCCCATACGGGCAGGCTGTTGCCGGAAACGTGAACCGCCAGTTCAGCTTGATGAGTCTTCACAGGGAAAACCACCTCGGCTACATCCCTGCCCATCTCCACATCATCCCGACAAGATTTGTGACCCAGGGTTGAGGTGTTGGTGGCGCCAGGATGTGCCAACCACTAGGATGAACAGAAGTAGGTACAGAGGGCTTGCTTATAGTGACTGTCTACAAGCGTGGATGGAGGCGGCTGGCAGCAGGCCATGGCAGCTCGCCCGTGAGCTCTGAAACGCCGCCATCTGCACGACTACTGATTAATAGGCAGCCAGTTTACGCCTACAGTGAGTGCGATCATGGTGGAAGTTTCGGAAGCCGTCATCCAGACTGTTTATCCTTGAGCGCGCCGAGTGTGTTTATTAATTATAAACATTGGACTAGTGGAGAGTAATTTTGATAACTTAATTTTGATGATTTTGATAATTTAATATTGCCATAACTAGTAGACATGGCGTACTGTGTCTGTTGCTGCAGGTGTCTGAATGAGTTTGTGTCTTCCGATGGATTATTATTTTTGTAAAGTGACAGGGTCTAATAATGACTCTGAAACAAGGATGCAAGTGTGAAAGTTGTGCTAATAAAACATTAATTAGGTGATCAGTAAGCTACAGCTTTGAGGTGGTTGAAGAAAGATAGGAGGTTGTAGCAGAGGTCCTCAAAAGTACAAGCACAGACTGACAGTAGACGCCTTGAAAGTGCTGGAACAGAATCACAATACACACAAATCATGGACAATCAGGACTAATCACTAAAGAAAAACAAACTTGTGAATTGCTAAAGAGAAGAAATAACAAAATCCAAAATAAGTATAATGTACTCGATATAGCAAATTTAGGTATAATACGCAAGTAAGCAACCTGTGTTGGAAAATATATAAATATGACTCTGAAGAGACCCAGAGTGACATCTATGTCATAATTCTCCCGGAGAAGTGGAGGGAGAAACTATCAGCATTAGCTTCACGTTCCTCTCAGTGTACTGATGACTCGCTGTAGCAGCTCCTTCTTGGGGGAGAAGACTGGGGACTTGGGCTGTAGGACCCAGAGGGGTAAGGAAGGGAATTTATCATTATTGAGAAAGAACTGCAATAAATGGACAACTTGTATCTGTGTTGATATCACTGTGACTAGACTAAACTCTTTTAATATTAGCACTTATATTAGACCAGCAATAAATTCTTACGTGTGCATACGAGGTGCGTTTCTTTAGCCTGCAGAGGCTGCCCTGAACGTTTGGTTCTTTGGTCACAGCTTTTGGTTCTTGTCCCTGCTTGAGCAAGGGGTCAGACTATCTAGCTTTAAATTCTAGCTAGAGCAGCAATCTTCTGCACCCCAGCAATGGGTGTAAAATGCTTGCCACAGCCCTCAGACTTATACACACGATTTCATCTGAAGCATGGTCTTGAATAATAATAATGACTATCATTTGCACAGAACACTATGGCTATACATAGTTAATATTTACTATAAATAATCAAAGTATACAGTAAATATTTAACTGCTGACATGCCAGGCTTCCCAAGGGATGTGCTACTGCTTGCATGGGATCTCAGCTGGGCGCCACGAGACCCAACTTTGCCCCTGCACAAGGCAGGATCCTGGGCTTCATCTTCCCCACGTCCACCTCTGAAGCCAGCTGCAGTTAAACTGCTAGCTGCAGCATAATAGTGTGTTCACCCACATGCTGCAAAAATTGTGTCATATTAACACTGCATCTGAAGCTGAAAAACTCTTCGTTTGGTCAGAAACTCCTCCGAGGATAAGGTGGATGCAGCCACAGTGCAGAGGGGCTGGTTTAGGGACACGGGCAAGATTCGGCTCCTGGCATGTTTGGGAACAGATCAGCCCTTCATCTCCTGAGTCAGGCACATTGAACATTGGGCAATTTACTAAAACCCCTGAAGTTTTATCTGTGTTGCATGAACAAATAGCTTTATTTTCTGGAAAGAGCAGAGTCACATCGCCGTAAACGTTCTCCATGTTTTTTGCACTTGACATCTCCTCATAGCTGATAAATAATAGGCTGCTGTTAGCAATGATGCCTTTTCTTAAGCTGCTTTTTGACTGTGAGAAAATTGTTCTTTCTCTCCGTGCTGTAATGCCCCAGACATATTTCCCTGCATCCAAACATGTGGGTGTTTTGCATAGGTTAATGGAAATTAAATTAAAGCTGAATAATGCTGATTGTAATGCAAGAGTCTGCAACGAGGCCAATTAATATAACTGGCAGCACAACTCAGCACCACTCACTTTTGTCTCCCTCAACCCTATTTTTTTCCTGAGCAGTCACTCACTGCAGTGTAAAACTGCTTGTTTCAAACGCTCCAGCAAGCTTGTTAGGGAGAGATTTACAGAGCAATAACACTTTTCTCCCTCAGGACTTAACTGATGTTGAAGCCTTCAGAAGGAAATGAAAAGCTATTGCATTCTCCCTTTTGCCTTCTTGTTTACGAACACACTAAATCTCCCATGAAGATTAGAATATTTCTTACATTTTAGTGTTTGCTGAGTTTTTACATGCTAGAAACTGCTGCAACACTGAAAAAAAAAATCAACTGACTGGTCAGTACAAGGATTAAAAGGATATTGGTGCTGAGGAAAGACCAGCAGCCAAGCGCAACGCTGAAGAAAACAGCATGAAGCTTCTTTCTGGCAGTGAAACTGCAGAGCCCAGGCTTCTGCCAAGCAGAATCAACTGTCGCTACACTGTACAACAGTTACTTGCCTACTGTGATCTTACACAATCGGTCAAAAAGTTATTTATCATTAATGTTATTTTTCATTTTTTTTAACCATTATTCTTCCTGGCTTCGTCTCAAGTTTTTTCTTGTTTTCAGCCTAGTCAATGCAAAGAAAAACAGCAGAACGTTTCCCATCAGTTTGCTGTTTTCCACACCAAGTGAACACTTCGGCAGGGCTGTCCTGCCAACCCTGCCTCCCAGCCTGCTGGTTGCTTTGGCTCTTCTCTTCCAGACCTGCATAAAGGGAAGCGCCTGGAGCAGCCCGAGTCCTTCAGCAGGGGCCCTCTCAAGGGTACCCAAGGTGGAAGGATTATTTCAGGTGTGTCCTGACATTCTGTTTATATCGTGAGAACCCAGAACTTGGCGAGCTCTTGTTCCCTGGCCCCCTGAATAATCATATAATCTCACTGAGAAAATGTCTTAGGTTCCCAGTATCTCCACATTGGCTGTTACAGTAACCATGAATTTTCCCATTATAATTATGAAAACTGCTGTTCCTCCCATTTTTTATCTTGTCTTATCTCTCTGGCAAAGAGAGACATTTCTTGTGGTGAAAATATGTATTTTATCTCTTTCTAATGCAGTCCATGAGCCACAGTCTGAGACCACCAGGTACAAAAATATTCTGATTCCATAAAGAGAGGGAGTGGGAACCATACACTGTGCCTTCTCAGTCCTATTTTTTTAAGGATTCAACAACAACAAACACAGGAATCAATAACAAACAGAGGAACATTAAATGCACAGAGTAATAAACAGATACATCAGTCTAAAAGATTTTCTTTATTTTTCTCGAGTGAAACTCAATCTTCAATAATTTGCAAAGAAAATGAGAGTACAAAAATGCTCCTTTTATTCTGTTTTGAAACCTTACTTAGATTATTCATAGCTCCAAATAAAACTAAGCCCGTGTTTTGAAACACCAATTCTGCACACAAATGATATAGCTCATTCTTTTCATAAGGCATGTTAAATAGATTTTAATTCAAATGTTAAAACATTTTATACTGCTCTGTCAGAATTAAAAACACTACTGCAAGGTTCACAAAAACTATGCATGATCTGCAGAACATAATCACCATTACAGTGTAGCCACTCACAGACACACACTTGTGAATATATATGTATACGAGCGTACTAGGAAGATCAAAAAAATCTGTTTTGTATGTGACCTTAGTCACGTAGATAACAAAATGTATGTTTAACCCAGTACTTATATATTGCTTACACAATAACTGTACTTTCCTCCTTTTTCAGTGAATGATCATTTTTGCTGCGCAGTAAAATTGTGTCCTCCAATCAACCGCATACAGTAATGCTGAAATCATGACATACATGAAGCAAGTGTAAGGGACAAAATCCAGGGATGGCAGAGGTTTAGAATTCCAAGGAGTTACAGGAGGTGATGAATTTATCTACTGATAATTTTATCTAAAGGCTAATTTGTATCCAAATGCAAATAGTAATTTTAAAATTTAATTTAGTGATTCTATTTCTCATACATGAACTTCATGTGTATAAACCTATCAGATGAAAGTCCTATCTGTATGTTGCATTGAAATTGCGGAATCATAATAAGGGAAGTTTATTCTTACTTAAAATCTGAACTAAAGCAGATTAAAGCTCACCCAAGGTCCATGTATTGCCCACAGAAAGAATGTTGTTTCAGGGTAGCTTTACAAATCTTCCTGTGCAGCCAAAGGATGCGGAACAAATTAAGTGGCATATTACCTTGTGTGGAAAGATTACATTTCAAAAATCCTGACATGTAATAAGCCAAAGATTTCAGCAGGTCTTTTATCTAAAAGAATATGTCTCCTAACATTTGCATTAGTTGCTGCACCTGGGCCATTTATATTTTAAAGATCTTAGCTGAAGAACAGACCCTGTAGATAAGACTCTTCACTCCTGCAAAGGTCCCTCGGAGTGAAGATGCCCAGATGACTCTTTGAGCTTGCTTCCTTCATTAAAACCAGAACAGGAAACTATTTTTAGCAATTTTAATTAGTCCTAAGCAGTATAGACTAGCCTCTGTTACCCTTAATTATACCGAGTGGTATATTATTTCATAAAAATACTGAGTGTTTCTACTGCTGGTTGCCTCTAGTGGAAGCAGAGGTAAGGAAACCACAAATATAACCCCATGTAAGCAGAGGCAGAATACAGTCTTAGATCTGCTGAGGTCATTGGGAACTCATTCTTGAAGAGCTAACAAGCTATCAAAAACATAATGTAAGGCCTTTTCAGTTACCTCTTAACAAATATGAACAGTGATATCTTACATGGAAAGAGTTTAAACGGTTGCTTGTATGGTTCACAACACAAGTCAGATCTGTCTTTGAATGCCTTAAAGTTACCGCTCGGGATGTAAACAGGTTCCCAAGATCTTGAGCTTGGTCCAACAAGTGACATCGAGCGGAGAGGTGTCTCTCTCTCGACCAGGGCAGGCAACTTCCATGACCCCAGAACTGCCATCCTGATGAGGGATGTGGCCAGCATGCCCAAGCCCCGTGGTAGTGTGCAGATCATTAACACGCTCAGGCCATCCCCTGCTCTCCATCCTGCCACCTCTCACTCTTGAAATACAGGATTCCCTGCTGCCCCACTCCCTGCTGACCGTGGACATGCAGTGAGGGCTCTTTCTCATTCCTTTCTACAAGGCAGCTCTGCAGTCTTCCTCCTGCTGTCTGAGCCAAGGCACCGAATACACATCACGCTCAGCCCATCGCTAAATTATTTCTTAGCTAGTGAAAAATCTCGTTGCTCAAACTCCCTTGTCTTTGAGTTTCTTCACCCAAACTTCATATGCATCTGTGGAACAGCTTCTTAAGTAATGGCAAGCAATGAAATTCCCCTTTTTCCTTCTCTGAAAATCCCCCGTGCCTTACACAAACCAGCGTCACTGATTGCTTTCCACAGGTTTTCTGTATCACAATGTTTTATACTGTACTGTCGCTGTCAGTAAGTCCTGTGCAAGTTTGGTGAAATGGTGCACAAATAATGCAAAATGCTGAACGTGTGCTTCAATCTGATTCGTGCATGGGCAAAACCAGTGGCTCTCCATTTCTAAATTCATATTGCTGAGCTGCTACACCTACTGTTTACTGTTAGAGTGAGCCAAGTCCCTTCCTGTCCTCTCTTGCAAACAAGCTGGCAGAGAGCCACAAGCTGGGAAGGCTAAATGCAGACAGCATGTTTTACCTGTACAACATTGTTTTCAGCATTTTCTAGTTCTTCTATGCACAAGATGACATAACAGGTCACACTGAACTGAAAAGAGCTTAGCACAGGGTCTTTCCTTCTTTAGAACATCTACAAATAATGATTTGTTAAAAATACAAATCCTAATGTATGCAAAAATCTCTAACTGCCTCTGGATTTGGCTTTGTCTTTGTGTCGGAATAATAGAAAAAAAATATTTACCTAAACAATTCCCAACATCATAAATTGTTGTACTCCAAGGAGAGTATTAGGTACTCATACAGCAAGTCATTAAAATAATCCTAATATGGAATGAATTAAGATTCACTTCCACAGTTCTATTTATTTTTATATGCCTAAATGTAAAAAAGGCTTCTTGCACAGCATATTCAGATGTTCTTCTCAATCCCATTTGTTATGAACAATTTCTGAGTAGTTATTTTAAATGATCCTCAAAAGATGCTCTATGTGTTTGGTGGAGGAGGCAAATAAATCTACCTCTTTAAATTTTATAAAAGTATAAGTTTACAGAGAATATATGTTATTACCTTTATACTAAGAAGTAATATGTTAAATTCATTGGTGGACTTTACAACCCTGAACAATCACATTCCTTTTAGCTGTATATTTATGAAAAACAGAGTGCTATGATACAGGGTGCATACAATGCAATTAAATACATGTTCTGCACCTCAAATCAACTCTGTCTAATCAAATTAATTTTTGGAGTTATCATGAGTGGAATATTGTTTTCAGAAGTATGGCTATTGTCATACAGAGTGAGTGATCACTATTTTCCAGAGTCAGCCTAGTGAAGAGAGTTTGGGTCTCCAAATAATTAAAGGAGTCTGTCTTGAAAAGAGAGTAGCCAGAACTTTACTGGCAAGCTAATACTGTGAACATCAAGTCAGGCTGGAAAATAAAAGTTATTGTTTTTAAGACATAATTCTATCAACATAAAAATCAATTAAAACTAAATATTTAAAAGATCACTATATAAAAGGTTAGAGCATGACGTAACTGTATATAACTGAAATATATAGCTTAAAAGAGCTATATTGGAAGCCATCCTAGTGTCTTTATTTTTGAGATATGTGGGTTTGAGTTTTACAGAAGTGAATTCTCAAATTAACTCTGTAGATTTCTGCGTATTTGCTTCAAACTCCTTATGACTAAAAATACTGATTAATTTTTTCTTTTCCTGCCTGAAATTAAGAATAACTATACCGCTCATCCTAATGGCAGTGCAGAACAAGACATCTACACGTAGATAACACAGCACTTTGTAAAAGCAAATGGCACGAATTTTGGCATACGTCCGTGTAGCGGCCCTTCCTCAGACAAGTGACACGGGGACGTCGTGCGGTGCTTGCAGCTGGTTCCTGCAGGACGTGTTTCTGAAGGCACTCGGCGGCGGCTGCCTGCTGACTTCGACACAGAGCGTCTTGCAATCTTCACAGGCTACCTGGCTGAGTTAAAGTGCAGCGAAGTGTTGGTAGGTCCATCCTCACTTTCACTTTGAGTCCTTAGTTGACGCAATTCTTTGCTAACCTTCTGTCGCTTTGTCTGATGCTCTTTGCAACGTTAATGGTGACTTCTTTTGTGGGCATTTTCTTGGTGTCCCGCTTGCTCTGTGGAAGTGTTGAACAGTACAATGAGTCCCACACTGACAGGACAAAGAGTCATCACAAGAATTTGTGGAAACAGCTCTAGTTAATAAACACAAAGACCTGACAGCCTTCACACACCACTACAATGTGGAGCAACCGCGGCATTGAGCATGGAGGTAAGCTTCTAGGAGTACCTTCAAGGTTATGGATATGAGCATGCTTTGGATCAACACGTTGGGCTATAAATAAGCATTTTTGCATGTGTCTTTCAAAAGCAAAGCAAAAAAGAAAAACTGCTTTCAGCTCAGAAATGGTTTCCTTTGACATCATTAGGAATTGAGTGTGACTACCCTGGAACGGAATTTTCTCTGCTTTCTTATGGTTTCTGAAATGAAAATACAGTTTCAAAACAGCATTTAATTCTGCTTGCATGCAAGACTTCAGCACAGTATAAACCTTCCAGATTTCCATCAAATAATTTCCAATATTCAAAATAGTCTCTTCAAGGTAAGAAAGCACATCCTTACTCTAAATTTATCCTTCTTCACATCCTAGTGTGTCTGCTTGATGCTTTAAGCAACACATTAGAATATGCAATAAATTGGATAGGTCCATCAGAGCACACTTGTAATGTAACAACTTGTAATTGGGCTGATATAAACACAGAGTCGGGTTAAGTGTTCTTGATCATTGCATCTCAAATGTTCATGAGACTATTTGTAAATGTAAATAATGCCAGGTAAATTAGGAATAATTTACCTGATAAATAACTCCATGTAAACATTCACTGACTTCAGTGAAAGCTACAGTTATTTATCTGGAGGCAAAAACTGGGAATCACGTTTACCAGGATGTATTTCTTCTCATTTCTGCAAGCCTAATTGTATCTTCTCCCTTACTAACTCATCCCCCAGCGTTTTTACCCACTCAGTGCTTCTCTAAAGACTATCTACATGATGAAATTCAAACTAGGCTACTGTCATGCATTGCAGTAAATAAGCTGGATACCACCTTTGTTCTTTACTATTACCATGCCTTCACTGTTGTTAGTTTTCATCAGCGACCTCTTTTGCATCAAGTCCTTCTCCCATTACCCTCATGAGAGGATACTAGGTGTAGCCTTGTGTCAAACCCTTTCCCATCCAACAACACAGATCATACCCAATGTTATGGTAAAGAAGTAGGATCCTCCAGAGCTTGAGCTCTGAGAAAATGAGATACAGAGAGGTAAAGCAATTTACCCCAAACTACCATGCAGGCTGATGGCAGAAGCCAAGTATGCTGAGTGCCGTGTGTATTATCCTGCATGGTAGGATAAAATCGGCATCTAGAGATAAAAGATAAATCATAGCCAATGTGAATATCCAGAAGAATAAAACACTCACATTTTGAGTTGTGGAGGGACAGTCACATTCTCCTCTCTAGCCACCTAAACTGTAGTTGCCCAAACTAAAAATCTACTCATCTTACACTTCCTTAAATCACGGAATCACAGAATCATGGACTCATTAAGGTTGGAAGGGCCCTTTGGAGATCACCTAGTCCAACCTCCCTGCACATGCAGGGCAGGGCACCTAGAGCACGTGGCACAGGGTGACATCCAGACGGGTTTGAAGATCTCCAGAGAAGGAGACTCCACAACCTCTCTGGGCAGCCTGTGCCAGGGCTCTGGCACCCTCACTGTCAGGAAATTTTTCCTTAAGTTCCTGTGGAGAAACAGAGATTCAGAATGGTAAATCAAAGCTTGAACCTGACTTACTTAAAATACTACAACTTGCCTACTGTAGGAACCAATGTTTCTTTTGTAAGTATAATAAAGTTAGACAAAATACCCTCCTTTCTTAGACATCTGCATTTAGATGCACAGAATAATCAAAATATCCTGCTTAGCATCAGAAACATGATGAACATATGGCTGTAACAGTATAAATATATGATGGAATGTGTCTTAGATAGAAGACTGAAGGATCAACCAAAGCCACAGGACCACGTCAGTAACCAGCCTGGGGTAACTCACTGGGTAGTACCACTCTGGACAACATTCTCTCAGGGGAGGAATTTGCCCTTATTTCCTAGTAAGTCTAAATGTAGAAGCAAATCTTCAATCAATTACAATTTTTTTTAAAAAAATTATTTCTTCAACAGTATGTCAGATATACAATACAATTCTCAATGTGGCCAGGTCTCTTACAAATTAGATTAATAATTACATTAATTCTGTTCTATCATGCTTAATATGACCAATTATTTTTTCTCTGTGGGCTAATGGTTACAACAGGCATTTATATTTTCATTTATAGCAAACCACCTGTGGCTCTAGATGTCATGTAGATGCAGAATGTGGAGTGGTACTTCTGGAGCTGCAATATCTAGTGGAAAGATACAGCATAATCTATGTCACTGGGGAATATTTCCAAACTTCGGGATTAATGGAGGGAAGATATTATACAATAACAGTTTAAAATAAGTGCACAGGGACCAAGAGGGGACACACAATTTATGGTGTTGTTGTAGGTGTTCCTGTCCCCACTATCCATGACACACAACTCTGGGAGGTTTTTACCACTTGAGGAACTGAGGAAGCAGTAAAACAGCTATGATTTTTGGATAACTTTAATCTGCAGCAGTTGAGCAGTTGCTACATGAACTATACAGCAGTGGAAAACTGTGAGAAATACGCAGGGTAGGCAGCTAGGATCTTGCACCAAAGCCTTTTGTTTTCATACACTACTGTTATGTTGGATGATTCTTCTGCAAAATACTAAGTAGACGAGGGGAAAGAGGACTGAGGATCTGATCCAGGCCTAAAAAGACTCCCACTGACTTCTTAGGCTTTGCATCCAGCCCTGAATGAACCTGGGTTTATGCAATGAATACAATTAAAACAAAGCAGTAATTAAGGAGAAATACAATCCCTTTCAGATTATTCACCAAAATGTCATGCACAAGCTGTGACATAGCTTGATTAAGTTGAAAAAGAGAAAGTGTAGGGTTTTTTTGTTTTGTTTTGCTTTCTGTAACAGGCATGCGAGTTGCTCCAACTGCAGAATGAAACGCCAATTTTATGGCCACTCAGGCTTGTCAGAGGCGCTGGGCTTGATCGGGCTCTGCCTGCGCTGCAGCTACTCTATCTATCCCAAAGTGTTTAATAGACTGCTGAGAGGAATATGGTCACGAAAGTCATCTTGACCTGCTCGAAGCTGGTCCTGAGCAGCACGGAGCGCCGCTGCGGCCCTACCTCTGCCGTCCGGAAGCTGCTGGGCCTCGGTGCCGCGGCCGGCGCGGCGGGTGCCGCGGCGCTGGCGCTCTGAGAGCCACCGCTGGCCTTTTTCTCCGTGCTCAGAATTCCAGTTGTGGCTGATGCTGTAGTTACACCCGTCTGAGTGGATTTTCCATCTTCTAAGATACCTAGTCAGGACAAACGAAATTATGTTGTTAATGCTACATAGCAGCTTGGCTACTGTGGCTATCCTCCCCATTTTATCACTTTTTTTGCAATAATGCAGGTCATAAAAATGCTTTATGGTGCTACAGTGACAGCATTCTACTTCTTGTTGTAAACTAAGGACTCAGGGCAGGCACAAAAAGGGGCTTCCTTAAATCTGCCTCAATTATGCAAAATGTAGGGCTCAGATCCGAGGTGAGACCACTGTGGACAGAGAGGGGGCTTGCTTTATGGACACAAATGTTTTTTAAAAGCTGAAGAAAGAATTCAGAAAAAAAAATAGGTTTTATACTATTTGTCTATCAATAACCAAAAAAAGTAATTAATTAGTATTTTCTTTCAGCTCTAGAAGCATGGATAAGGCATGTGCAGTACATTATGGTATTGGTCAGCCTAAAAGAATTTACGCATCTTATTACACTGGTAAAAATGAGTTATCACTAGTGGCAAGCCCTGAACATTCAACATGTGGTGGCAAAACCTGGTCTGAAATCCAAATATGGATGGATGGTGGGTGCATCACCACAGCTCTCAATTTTTTTTAAGCAAAGCTCATTTATAAAGAGTATTATGTTCCATATAAAAAAAGAAAACCAGCAACAAACAACAACGAACAGGCAATGCAAGCGTCAAAACAGCAAGAAGCAAGTATGCACAAGGGAAAAATAAACATGAGGAAGAACAATGAAAATTTACTGTTATTGCAATCATCAGATAAAATTACAGCGTCAAAATCCCTCACCACGAGACGGGTGGAAAATCAAGTACAGTATTACAAATACTAAAGATGAAACAGAGTAAGTGCTGAATTTTGTTCCAGGAATCCACAGGAAAATTGCTTTATCAATAGAAACACCAATAGCAGCTCACTAATGACCATAACTTAAAGAAATGAGCTAATTGGAATAGCAGTAGGCAGACTTGTCAAAATAGCTGTTCCAGCTGGAATAAGAGGAATCCACCAGATGTTTAGGGTCTTGTTACTGAAAATGTGCAAGGTTGTGTAAGCTTTTAAAAGTCTTTAAAGGTTTTTCTTTGCGTTATTTTTAAAGTTTATGAATTGCATTTCTACAATTTTGCCACTGTATTTCCCTAAGCAGTCAAAAGATGGTGTTAGAGTTTTCGTGAGCCAGTTGATCTGGTAGTTGCTGATCACCAAAACCAATACAAAACTATCTACTTCTTGATAGAAAAAAAAAAAGAAAAAAAAAGAAACTTTAAAATATTAAGCAATATTATACATTTAAAAAAAAAAAACCCTAAAAAGTACCTCAGTCTTTGGAAGCTACCTTTTCATGCTAGGTAATAAAACTCATGTTCTCATTCCTAAATCTATAGGTAACTCCCTGTAAAGCAACAGTAAACCTCAACTCTCCTGCATGTCCAGAAAGCCCATACCTACTCATACTGCAGATCCTCTACATTCCTGCCACATTACAGAACAAGACGATGAGAGGCAGAGAAGTGACCTGGTGCAGAACCATAAATTTTATAGACTGATCTCATGCACAAAATGGATTTTCAGGAAGGGAGATGGAAAGGTAACTAGTCAGGAGCGATAACTCTAAACCTAGTACGCAGTCACAGCACAGTCTGCTTATTCACCTTGCAGTGCAGCTGGGTGAGCAAGTTTGAGAAATGCTTTGAACAGGCAAAATGCTCCAGGCATTAAATACTAATTCCATTAATTGAATTGCAAACGTTTTAAACATATATGAATGATGAGATTTGCCTTCTGTGGAGTCATCCTCCTAAATTACTTCCCACCATGTGCCCCTATGGCCATCTGGCCTGCAGCTGAGCAGTCTTGTGAAACAGCTGAAGAGCAGCTTTGTTATAAAGCACAATTGCTCATTTATCAGACGATTGTGTTGCTCTTACAGTCTCTCACAGAACAATTTTCTTTCCATCAATACATTTCCAAAAGCTGATGGAAGATCTCATCCAGAAAATTGTATATTTGGTCCAGTTTTTGACCTGTGTTAGTTTGCAGCTTGACCATTTTTTGCAGGAATGAGACTTTTTCCCCCTTGTCAGAAATGAGGCAGACAGCAGCCCGTGAGCCTATCAGTATCACTCCTAGTATAACTTTCTACAGGTGATTTAGTGATCACCAACAGTAGGGTATCTTAGCAGTGTAAAAAGCTTTGTTATTTTATTCTGTCATTATCGTGTTTGCCACTTGGAAGTTAAGAACATCAAGGATAAAGACAATATTAAAGAAAACATCACAAACAGATTTGTCCCTTTTTCGATGGCAAATATTTTGCTGTTAGAGTTTGCCATAGTACATAAAAACAGAACAGTTAATTTTCCTCTGTGCAAGCTACCAGGAGGGTAATCCTCACATTATTACCTCCTGTCATTTAAACCAAGCTATCTTTCTAGGTATGCACAGCATCCTCACAGCAAGGGTTTGGTATCCTCCTGTCTTCCCCTGTCCAAATTTGTAGAGAGCTTCAGCAGAAATTTAAAGAAATGCCTGCAGTGATGCTTTCCTCCTCGCTTGCCTGCTCTCTGCTAGGACAAGCCCCTGCCAAAATCTGTGGGCCTCCTGAGGCCAGGAAAAAGTAGCTCCCACCACACTGCTCTGCCAAATTCATGTGTTTTATTTCTAAATGAACCTCCAAGCCTAGAATTTTCCTGCAGCTCTAGTCCCATATGCAAACTTCTGAGTGATTATCCAGCCTTCCCCAACGTAATGTGCCCGGGTTGTTGGTGATTCAGGGCTTGCCCCCATCTTCCCACTACGGGCAGAACCGGGCGGTAAGCAACAGGCATGTCCCTGCATGGAATCGGGTTTATTTAAGAAGAAGGTGCACAAAGTCTTTCAATGGATACAGGAGGAAGAGGCAACAGCAAGTAGAAATCCAAGTTGATCTTTCCAGTGAGAATTGAGCAAAATAATCTGTTCTTGGCTGCTCCCACGGCAGGGCTGCCTCCCTCCTTCCTGCTCCCAGCTCTGCAGGCTGCACCAGCAGCTGCGACTCTTGCCTCTCCTACTAGTGCAACGCCAATCCTTTAGGTTGCTGTTTGACAAACGTCTCTTTCAGCAGAGAGAGAGAGAGAAAGAGGAAGCAAGAAGGAAGGGAGGAAGGTTTATTTTTGATTCAGACCAATCCCTCAACTTCATTCATCATCCATTGATGCAAGGAGCTCTACTGGCACAACTCAGAAGGTAGACAAGAATGGAAACAAGCAGCTTGGGTTGGTGCAACTACCAAAAAAATCAAAACAAAATAAAAAACCCAAACCCACTCATCCAGCTTCACTTTCTTCTCACCAAGAAAATGCCTGCTGAGCTATCTAAACCATTCACTGCTTCCAACTACCCTTTATCAGGGGACATTTGTTTCATCCTTGGAGCCTAGAGCCACCAAAGATTTTAGGAGTAGAAATAATGTCCAAAAAATGGCTAAAGAAATTTCTTGTACAGACTACAGAGTGATGTGTCTGACTAATTACAAAGACACCTATATAAAGTTTTTTTTTTTCTCTAAAGCTTCTTTCACTAAGATATCTAAGGATTTGGTCTCGAACTTTCATGTTGTGTATTTTCAAATTCAAAACCAGAATAGTTTCAATTTTCAAATTCGAAACCAGAAAAAAAAAGCAGCACAGATTTGCCCAATCTTTCTGCTAAAAAGATGGCATGAAATTACTATCTTTTGTTCAAATTTTCCAAAGTATGAAAGTTTGGAAAATGGAATACAGACAATATACAAAAATATACAAAAATATACAAAAATAAATTCTGCTTATTAAATTTTAGAAATCAAAGCTAAAATCTAGGATACCTGGATGTGCTTCATCTGTTCCACCGTCGAAAGGGATATTTCAGGAAAGATTTAGAATTGTATTAAAACATAATTAAAGGAAAGTTGAGTAAAATGAAAGTTATCTCAATGCAAGCATGAAACCTAGCAAGGAAGAAACCTGGCAAGATTTAACCAATCTGTCTGGAAATACATATAGCATGTGAAGAAAGGCATGCTAAAGGCAATATAAACTCCACAAAGTGAACAGAACATGACAATTCTGACTATTAGCACAAAAATAAAGTGATTGGTATTTTTAAATTGCTCACAAAAAAAAACAGTAATATTAGCTCTCCAAGAACTGCAGCTACCATAATGTTGAATACTTAACTCCCAGTAGGACACCAAGTTTTTCCAGTCTTTCTGGGATAGCCTCCTACTCTCTTCACTGTAGCCCTAATGAAAAATCCAATGTGTTCAAGCAAACATCAAAATTTGATTTTATCAGGAAGATTCTGAACATTTCAATGATCCTCTTAATTCTATTCCCGCTCTAAAACTGCCTTCATTAATTAGCCATAGTTACTACTGACAAGATTGTTTGTCAGGATCATCCAGTCTGTATTACAGATTATAAAACAGTACATTAATCACTACTAGTTAATCACCCTTAACAACAGGATAGAGAGCTTTTCATAACCAATTCTTAAGTTAACAATACTGATTAAAGACACATTTCATTTCTCAAGTGACACTTGAGAAGGCCATGTTAGTTCACCAATGTTTTCAGCGGGAAATCCAAACATGATGCTCCTCCTCTTTGCTGGATGTACCAAAGAGCTGTCCTAACTTCTTCCCAGTTTCTCCCTTTCGATCTCACTGCTCTAAGGGAAATACTCACCAAATCTCATCCCCCACCACATTCTCTGAGGCCTCTTTGGTCTGTAACCCTAAGTTTTTAAAAGTTGAATGAGTTTTCAGAAATTCCCAGGCAGCAGCATGCCAGAAATGTGATCAGTATCAAGAGTTTTGGAAGGAGTTAACAAAGGTTAAGTTAATCTTAATAATCAGTTAACAATAAGTTAACCATAATAATCAGGTTTTTGTGGAGAAAATTATTACACTTGTGCTTGTCACTACATTTTCACACCTGATATTAAAGCATCAGAAGTGGGCAAAACTGGCCATGAATTCTGACCCACATAGTCTATAGATCTGATTCAATACTGTGGATCCTGAGCTGTCACGTGGGATAGTATTGAATAACAGGCATATATTTGTTTAAAATGAATAGATGTTGATTAGTATGTCCTATTTATATCTTTGGAACTGACCACAGACAAACCAGTAGGGTTTAATTTTCTGGTTTAGCAACACCCTTTCTATTTATCATAGCTGTTATCTCGTGAATAATGCATAGCATACTGCTTTATACAAATGTCTGCATAAGATAGTGGCACAGCGTGCTACAAAGAACAACTCTGAAAATATTCACCACTAAGAATGAACAAAGCTATTAAAATAGAGTTGCTTCCAGAGAAAAGATATATTTACTACCATTACTGAATTTCTTGCCTTTAACATTCCAGATGGACAGTAGGTATACAGAGCACAAATACTCGTCTTCTACAACTGCTTCTCTGGTCTGAAGCTACTTGTGTTTGGGGAAACCACACATCTGCAGGACTGTGTATGTATTTCTATTGCATAAACCAAATACAGAACGGATCCTATTAAAATAAAGGGAGTAAAGGCTGGGAAGAAAGGAAACTAAGTCATTTCCTCCCATGCAGAGGCCAGATGGTCGGGAAAACTCTAATGGATTCTTTTTTCCCAACAAGGAAAGGCTTAGGATTTTTCAGCCATAGCAGAGTGAGTTTGTAAGCCAGAATGAAGGATCCAACCGATCTGCAGAGGGAAGACCCGTTGTAGGAGGAAAATGGCATCAGAAACATGGTTTGTATCGCTGGATCCCTGTATTGCCCAGCCATTCAGAGAATCCCGAATGACTTATCCGAACTCTAACACAACATGGATTTTCGATGGAGAAGCAAAACAAACCACTTGCATCTTCCGCATGTTCTGCCCTGGCCATCAAAATTCTGTGGAGTTTCTTTTTAGAGATGTCCACAGAGTGTTTCCCTTGCCCGCTGGGGAAGAGGCTCTGTGCATTGAATGCTCATGTGAATCCAGCTCGTGCCAGCAGCACAAACTGCCTCTTCATTTTATGTTTAGAAAGAACCTGCTTTACTTTCAGCGCTGAAGTAAACAGGGAATAAACAAGAGCCATATGAAGCAGTCTATATTTATGCAAGACAAGTTGCTATTAAAAAGCAGAAGGCGAATCAAGCTTGGCTCCTGATCCTGGCACTAGACTCATGTAGATATTCCTCTGCAGCCTGTCAGGCACAGGAGACTTGTGAAATTTTGCTCTTCTGGAAGATGAGCTCCAATGGAGCCTAATTCAATATTGAAAAAAATGACTTATGATGAATATACTTAAATATAACAACACGAATACTGGAGTTCTGGCAAAACTGGGAGATCAAGCACTACATCTTTAACTTTCTTGGTCAGAAGGCCTCCTTATTTTCCTGCTTTTTGTTGCTTCACTTCTGAGCATAAGATGATTGAGGTTCCTATACAGCCATATGTTTCAAGACTTCTTTCATGAAATGAGGCAAGGTGGTTCTTTGATAAATTAGAAGAATTTTGAAAAGATGCTAGAATTGGAATTTAACATACACCTATGTAAATAAGCTCATGATACATAGTTCTGAAAGTCAGATCTGAATTTTTATTATACTAAGATTTCTATTAGAGAATATTTAAGCATTCTAGCCAGACAAGTAAGACACAAAATGAACAGTGTTAAAGACGCAAGCCTTGCTATTCCTTGGGTGGTCTCATTTCTTAGGTATACCTGCATGCATGCTGCTATAGTTTGCATGTTGCTCTAGTTTCATTTCAATTTAGGACACAGCATCATGGTACAACTATCTCGCAAACAAGCTTAACAATGCTGGAACCCCAATTATAAACATTACAGCTGCGCACATACACACCCCACATATGAAAACCGAACATGAAAATTTCATTTATTCCAAAAAGAAAATGCACATGGGCATCAATTTTTAAGAATGTGCCTTTCAGGAAAAAAAAAAATCCAACTTTGTTTTTAGATTTCTTGACTAGTTATATTGCACAGAAGTTTGAACATTCTTAAGACTCAATGGTAATTTCAAGGAGTTGGAGGTTTTTCCAGGGCTGAGTAGTAAAATTGCTAAATACTTCAAGTTTAAACTATGACTTGTTAATTGGAGAGTCCTTAAATTAGTTTGCAAAACTGTAACACTTAAAATATTTTTGTATCTGTGAGAAACTTTTCAAAGACTAAATCCTCACCATAAGGCTGGCAAACATTACAGCCCTCATTTTCCTGAGGAAAAGAGAATTAAATTTCTCCAAGTCCATATGCTATAGTCTATTTATTTACCCTTTCCCACTTAGATGGCCACATACATTCAGGAAGCCACGTCCTCCTCCTCTATAATTCAAAAAGCCTCTGTTGCCTCCAGGCTCTCTGTGGCCTCCTCTACTTGGCTGTATCCCAAAAAGCGAATTAAAAGGATTCATCAGGGCAAGGATAGGAGGAGATACAGCAGGAAAAGAGTAGATATCATTAAGCCATGTTAACTTCTCCAGGTATCTTTGCAGGGCTTAGGAAGCACCAGTTTCACAGCCTAGAACATAGTGACACAAATGGCTCCATTATACTGTATGTCAATTCATTATAAGAAATTATGCCATGCTCTGAATCAGAAGCAGGGACTTCTAAACATCTTACCTGGCAGGGCTTGGGTTACTACAGTGACTGTTTAAACAAGTTGAAGTAGTCGTAAGGATTTTGCATACTTTATGTGTTCTACAAAGTTGGCACAATTAATATGCAACTTTGGAAATGGTTCCCTCTTCTTGTTACTGGCTATAAAGTGTTACGAAAAAAAATGCTTGCTGAAATTCATTCAGTGCTTCATATAGCCACAAGAACTCCCTTCTGTTTAATTCATTGATTATTTTCAGGTAAACAGGAGTCCATTTGCCTTATTTGGTGACCAGAAAAATATATTTACATTATGAGAGATCAGAGCTTTACACACTCCCATACCAAAGCTTTATAATCCTGAGCAAATGCTGCTCCTTAAAATCTGAGCACATTGTCTTGTCAGCACCCACAACTCCAGAACATGGAAGTGTGCTTGATCCCAAGGTAGTGCACACAGATAAAATATGTTGCCCCTTCTTCTTTGTAGGGATCTCAGAGGCTCTCTTGTTTTGGAAGCTTGCAAGATTTAAAGAGTTATCACCATCTCCGAACCCTAGGTTTTCCTGATTCAAAGTTCATAGTAATGAAACCTGTGAAGGGAAAGATAATTTCATGCTAGAATTTGGGAAAAGCTCAGGTGTGTGGTAGGTAGGGAAGGTTTGAAAAGGTTTAGTGGTAGCTGGTCTTCAAGAAGCCAACTCTGGAAGAACTGAAAGGTTGCAATGGCTTAGAGCAAGCCAAAGGGCATCAATCAAAGGATTCTGCAATCACATGGAAAATAGACTCCAAAAATAAATTAGGTGAATGGAGTTCATCTGAATCCAGAAGGGAAGATAAGAAGTATAAACTCAAACAAACTGTAATCAGAGTGCTAGGAAAAAATCTAATGAGCTGAGGAGAACAGTTTCACAGATAAAGGGATGTATTTTAATAACTTGAACTGGAATGAAGAATTGAATTTTCACTATCTAATGGGGTAAGAATTGGCAACCTTTTGAAAACAGCCTTCATATACAGGGAGAGGTCAAAGATGTCAAAGTCTCATTTTTATTTTACACCTGGGAAAATCATGAGATGTAATGGACTAAGTGCTTTACCAATGCCACACTATTTGCCAGAGGCAGATATGAATTCAGAAGCAAAAACCCTACACAGACAGAGCAAATCTGCAAAGTATGTCTAATGATAATGCATTTTAGAAATACAGGTAGTGCATGGATCTCCACATGCCAGAACACATTTAGGTTTCAGTGCTGCCAATGAAAAACTCACCTTGCCCAGTGACGAACTCTATGCACAACACCTTACATTGTGGATGCCTAAACTAAGTCCCATCAGCCTGCTTTCCAGAGGCTCTTTCTTTTGGCTCGGTTCCTGTCCAAACCTTTCTTTAAAGGATAAAAAAAGAAGTTCCTATTATAAAAAATCCTAAATGGAAAATAAGCAGCAGATGGTTCCTCTCTCAACCATCCTTACTACAATTGGACCTACCACGTTTTTAAGAAAGGCTCTGAACAGTGGCTTGGATTTGCGTGTTCACATGGTCTCTCCTGAGGTATGTGGTAATGCAACATTTGTCATCATGTTCTTAGAACAGTTTCCACTACAGAAATGGAAGTGTCATTATCTAGCTAATCAAACAAGGAATTTTAAGATAAATATGTCATTGCAATTAATTCTACAAAGGAAAAGTAAAAAACTTTATGCAGACTAGACAAATACCTATTAAAACATCTAAATAGCATGGAAAGTGAGATGAAACGGCTCTTCAGTTTTGCTCACCAAGGATCAACAGCTGGATATCAAGGCTAAGGATTCCAAGTAAGACATTAGATGTTTGTTTTGTATATTTGAACAGGAATGACTAACTACTGGCATAGTTTATAAAAGCCTAGGCAAGCTGCCAACCATTGGAAACTGGTAAATTAAGACTGAAGGGTTCCCCAAAGATGTATTCTAGCCAAGGATTTGAGAAACACCAGTGGGATTTATGGCAGCTGACCCCTTCCAGCGGTACAATTTACAAATATACAAAAGGATATTGTTGACTTGACTGGTTCACAGCATGATTAAAATGCTCAGATGCTTTGACTGAAGACGTTCGTACATGTGTGAAAGTTATCACTCACATTTAGTGCTCATTCTAAAATGAGGGTAGTGGCAGTATTAAAACCTAATGTTGCAGCCGTTAATGACCTATTAAATAAATCTATGAGCAGTTTTTTTTCATCTTCTCTTGAGTGCTAAACACTCAGAGATCAACTTTATGGAAGTAGCAGAAAATAATAATTTCAGCCCTGCAAATGTTAGTTATAACCCTTCTGATGGCACTCATGTGGGAAATACTAGCAGTTTATGACAACAATTACAGTCTGAGAGGAAATGAGTGGTGCAATAGCCAGCTGAAACATGTAGAAGCAGAGATACACAATATGTATTGCTAGGAAAATGGAAGGCTAAGAAAGTCGGTCACTAGAGGGATGAGTTGATTGTTTTACTCCTCGGTAGTTGCCAGCCACCCAACCCAAGGCTACCCCAGACACACGGTCTTCCAGAGGGATGGAGGGGCTTGGCTTCACTTCTGTTTCTTCAGATGCTTAAAACACAACGCTCAGGCCCTTGAACAGCAGGGCAGAAACAATCTGGCTGGTCTCAGTGAATTAAAGGAAAACTTAAAATGAGAAATCCTGCAGGCAGCCTACAGCTACCAACACTAACCAGTGAAACGGCACTTCCCCTTTTACCTAATTGTTTTACTCTTAACATCTTCTCCTGAACAGAATAGAAAAGGCAAGTGTGAGAATCTTATCATTTGTCAATTATGACAGACATCGTTGAGAAAATCTTGTTTATTATGGACTCCTTATATACGGCCTTTTGCATTTATTAAAGAATTCAGTTAAAAATACTTGTACAGATGGTGTGATGGGTGGATGGCCCATCACAACATATAAAATATCACTGACTTTATTGAATCAGAGCAAAATTCTCATTGAAAAAAGCTCATTGAAAAATATGATCACATACCAAATGGTCATGTTGCAAACCAGCAACAATCCCTATCCAAATGATTTATTTGCCCTGCATATTATATCAAATTACATTTGTTTCTGTAATAGTCCTCTCTATCACAAAAAAAGTAAGCATGTGTGCTCTCTGCATTAGTAGAGCATTTGCTGTTCTTAAAAGTAAGTAGACGTTTACTTTTGGGAGGTGGCTCTGCTGATTCAGGAATACAAAAGGGTAACACCCAAGTTTGCTCATGGTATATTAAAATACTGTTTTGCTTTCAACCTATATTTCAGTATCAGTTCTGAAATGATATCCATAGCTAAGGGAAGTTAGACAGTATTAAATTATTAAACTATAGCAAAGATGGAAATATATGGATCCACAGAATTAATAGCAATGTTTCAGCTGAAATATAAATATAGTTATTGCAACAAGTTCTATCAGCTGAGTCTGATTTCTCCACTATTTTCCGTGGCAACATTCTATAGTAAACATCAGTTTTGGTTAATGTTGGGATTTGTGACTGGATTCTACATGGAGTAAAATACGTGTGAAGAACAAAGAATAGAAATGAGTTGTTTCAGTTCAGTGGCTTTGCTACCATCATTTATCACACAGATTATCCATTTAGAATGATCGAATAGAATCATAGAATGCTTAGGGTTGGAAGGGACCTCTAGAGATCATCTAGTCCAACCCCCCCTGCACACGCAGGGTCACCTAGAGCACGTGGCACAGGACTGCGTCCAAGCGGGTTTGGAAGATCTCCAGAGAAGGAGACTCCACAACCTCTCTGGGCAGCCTGTTCCAGTGCTCTGGCACTCTCACTGTCAAGAAATTTTTCCTTAAGTTCCTGTGGAACTTTTGCTGCTTCAGTTTCTGGCCATTTCCTCTAGTCCTATCAGTGGCCACCAGTGAAAAGAGACCAGCACCATCCTCCTCACTGCCTCCCTTGAGGTACTTCTAGACACTGCTCAGGTCCCCTCTCAGCCTTCTCTTCTCCAGGCTGAACAGGCCCAGCTCCCTCAGCCTCTCCTCACAGGGCAGATGTTCCAGGCCCCTGATCATCCTTGTGGCCCTGCGCTGGACTCTCTCCAGCAGCTCCACATCCCTCTTGTCCTGTGGAGCCCAGAACTGGACACAATACTCCAGATGCGGCCTCACCAGGGCTGAGTAGAGGGGCAGGATCCCCTCCCTCGACCTGCTGGAGACGCTCTTCTTAACACACCCCAGGATCCCATTGGCCTTCTTGGCCATGAGGGCAACTGCTGCCTCATGGTCAACTTGTCGTCCACCATGACACCCAGGTCCTTCTCTGCAGAGCTGCTCTCCAGAAGGTCGGTCCCCAGCCTGTACTGGTGTCTGGGGTTATTCCTCCCCAGGTACAGAACCTTGCACTTGGCCTTGTTGAATTTCATGAGGTTTTTCACCGCCCAGTTGTCCAGTCTGTCCAGGTCCCTCTGGATGGCAGCGCAGCCCTCTGGGGTATCGGCTACTCCTCCCAGTTTTGTGTCATCAGCAAGTTTGCTGAGGGAAAATTTAATTCTATTATATTCCTCTATTGCTATTTAATGTTCTTTGCCATTCCCTGACTCAGACTGAAGCAGAGATATGATGTGTTCCTGCCAAAAATTATTCCTTTCCCTGTTTCAGGGGAGGAGTACGGTTGGGCTGTGCGCTGGCGTTAGCCCTCTCCTGTCCCAGTGAGATTTGCCACCCGTCTCGTGCAGAGATGGGGGGCAAGAAGTTTAACTAGGCAATGCTGAAGGGTATGGGAATGATTAATTCCTCTGAAACTGCACTAGTTCTTAGCTTTTTGAGTGCTTTAACGCATTTAATGCTTACTTTGATGTTTGGTATGAGGTACTTGCACTGTTTGCACTGACAGAGTTTTATGTATGTGTTCTTCCACGGGTACAGTGACCTCCAGGTGCCATTTAGAAGGAAACGCTTTCAAGAACAGCCTTGTCAAGCCATCCCTTTAAGAAACTGATTCTCAAAGGATTCAGAACCCAACCCTCCTCTTACAGATATGTAAGCATCTATACAAAACCAACTCTGCGAGCAAGTTTTACATACATAGAGTGTCTATTACCTACCCATGTAAATCTCAACATACTCAGAAAGTCAGTGTACAAGTAGACACATAAGACAACTGCTTTCTGAAAGCTACATGGCAGATACAAAAACTTCCTCTCCCTACTCTCTATTAAACGCCCCACCTGCTAGTCCTTTCTTCATCTTTTTTGTCTGGTTTTAAAGGGTTTCTTCAGTACAGGCCTTCAGAATTTAGTAGCAGTTTAAATTTAGATAATAATTAAATAAAAGTCCAGAAACAATAGTAAAATGGTATCCTTAAGATGGTACCATGCTGTTATATCCAAAATTGAGATTAAGGAGTCATATAGACTTACTTAATGTTCATTATGGAAGGCACTCTGTTTTTACAATAATTCTGAACTGTAAGAAAGTTCTTTCAAAAATATCACATGCTAGAATCAGTGCTATAATCTATTTCTTAAACGTATCAGATTTTGAATCAACATGTTAATAAACAAAATTGTAACGCGCTTAAGAGCACAAAGAAATATTGATCTAAACTTATTACACATTAGCAAAAAGTGATCACTCTGGCTCTTAAGCCAAAACAGAGCTATTTTATTAGGTGTTTCTTTCTCTTGCAGTCTGATTTACAAGCAACAAGCTGCTGCACAAAAGCTCTTCGTCCACAACCTGATGGCAGTTTATTCATCCAAGTTAAAAGTTTGACTTTCTGTAAGTGCAGCAAGAGACATGGCAGATGATTGCTGCTGTGGTCAAAACCACCACCAGCCTCTGCTGTTATGGCAACCACTATTGAAACAGCCCCATTATTTTTTTACAATTGCTTTCAGTCTCTCCTACCATAAAGCAGCACAGGAGAGAAGCAATTTTCAAGAACTTGTGCATAAAAGGCTGCCCTTGAAATGCTGTGCTCTGTACGACTGCGCTGGAGCTGAGGCCATCCGCAAAGCGAAACCCGGTCTATGAAACCTTGCAGGGTTGTCAGTAATCACAGAAAAGCAAAGCAGAGGCACGCTTGTCATTTAACTCGAGAATTGAGCCAAACAGGAATTGCTCACAAATGCACAACTATATTAAAGGCAGTCACGGCAGACTAAGTGCTTACCAGCAGATTGCTAGACACTTAGAAATCTTTTTCTCCTATTCTTCTCAAGGGGGTACTTAACAAGTCCTCACAAGGGACTCCATCCTGCTCCCTTTTCACAGATATTTTCTAAGTGATTTCAGAAGGAGCACACTGAACCTAAAGGTTTCATATGCGGCAGGCCATTAACCTCACCTTTGCTTATGCCATGATCACATTTTCCTCCAGGGTGCTTCAGTCTGCATCAAAACAAACTGTGGACTTTACTATAGAATTTGTAGCAAAAAAGTAGAATGTTTATAAAGCCTTAGCTAATACTGTGACTCAAGTAATGATTAAAAAAGTAATCAGATGTTCTATTAGACGAGACTCCGAACTGATATGAGGCACTTTGAACCATAATAAAAGAAAGCACATTTGTTAATACGACAGCTAATTTAGTCACTGAAAACCAGAAAGAAATAGAAATAACACGACAAAGTTCATTTTAGAAAAAATATTTAGTTTTATTGTAGTTGCTACTTAATGGGATTATAAAACACTTTGGTAATACTGGTTTCTGGTAGGAAATTGTGCATCTCAAGTTGCTAGCCTATTTATATATATATGTATATGTATACACACACACACCCCTACATATCTGTGTGCATGCATATATGTATAAACTAAAAAAGGTTTTATCCCAATATAATGCAGGAGAATAAACAAATGTGTACCAAGATACTTCAGTTTTCATGCAAGTTTTTCTTGTGTCCTCAGGAAGACTTTACTCTTAACAGCTCCGCTCAGCTGAATCAGTCTGTTTAAAGAGCAGGGATGTTGTGCAAAGGGTCACAAGGATCAAGGACCAGTTACCAAGCAGAAGTGGTTTCTTTTCCCTGCAATAGCCTGCACATGAGCTGAATCTCATGAAGAGTTCTTAGCTTACAAAGTGAAGGATGTGCTTGCAAGAAACTGCTGTTGTACAGTTTCTCTGTGAATACTCCTTTAACACCTTCCTTGCACTATATACAGTAAAGTTATGCCTTAGATTTTTACAAGGAAGTTGTTTGTTTGTACAAAAATTGAATTGTTTGTACAAAGAAACACAGATCACAATATCTTTTATTAAAATGGTTGCAGAAAAATCAAAGAACTGGAAAGATATTTTAAAAAATTAAAATAGGAATAAAGGAAAAGGAAAAAGAAAATATTACTTCATTTTAATTAAGAGTAACTACCAAAACATTGTTAGTAAAGATATGAACATTTTGCTACAAATATGTATCATTCTAGAGCACAAACACAGAAAGCTAAATATGCTGCTGGGCAAAGAGAAAAGGATATAATCAAAGCTTGGGGTGGGATTAGAATACTAAGATTACTATGAGAACTATCTACCTTTTCTTATGCCTGCTGATCCTATATATTGAATGTTCTTCTACACTCAACTGGGCATCAAAATGAAAAGGGGCAAATTCATGTTTAACAATTTTTTTCCTCCCCCCAACTTAATTAAAACATGCCAACACACACAGCCATTTTTTATTGCTTTTCACTTACTTTTTTCCTGTCTTCGCTTCTCTTTCCACAGAATTTCATCCATTTATTCCAAGAGAGGAAGAGGAGAGGGAAGAAGGGAGGGAAAAAAAAAAAAGCCAGCTTCATTCTGTCCTCCCCTGGACACTTTGGCTTGTCTCTCTACCTCTACCTGACTTCCTGCTCCTCCTCCTTTTCTACATAGCAGCTACAGAAGTTTCTTACCTCCATTTGTGCCAATGTCACATCCCATCTCCTGCTGTCCACCAAGGTATTCTTCTCCCCTATCTCTTCTTGTCTCTCACTCTTCTGTAGTTCTCTGTTCTCGCAATAAAACCATGCTGTTCTCCTTATGCAAGAGTTCCCTACTTGACCTCTTTTGCCTCTCCAATTGCTGCTTCCTCTCTCTCGCCCCTACCGTTTCACTGAATGATTTGATTCTAGCCACCAACTACCTCTCCTTATGCCTTTCCAGACCCTCTCCTGCATCAGGCATTACCCTGCAACAGCTCTTAAGGTACCTTTTGGGGTACTAATTAGGACCAGTGTGAATTCCTTAACCTGCTGGTTGCTACTAATGTGTCTGTGACTATCATCCTTTTTGATGCCTAGGTTTCCCTTTGTGCCCATCGCTCTGTCCTCTCCTCATTCTTCTCTAATCTCTTCTTCAGCATGTTGGCAGATAGAGCTTCTCTTACCCTATCAGTTTCTACTGGACTTGAGTGATGTCTTTTGTCCTCTTCTCCTTATCTCTGGCATTCTCATCTGCAAACACAAATTCAGTTATCACCTATTTCTATGCAGAATACTTACCGGTCTACCTGTATCATTGCCTATTCAGTATGAAATCTCAGTCTGACTTCTGTCTGTGACATTTTGTCATCAACTCAGACTAGCCATGGCTATGAGAACACTAAGTATTCCTACCGAGGCCATCCTTGCTATGTCCATCCTTCCCTGCTGCAGACAACAGCCACCCCTGCTGTTCCAGCTTACTGGCCACTACCATCTTGAACTTTACATTCCTTATTTTTTTTTTTTTAAATACAGCATTTTGTATTTCAACTCACCTTTAAATTCTCAGTTTCATATGTGGTTACTGCAATATCTTTTTTTATTGGCCTTTTATCGACCTTTTATAACTTCTCTTTTCCTTCCCTGTCCTACCTTGGTCACGTCAGGAGAGTCAGCTGCCAACTCCAGCTCTCCAGCAGCACCAACTTCTAGGTGTTTTCAGTCATGCACTTCCACAATTTCTTCCTGATACCTTGTAGCTCAATATGGATATCAGCAAAGCTACATTTTTTCCTTTTTTTTTTCCTGAAGCTGCCTATATGCAGTTAGTATTTTATATATGAATTACTATCTACTTGGGGCATCAGCCATCTTCACAACGCATCTATGTAAGGCAACGTCCAGCACGACGGTCCTTAACTGAAGCTTCCCGATACCATCATAACACAGAGTAAATCCTGGGGACGTTTTGACGCCCTTCAGCCCAGCTCATCCATCCTTCCCCTGCTGCAACAGCTCCAACGCACAACCGGGTGTGCGCCGTGGAATGGCTGGAATTGGGAAACCCCAACGGGAGCGCAGCGCCCGCCGCAGCAGCTCTCTTCCCCGCATCCCGCTGCGGGAACGCCGGCACCTCCCCGGTGCCTCCTCGTGCAGAACCTGCCTCCTGAGCGACTCGCTTGGCAAAAATCACCCAGAGCTCGGGACGCAGAAGCCACCCGCGGAGCACGGGGGCCCGAGCGAGCTCCCGGGGCACTCACCGGGGCGCGGGGCGGGCTCGGCGCCGTCGCCCTGCGGCGGGCTCTCCGAGTCCGTGTTGGTCAGCCAGGTGGACTCGGTCTCCCGCGTCCAGCTCTCGTAGTAGCGCGGCTCGATGGCGTCGGCGCGGCTCCCCCCGCAGCCCATGGCGCCTCAGAGCCCCGCGGCCATCGCGGCGCCCCGGCCGGCTCCGCGAACCCCGCTCAGCACCAGCACCACCCCATGGCCGCCCATCCGCCCGCCCCTCTCCGCCGCCTTTATGGCCTCCTGCGGCCTCTCCGCCCCCTCGCCGTCCCCTCCCCGCTCCCGGCACCTGCTCCCCGGCCGGCCCGGCCCGGCCCGGCCCCGCTCGCCCCAGCGCTCCGCGCCCGCGGGGCGGCGCTTCCCGGCGCCGAGGGGAGGCGGCTGAGGGGGCGCTGAGGGGAGGACACCAGGAGAGGGGCAGGGAGGGGACGGCGCTGCGGGGAAGGCTTTGGAGGGAGGGAGCTGAGGGGAGGACACCGGGGAGAGGGGCAGGAGGGGACGGCGCTGGGGCGAGGATGTGGAGAGCAGCAGCGCAGAGGAGGCTGGAGGAAGCTGAGGAGAGGGATGATGAGGAGACGTGCTGAGGGAAGGGGCACTGAGAGGAAGGCGTTGGGGAGAGGGAGCTGAAGACAGGGATGATGCGGAGAGGTGCTGGAAGGAAGGCTTTGAAGAGGGGGTGATGGGGAGTGTTGAGGGGAGGACGCAGGGGAGAGGGCTGGTGCCCGTGCTGTGATGATAGTTGTGCTGGGCAGCGCCAGGCCGGCCTCCCCTGCTCCAGCGCGGAGGCAACCCGAGGCCAAGCACCGGTGCCCATGGGGAGCGAGTAACCAGGGGAGAAGTCCTGCTCTGCTGCCGCTAACCGGAGCACTGGGCATCAGGAGGCAGGCTCAGCCCCACGGGGACGTCTGCGCGCTCCTTCCTTTTGGACGTGCTCCTCCTGGGAGCAGGGGTGAATAAACCAGACTACGTGCGCGACTCCTGCAAAGTGGAATACAACAGTGGACGCAGTGGTTTGACGTTGCCTTGAGTTGAATCAATAGCATTTGCCTTGCAAATAGCCACTCCTCAGGACCCCTAGTTGAAGATGGGTTAGCCTCAATGATGAAATATACTAAGAGAAACGTATAATAATATATAATAATACATAATATTGTATAACAAGAGAGAGAGGGAGACTTTATCCCAAAGCAATGTTTCTGTCATGCAGTAGTTTTATAGTAGAGTAACAAGCATGATCTTTTCACACACAAAAAAAATGCAGGATGCTATGTGTGCACATGAAGTGCAGGATTGTGTGCTGCCCTTCATGTAGTTGTCACACAGCTGTTCAGCTACAAAAGAATGTATGCAGCGAAAGCTCCAATTCTGATGATATATTATGAGTGTTTTAAGCCAGAACAATCTTTGGAATTGAAAGCTCTTGTTTCCAACAGGTGGTATAAGACCTTTAATCAACTGAAGTTATTCAGTAGGTCTTAGTTTTCCAACCCATCCATTAGCGCTTTGTGCTTCAGGAGTAATTCGGCTGAAGAGTATTCCCAGTATTGCTGAATCACCCATTACACTTCTCGAAGCAGCTGACTGTTTAGATGTTTGCAAGCAGCCTCTCAGCCAAATACTGACTCACGATGATCTTACTTTCCTACCGAGATCGCTCACAACGCGGTCTTGCCGCCGACATTTACAGCCCACATAGTTGTGTTACTGCGGATGCTTGGTCCTAATCTCAGTGAGACAGCTATCTGAGAGGAAGCAGCTACTTTTTCATTACTGTGATATCGTTTTATGTATTAATAAGACTTTTAATGGGAGTTCCAACAGAGATTTGATTTTAATCGGACTGCCCCAGCAGTGGATAGTCTCCCAAGTAATGGCAAATGGTGGCATCTGAAAGTAAATGGATCTAAAACACTTCCTGCTTCATAAATTTTATGTGCCCTAAGTGGGCATTACACATGCTAGCAGTAACTGCCAGACATACTTGAGTCTCCAAATGAAAGCTTGAGCAATACAGTTGATGTCTCACATTGTAACTATGTGAAGCAGCTTCCTAGACAGCACTAAACAATGTGCACTCTGGAACAGAACCTCTGGGAGAGTCTTTTTATTTTGCTTTATATTAACTTAAAAAATGGAAAGACAGAATCCTGTTATTCCACATGCACCTCACATCACTTAGATTTAGTTCTAGCTGTACTTGCAGAGATTACATCCTTTAATGCATTTTTTTCTAACAGTTTTACAACTCACAAAAAGTTACTGCCAAGAAAACAATGAAAGGATTATCTTTATTTTTCAGTATTATTATCACCAGTGGAGAGGATTTAGGCTGTAAATATAAACTAGATTCTTAAACCACTAGGTCAAACCACATTCATTTTCACTGAACTCTGTAAAGATACCCGTTTTGTAGAAATACTCAGCATCAACTTTCCAATTTCTACCCCTCCTAGTGGAACACAGAAAATTATTGCAGAAAAGTAATAATGCAAACACATCTATTTTTTTCTACTATATTCATATTTAAATTGCTGGTGTCATTCTTATCAATTTATCATATCACTCGGACAACAATGAAACTTGATAAAACAAGCAGGATTATAACTTGGGCATTTAAGTTTTTTTTTTTTTTGTATTATGTAAAGTAAAAGAGAAATAATAGCAGCAACAGAATTTTTTCATTAATTTCTTAGATTCAGGACAGTGCTTTTCAAAAGCAATATTTGGTCACAATTTTATCAATGAAGAAGGAAAAAGAGTATCTGCCCTCAGAAACATAGAAAATGCCCAGAATTAAACTAATCCTTGGCATAAAACCATCTCTTCCAGTGGTGTAATCAGATGTGAACAAGGCTGTCAGTGGGGATAAGTGGGCAGCAATCAATGTGGCGCAGGAAGAGCATGACAGCAATGTGTAAATGAATTGTAATCTGTGGAAATCATGGTGGGAAACACTTTACAACTTGTTCTTTTTTAACATCAGTGCTGGGATGCCTTGTATAAATCCTGTTACGAGAGTCTGCACTGTTTGCACTGTTTTAGCTCTTCCGTTTTTGTTATCCTGACACACTCCATGCAAGTGTTCTTCCCTGCAACACAGTCTGTAACATCTGTTGCATTTGTGCTGCTTCCCATGGCTGTCCCCTACTTCAAAAATCAAAGCAGGAAACAAGGGGACAGAATGGGCAGGGGATGCACAAAGAAACTGCCCATATTCTTTAGGAATAGGAGGGAAGATGAGAAACAAAGCGGATACCCAAGGTAGAACTTGCCTGAGAACAGACTATATGTTCCTGTTTAGGTGTGTATGATTCTGGTCCAGTCTTTGGGTTGCAAGGATGTCACAAAAGATTGTGATTCTAGAACTAAATGATCTGAAATACCTGAATATTTCTGTCCAATTTGCTGCGTTTCTGTAGGAAGCCATTTGCTGGTGCTCTGTATAATTTTCTAATCTTGATATGACAGACAAGTGAGTTAACATGAGCTGCTTTTTCATCTTGTTCAAAAGCCAAACAGAGAGATGACTATCTTTACAAAAATCAAGTTTTTAAAAATTATTTTAAAGAATATTTCTCTTAGATTTGGAAAGAGATGTGAGGAAGGAAAAGAATGAAATAAAGAAATATTACTACTTCTCTCTGTAATTAACTCAGAAAATATTTGGGCTTCGTTTTTAATTGGCCTCAAGGCATCCTATAAACATACATATATAAGAATTTAGAACTGCTTAGAGTTCTATGTTTTGGACATGCATTAATTATTTTCAAGCTATCATGCCTGTTATTTTGTATATGTAAAACTGGAGACCAGTATTCTAAAACTTTGTGTTTCTCATCAGGTATTTTATGTGGAGGCTTGTTCAAAGACAATAGTACCTTGTTAGCAGATAGTTAACCACAAGGGTGTCAGTCTTTGCAGCAGATGGGGGACAGAGCCGAGAAAGACGAGGACTGAGGAACACCTCCCCCTGCCTCGTGTGCGACGTGTCTTGCCAGAAGAAAAGAAACAAAGCCAGACAACCGCGCAGGTGGCCAGATGCTGATTGGTTGTGCGCTTTGCAACACTTGTGTTAAGAAAGTATAAAAAGAAGTCGGTTTGGAAATAAAGTTGTCTCACTCTGCACCCCAGACTGAGTCCGTTTCTTCACAAGGTGCAACAAATGGCGCCCAACGTGGGGCACGAAGACTAGCTGTCTCTCCGGTTGCACCGCCCAGCTGAACTCCCGGGAATCACGCTGAAAGGAAGCGTAAGGATCAAGCTGAAAGGAAGCTTACTTTGTGTGCACACTAAAAGCCTCTTGAAAGGAAAGAGGTAAGCGGCTGGGAACTATGGGTTCATACCTAATGAAGGAACAAAAGGACGATTTAGAAGCTTCTCCTAAAAACTTGAAACCGCAAAGAAAAAAATTAGGTGAAGAAGAGCTGCAAAAGGTTCTTGCATGGGCTTCTAAAGACGATCCTTCGGTGAATAGTAAGAATGTTTTTAATCTGGAAAGATGGGACCAAATTGGGGTCCGACTGTGGGATAGTGCCACGCGCGGTGATAAGGCTGCTGCTAACCTGTTGCCACAATGGCGAGTTGTACTCGAAATATTGAAATCTCATAGTGGGTTGCAGTCGAACATAAATGACGGGATCGGGGCCCCTGCCATCCCCTCCGCGCCTCCTTTACCTCAATCGTGTCCTGATGAGAATCAGAAAAGAAAACGTGCTGCAAAAGCCTTTGCGGTACTGCCACCTGATGACCAGGACGATGATCCTTTTGGTCCGGGTCCTATTGACCCTGGAAAGGAGCCAGACCTATACCCCCCGGATCCTCACGATAAATGGGCCTCAGTAAAACGAGGAGCAAAACAGGCGGGGGATGTGGGCATGCTGAAAGCCTTTCCCGTTATCTGTGCACCAGACCAGAATCCGCGTTGGGAAGGTTTGTCGTATAATCTTATTAAGGACGTGCGACGTACGGTGACAGATCATGGCCTTGGCGCACCATATACCACCCACCTTATACAATCTCTTTGTGATTCTTCGGTTTTTACTCCCCATGATTTTAAAACTTTGTTTCGCCTCATTATGACTGATATGCAATACACGATGTGGGAATCGAAAATGAGAGAGCTTGCTCGAGCTCAGGGGGAGGAAAACCAGCGGCTGTCGAAAAAAGGTCCTTTACGGGCTGTTACTGTGGACGTGCTAATGGGGGAGGGCGATCACAGTGCTACAACAGCACAAGCAGAAATCCCCCCTGAGGGCTTGCAACAAGTTAAGGCACTTGCTCTCCGCGCCCTTAAGGCCGTTCCGGAGAGTGGTAAACAAAGACAACCTTTTGTTAGCATAAGACAAGATGCGAATGAGCCATATATGAAGTTTTTGGATCGGCTTAATGAGGCTCTGGAGAAACAAATTGATAATGAACAAGCACGAAGCTACATTTTTAAGCAACTAGCAGTTGAGAATGCTAACCCTGATTGCCAGAGAGTTTTGCGGCCACTAAAGGACCCTACTATTGATGACATGCTAAAAGCATGTATTAATGTCGGTACCAAACAGTATGAATATTCACTGATGGCCGAAACATTTGCAACAATGTCTATGAAAAGGCCATGTTTTGCTTGTGGCCAATTTGGGCATATTCGTAAATACTGTCCGAAAACACAAGCAAACAAAGGAGCGCCTGGACTATGTCCGCGCTGCCACAAAGGACAACACTATGCTAATCAGTGTCGATCAAAATTTGATAAGGAAGGTCGACCGCTAGCCCCTTCGGGAAACTTCAAGCGGAGCGCGGCGGGGGGTCGCGCCATGACGGCAAATCACCCCTCGGAGTGGCTCTCACCGGGAAGCAGCCGCCGCTTGTGCGCCAGCACAAGCGGCAGCGCCGGGGTGGACTTGGCCACCACAATAGAAGTGCTAATTACTGATACATCAGTTGTGCTAATTCCAACTGGTGTCCACGGCCCCCTGGGGCGAGGAATGGCAGCACTATTGATTGGGCGATTTTCAACAACGAGACAAGGGCTGTTTGTGTTACCTGCAGTTATCAACGCAGATTTCATAGGAGAAATTAAGATAATGGTATGGACTCCGATACCACCCTGTACTGTGCCAATGGGAAGATATGGACGATATATTGATTGCTGCAGAGCAAAAGGAAACAGCAGAAGAGGCTCTGCATCAGATTACGCGAGCAGCATCAGCTGCAGGATTAAGAATTGCGGAAGATAAAGTACAGGAAAGTCCGCCTTGGCGATATTTAGGATGGAGAATTTCTGATCATCAAATTCGACCACAATCATTGACCCTAAAGACAGACATAACGACTTTGAATGATCTTCAAAAACTTTTGGGAACTATTAATTGGATCCGTCCCTCCTTAGGGATTTCCACAGAAGATTATCTAGTCCAGTAAATCCGTTTGTAACCTGTCTAGTAGGACAGCCTGTTGATGTTTGGCATATTTCGTTTATTGTTAGTGTGCCTGCTTTGTTTCTTGTTATGTGTTTAAGGATAGATCATTTAATTAAGTCATGGCTGTTCAAACAAAAACAAATAAAGAAGGGTGAGATGTGGAGGCTTGTTCAAAGACAATAGTACCTTGTTAGCAGATAGTTAACCACAAGGGTGTCAGTCTTTGCAGCAGATGGGGGACAGAGCCGAGAAAGACGAGGACTGAGGAACACCTCCCCCTGCCTCGTGTGCGACGTGTCTTGCCAGAAGAAAAGAAACAAAGCCAGACAACCGCGCAGGTGGCCAGATGCTGATTGGTTGTGCGCTTTGCAACACTTGTGTTAAGAAAGTATAAAAAGAAGTCGGTTTGGAAATAAAGTTGTCTCACTCTGCACCCCAGACTGAGTCCGTTTCTTCACAAGGTGCAACATTTTATATCTCTGAGGAGAAATAAAATTAATTAGCTGTGTTATATCCATTTGACATCATCACTCTAAGCTTGCAAGACGCCTGGAAGGAAGGTTACCTCTGAAGCTGCCACCCAGGGTGTTTGAGTGAGTTTTCCTCATGACCAGATACTTACTTCAAGCAAATGAGCAAGGATACATCTTTACTGTCACGAGCGCTTGTAAATGTAATTTTCTTGCCTTCATTGTTCAAAGGTATCTCCCAAAATGGTTTTGAACTCGCACCATACAATGTCCACATTGCTCTGTGTTAATTGTGCGTATCTTTCAAGCAGGAAACAGTAGCATTCATCTCATATGGCCATTCAAACCAGGAAAGCTCTCAATTTATTATTCACAGTTCACTGCAAATTTATAGTTGATATTCAATAAAAGGTACATTTGAAGGTTTGGAAAGGTGTATCCAAACAATTCATAAATGGGGAAATAATTAATTAGCCTACCATTTTACTTCTTCTTTTCACACTTAACGATCACTCTGAAATAGAGCCCCAAATCCCAATACCCAGATAGTCAGAGAGCAAGAACTTGAATTCCCACATCTGAGCCTGCCAATTTAGTTTTAAATTGGATTTAAGCCCCAAAAGGAATAATTTTCCAGATTCCTAATTGTGAATAATTGAGCCCCCATCAGCACAGATATTTCCTGCCTAATACCACAGAAATTTTGTAGTCCGTTCACCTTTCTGCAAGGATGGCTTGCACAATTTCTCAGCCGTCCCTTTGAACCGCATTTGAATTCTTTAACTGTGGCCTGTACTTGAGAATGGCCCAGTCCCCTTCCTCCACATACTACAACAGACAGGCCAGGTCTGAAAATTTTCTGTCCATCTAACTTCTAAGATGTTGAGAGTTAAAGATTTTGAAGTGGCACTTAAAAATTTGGGTAATTTAGTCTCCGTAGAGGTGAGAAGTGGTGGGTGGTGATGGATCTGGCTTCCCAGGGAAAGGAGGACACTCGTTCTCAGGACAGCAGCACCCTTGCTCATGTCTAAAGGCATTTTACCCTCGGGAAGAAATGTTCTCAAGTATTTTCTCATGAACTCAAGTAGTTTGAAGGGCTCGGGAGAAGGAGTATAAAAATGGGGGTGTCAAAGAAGGCTTGGCCATATTGGCAACTTTGAGAGCTGCTGGTTGTTCTGAGCGGCCTTTCCCTTTTCACATAGCACATCAAGGGCAGTCTTAGTGCCTGCAGAAGCTGCTGTCAGTGCAGACTGGGGTATTGGTGCAACCTCAAACCACCCAAAGCAATAGGAGGGCTGCCTGGTGGCTGATTTATTCTCAGATCCTCTAGGCTCAGCAGAGCTGCTCCTCATAAAAGCTGTTTACCTTGTGCTCTGGTCCAAGGCTGCAGTTTGTACCAAATTAAGAAAGTAAATCACAAAACACAGTTATGAAATCAGTATTTTGTGTAACTGAGTAATACATACTGGGTAATCATTTATCACTTGGGATGTTCCTGGCTAAGTGATCCTGAAATTTTATGGTCCTAATACCTAAATGTTAACTAAAATAGCCTGGACTTACTCCTTCAGACATGTTCTCTTATTTGCCGATAATACCAGATTAAACAGGTACTGCTACATTTTAACTATTCATGGGTATTATTTCATTTATTTTGCTATAGATGAAGTGCTACGACAGCCTAAAACTACAGGTCAATGAAATCTAAATACAATGAATAAGTGAGTAGACACTCCGTTAGAGATGTGCAGCAATAGGAAAGCTGTGTAAACTGAGGCAATTCTTAATTCTACAAGTGTAGGGTCCATTCAATCAACTATAAACCTGACAAAATATAACACTTGCTGTTTACTATTCTTATACTTGCTCTATTCTGTGCTGTGCTAAGAAGATGGAAAATTAGAGGTGAAAAAGCAACAAGGTTTGATTATATTTGTGTATCAATGTATTAAAGAACCTAATTAGAAATAATGATGTTCATTTTTTAAATCGTGCTTTGTAGTTTAATAATTGAAATGTTTTAGAACAACAAATAGATGTACTTCCCATTCAAAAGCGCCTTGAACTCTTTCTGAGCTTCAGCACCAACTACCCCAATTCCTGATGTATGAGTGCTTCTTGCCATTTTTTTTCTTGATGAAACCAAAATCTTTCCTCAGTACAATTATTCTGAATTTAACCTCACTCTTTAAAAATGCTGATTATGAAAGAGTCTGTCTTCCAACAGCTCTTTCCTAATGCTCTCTGGAAGCTTTGATTTCACACAGGATGGGGTTAGTCTGGAGGAAGAAGCAGGAGCAGCAGAGCAGTGCCCACTACAAGTTCCTTTTTACACAGAGATATGAAATGTAACTGTAAATATTTTGAGGTTTCAGCCATTTTAGTTTGGTACACAGCATCTGAGTCACTGTGTGCTGTACGGTGCCTGTGTTTGCTCCTGTGTGTCAGTGCAGGAGGAGAAAGCAGATGATACCGTTATTATGTAAAATCACTTCCACCCACTGTTGTGACTCACCAGAACGTCACCGACCAGGATTTACATCAGCTTCAAAATATATCTCCATTATCCATTCCTGTCTCAGCAGATTATTTATTTCTTCCTTCCAGTCCTTCTCCGAATGACGGCAGCACATATACATTATTTTCTATGGGGAGCAGCACGGGGCTGGAGGCTCTGAGCTGTCTGTCTGAGTTTGGTTTGACAGCAGCAGTTGCCTGTCAGTTCGGGATGGCACAGAAACACAGTGCTGCAAGGGTCGTGTTCTCCATGGTCGTTGAATCCCTGGGCCCTTTTCCTAGTAAGGAGGCTTTCCTCTTCAGTTAAAGATAGTTTCGCCTCTACCAATAGCAAGTCCATTCTTAGGTGTCCTAAAATGTTGAGTCATCTACTGTATGAAGATAAATGAGTGCCAAATTCAATTTATCTTGACATATCAATCTGTAAGTGGTGATTCCAGGGCTACTAAATCTAAGAGAAGAACCAGACAGATCCAGACTGGGCACAGTAGCTATGTCATCTATCCCAGTTTAAATTTGCTATGCTTGTAACAACCTAACGAAGGAAATGGCAATGGGATGTCAGCTTGTTTTGGGTCCTGAAGTCAGGATAATAAGGATATCTATTATAGTATAATTACAGTGGTGACCACTGGTGTCTCAACATTGTAGAAACACTATGATTGCTCTTAGCTTGCTGATGGCATTAAATAATTAACTTATTTCTTACTTATTTGAGGGAATTTATTATCTCTTTTTATTTGGGGGAGTTTATTATTAGTACAAGAGGGATGTGGAGCTGCTGGATGTGGAGATGTGGAGAGAGTCCAGTGCAGGGCTACAGGGATGATGAGGGGCCTGGAACATCTGCCCTATGAGGAGAGGCTGAGGGAGCTGGGCCTGTTCAGCTGGAGAAGAGAAGGCTGAGAGGGGACCTGAGCAGTGTCTAGAAGTACCTCAAGGGAGGCAGTGAGGAGGATGGGGCTGGTCTCTTTTCACTGGTGGCCACTGACAGAACTAGAGGAAACGGCCAAAAACTGAAGCACCAAAAGTTCCACAGGAACTTAAGGAAAAGTTTCTTGACAGTGAGGGTGACAGAGCACTGGAACAGGCTGCCCAGAGAGGTTGTGGAGTCTCCTTCTCTGGAGATCTTCAAACCCGCTTGGACGCAGTCCTGTGCCACGTGCTCTAGGTGACCCTGCGTGTGCAGGGGGTTGGACTAGATGATCTCTAGAGGTCCCTTCCAACCTTAACGATTCTGTGATTCAAGCCTGAAAAAAGGAGATATTCTAGCCTTTGCATTGTTGTCAAAGCAAATTTATACAATTTGTATAGGATGCCATGCTAGTGTACAGACTAGAACACAGCATATAAAAGCAAAAAATGTCTATGAGAATTTCTAAAAACACATTGGGAAAATATTGACAAATCTTCAATCTCAGTGCCACAGGCAAGAGTTATCCCTAAAGAGCGCAATATGCAGCAACCCCTTTAAGGCATTTGGGCAGCTTTCACCTGTGGAATAACAGTCCTTGTGAGAGCTGGAAGTGCTGCCTGGTGCTGAGATAACCCAAGTGCTCTCACAGGAGTGTAGTCTGGTGGGACGGAGGAAGCCCCGATCTCCACAGAGGCTGCTCACTCTTAACCCTCTTTCCTGTTTCAGAGACACCAGAGCTCAGTGGCTCCTTAAAATTTGCTTTAATTTATTTTCTAGAGTGTAGATAATATCAAAAGCTCTCAGGTCTGGCTCAATTTGGAAGGCAAAACCTAAAGAAAGGCCCTCTGAAAGAAGCTTTCCTTATCTAATCCCAGGACATGCATACAGACATTTTCAGGATTACACTAAATATCCGGCTCTTCAAAGATTTTTTGTGAGTGGTTATTAGATAATCTCTGTGTACACTCTCCCTTGTTAGTACTCAATTCATAGCAGTTTTTAATTGTCAGAAAGCTTAAATCTTTTTAAATAGCTTTTCAGGTCTCACGATCCACATAGAATATTTTAAAGAGTAAAGGGATTTATCTTCTTTAGGAATCGTTTGCAGGTGGAAGGTAGGGTTCCTACTCTGACTTCATACCTCCTTTTATTTCTTTCTTAAACAGATGAGTGTAGCTACAGCTCCTTGCTACTTTAATCCATGTAATTTATTGATATGTGGAATATACTGAAAATGTGGTAACCAGCCAGCAGACAAGACGATGCAGGAGCTTCTCATCAGCCAAAAAGTCGCCTTGCAGCCCCAGATGAACCCCTTTCCCCAGACCATTGTCTTCTTGCCCACTCAGCACAGACGGTTCGTAGGAAAGTCATGATTCAATTTTGTTGACACTGTTAAAAGAACTTCATCATTGTATGAGTGCAATGAGTTTTGAAAACCTGTTTCAATTTGAGTAATTTTCAGTGAGGTGAATCATCCTAAGTTTGAAAACAATGATTTGTGACTTTCATGCTGTAGTGTGGTAGGATAATGAGTTGAATTTCTTTTGCATTTTAACACACAACACCAAATTCCCATTCACACAGTTATCAGTTTCACTGTAAGGCATTTTGAATTGCTGCTTAGAGTATAATGGCACTGCTGTTGTACACTGAAAGAGCAAACTGGAGAATCTACACACTGTACAGGAATCTGTGGCTTTAATGTATTATGGTTTTCCTCTTAGACTTTCTTCCCTTTCTCTTGTTTGTCATTTTAACACAACAAATCATGTTTGGTACCAACATGTAAAGAGTTTTAGTAGAATATAGCTAATAACAAATGGCTGGCAATTTAGATTGCCAGAGAAGAGGCTCAAAGTTAGGCATAATTTTATTTGTATTTTTCAGAGTGAGGACAGCACTGGAATAATTTAAGAAGAATTATGAAATATTGAAATGTAAATCTATTTTGCTGTTTAAGAGTAGCTGTGCTACAGCAAATAAGATGTATGAAGACACTTGTTGAAATGCTGTGCTCTTTGTTGCATATAATGATCATATGTGGGTCCATTTTAAATCAATAAAACTGTGAGAGATTACAGTTTAAGTCAGTAAAATCAGTTCTTTCCTCACTGAAGTTCATAATTTCAGGTAAAGAAAGATCAGAGGTCCATGTAAAATTGCACGCTGGTACTTGTATCTGCAAGCATCGTTCTGCTGTAAAAAAGAATAAATCAGACATCCAGAAAATCGATTACAAATTTGTGTATGGCCTACTATGATAGTCACAACTGCGAAGGCTTCAAGGCCTATTTTTAAACATGGTGATACTAGTGCTTCCTATCAGGCAGCTGTACAGCCCTCTGCTATTGAAACCTGTCTAAAACCCTGTTATTGCTAGTGCCATTCCCAATGAGAGAACGGGAGGAGTGTGATTTCAGATCAAATCAGTACGTGTCCAGGCGGTGCATGGAGGAAAGAGAAAAATAGCGGTGAAGAAGAGAGGCAGCGATCATGGAAGTGTAGTTACAGAAACTCTGATCTCAGCCATAATCACAAGATTACCTTGAGAGCAATGATGAGACAGAGATTAACTAGTCATTCCAGTGAAAATTCACACATCTGCATGTGTCACCTAACACGCAAATTCCACTCATTCATCCTTGAATTCTCTGAAATTTTGAATTACTCAGCTGCTGTTTCCAGGAGGCGTCTTGTTATAGACCCAAACAGCACTGAAAGGCACTGCCCTGTGTGTGCATTGAGTCTCTCAGTGGCAATCACTTCAGTGCACAGTTTATTTGTTAGCAGTTTTGCTCTGCACCTGGGAGCCCTGGCACAGACCATGAGTTTATTGTACTTCATCTGTGCAAACTAAGCGACCTGATTCACTTGGCCTCAGAGGGATTGTAGATTGATTGCTGATATGGGATGGGTTGCAATTTATTTTTGGTATCTGTAATGATTGGGGCAAAATCACGGGCCCACCTCTGCCCCATCTGACCACAGTTTTATCATGGGTATAATGTGTTCAGAATGGGTTACTGTGGGTTCACACGCAACGAGATGGTAATGTGTTTGTGTCACTTTCTGAATGTGACTCATCATAAGGATGGAGAAAGATTGCACAAACTTAGTTTCAAGAACAGTTAAAATGCAAGCAAAAACAACAAAAGTTTTGTCTTAACGCAGCCCGGTGTAGCACTAGATGACTGTGACTTGCAGAGAGCACTATGCAGAGGAATCAAGTGTGAGGCAGCAGGTTTCTGAGTGTAGAAACACAGTCCTCGTGATCCGGTTTGAGATTAAGAGACCTAAACACTTCAATGCCCCATTACAGTCAATGGGGATCTGACGAATAGCTTGGAGAGTGATTAGGCTGCCCAGGCAGAAGGGGTTCAAGCATTAACAGAGCTCTCTGATGTGCCGTGGGGCGCCCTGCTTGGCCTGCAGCCAGGGGCAGGGAAAGACACGGGTCTCCATGGGTCCTGTGCCTCATCTACCATCCTAAGCAGATGCCTCAGGTACCTTGTGGCCTTTTAAATGGCACTGGGCAGCTGTACGCTCCTAATTGCACCAAATCCCAGCTCTTAAACTGCCTACACCGAGAGCTTAGGCACCTGGCTTACATGTGGACACCTGAATTTTGTTGTCCAGAGCCAAATCTCACACCTTGTCTTGGTTAAACTACATTCCAGCCAGTAACTCTGCTCTTTGAGTCTTTCTCGGTAGATGCTCATTTTGGTACAGGTTTCTTTCCCATGTTAGAGACGAATGTTGGATACTGTTCCATAGCACAGCTCAGTTATCTATACGAAAAAAAGTATTTTCCCATATAAACACAAAATAATCCTTTTCTACTTTTCTTAAGCTATGCTTTTTCAGAAGGTCAGCTAAAAAACTTAATGCATCTAAAATTGACCTTAAAGAAATTGAAAAAATTGTATTTTTAGACTCTGCCTAAACAGCTATCTTAATAAACTTTATCTTTAGAAAATATTTTCCATTAGAAGAAGAAATAAAAATAATCAGGGAACATAACAAGAGGGAAATACCGTATTTCGATTCCTTATTTCTGGTATTAGTTGAACTAAACTTTCCTAAGTCCTTTAATTATAAACTTGCTACAGAGTTTGGCCCCACTTGAAAGCACCCCGAATGCGGGGCTGGAAATTGCCATTCAGACTAATCAGTGGCTATTTGCACGTGGCAACTGCTGTCTGCTGAGCGCCTTAAAAAGAAAATTCCCCCTACAGACTAAGTCTGTAGGTGTTTAAAGATGGCTTTAGTGCCTCCTTCATTCATCTGAAAAACTAACACAGAGTTTGTATTCCATTTGGATCATATCGAACCCTCAGAGGATGATTGATGATTCACTGGCATTGCGCTCATTTAGCAAAAAGAGTCAAGCAATGCTTTATTTACCAAAGCTGAGAAAAGATGCCTTAAGCCGTATCATCCCTACAAGCTGCAAAGTTTAGGCCAAGATCAGGAAGAAAATCAGGTCTTTGGCTTGCTTGAAAGCACCTTCTATTAGTAAGGGAGGTAAGACAGGCACTTACAAGTACTTCTGTACACTCTTCGTTGTCCAGAAAAGTAATGTTAAATTTAGGCTTTGCCCTGTCTCTAGATCTGTTGAACAGTTACAAACAGCCTCAGTGATTCCCATATCTGAATGACAGGCTTACAAGACCCATGGTTCCTACTAGTATGAAAATATCTCCAGATATGGTAGCAGTACAAGCTTATCACTTGGTGATGAATCTTTTATGATTGCATTTGTTCTATATTTTCTGTTACATCAATCTAAACTGTGTGAGCATCTTTTCATGATGCTCCTTTTCATCTATTATTCTGATAAATAATTCTGCATATATAAATGTTCACACTGTTCTGCTGTTCACCATCCTGCTTTAGAATTTAAAAGTTCTGTTCACATAATAGATTTACAAAAATGATGCTACTCTAAGTTATTTACAGGTTAAAGAAACATTACTTATGTCTTCGCTAGATTTAGTTTGGATTGCATTTCCCATAAGGAATAATTTCCTCCTTTGGATTCTTTAAAAAATAAATGATAAGACACTGTAGCTGCGTTTGACAAGGACTTTATGTCAGTCTACTAGGCAATTCTGCAAGGCACTTTTTTCATACTGATTTCTCAGTCACTGATTGTGGCAAACAGATAGCTTTGAATTTGCTATAGAATATGAAGCCACTAGTATCCCCTTGCTATTTCACAAGATTTTTTTTCCTAACAGAGTATTATTTATCAATTATAAATGCTATTCTACTGCCACTCATTTCCTAGTGGTGAGGCTTAGCCTTGAACTGAGCTGTAGGAACACAGCAATACAGGTCATTCTGATCCATGGTTTTGCAAGGGGCGACTGGGATTCTGGGGATAGTTTCCCTTAGCAGCAATGCAAAATTTTTTTCTTTTTATCTGTCTTTCTTATTGGTAACTGAAAGAAGAATGGATGTATTTTATTTTTTTCAGCCGCTAAAGCAATGGAGCATCATGACTAGACTGATAGCTTGCCAGAGAACATTTTGTCTCTGTGATTCCTTGAACCATGCACGATTTCTGCAGCATGACTGGCCCCAAGACCACGGGTGACACTGGCAAGTTGGACTGTTGCTTAAGTGGGACATAAAGACAAGGATGCACCTGAATTTAATCAGCCAAGCAGGGTTGGCAATGCCGAATACTTCCAAGAAAAGGGGGCCGCTGAGAAGGGAAGGAGCCCGGCATTGCTTAGCAACACAAAAGCATTCAAACCTGCAGCTCTGAGAGTGGCAATTTATGTGTTCGAGAGGAAAAAGAGAACAGTGAGGGAGTATAAAAGAAGCCGAGCAAGGGTACGAGGGGCAACTCAGAGCAGCAGCAGGACAGAGAATGAGAGACTCAGTACAGGGCACACAGTGCTGAAAGACGACGTGACCAACGACAGAAAGGTGAGGTTGTTGCTCCTAACTCTTCCCACATGGAAAATGGGATCTTACAGAGTGAGACTGTCTCATATGTTCTAGATCAGTATTTTTCTATACAGTTCTTTTCTCCATCATGTTCACAGGTAAAGTTAAGCAGAAAATACTTTTTTATTATTATTATTTTTTGTAAGCTTTATCCAAGAGGAGAGGAAGTGCTACAGGTCCTGAGCTTGCTTGGGATCTCAACCACAGCCTTCCCAAAGAGTCGTGGCCAAGTCACTTAATGAAAGGGTAAGTCTGCACTTGAGCTGCTGAGACTGACTCCGCACCCAGGTTTGTTTCTAGCTCCTTGTCCCATCACATTTGAGACACGTAGTTGTGTGATGAGCCAAAACAGGTCACTGATCCAGGCAAAAACAAGCAGTTTTCAGCTGGATCAGCTGCCAGATCTGCCCTCCTGTACTGACACAGTTTCTGACACGAGATAGGCACTGACTGCATCGAGCTATGCACAAATAAAGCAACCATGTCCGTAGTGCCTCTGTCCGGAGTGACCATGAATGTCCTCTGGGAAGTCTGGAAAGAAAATCTCTGCCAGAATCTACTAAAAGAAGCTACCAAAATCCTGTATTTCAAACACTTAACTTAAAAAATCTAAGTTTTTTTGGTGAAAGGAAACTGAATAGCTTGGGAACAAAACTTCTGGAACTACTGGAATATTTTCACACATCAGAAAATTCAGCAGCTATTTTAACGGGATATAAAGGTAAAAAGGCCTGCAACGATACAATCTTTGGCTTAGGGATAATTCTGCTTTTTTTCTATATTAAAAAAATCCTTGATATTATGCCTTGATATTAAAGATGAAATCATCACAAAATCAAACACTAGTTCAAACCTTAATGATTCTCAAGCGCTGTCATTTTACCCTGACAGCTTTTTGAAAGTAGCTCGAGATTGCTCTCTAGAGGTGAAAAATAAGCATTTCATTTCTGAAAGTTGTTTCTTTCGTCAAAACATTCAAGATTTCCTGAAAGAGCATACAGAGAAACATAAGACTGTACTTTGGCTAACAATATTATGCACCCTCACTTTTATTTTACCTATTTAGCATAAAAGCACAGTTCTGCTAAACAGTCTTTTCATTCAACGTTCACTCCACACTTTATTTAAGTCACCTTCCCCTACAGTTTTCCTCTCTCCTCTGGCCAATGTGCAGCTCTTCAACGCTGCACGAAGCCCACGTGCAGCTGGGGCAATGTAAACCACATGGGTTGGTTACAAAGACCTGACCTTTGCAAGATGAAGGGTGCATGATCTTCTCTTGCAGTGCTTCCTGCAAACCTAGTAAAGAACTGTAGGAGTTTGTTTATACTAAAGCAACTCCAAAAGAGCCCAGGCAGGACCTAATAAAGGGCTGTGCCATTTGTTTATGACTCATCTCATGTATTGTGCCCTTGAAGACATTTAAGTTGGTTTAAGATAAACTACATACTGTCTGTTTGGAGACAATTGCTAAGCTGCTGGCAAATGTTAAAGTCATTCAGCGTAAGAATCACAACAAAGGGAGATGAAAGACAAACAGTACGTTTATTGATATAAGAGATGGGGCAGAATTCATCTTTTCCCACCAGGAATGCTACCAACTAAACAAATGTTTGTAAGGGTAACTGGTAAGAAGTGCTGCTCAGGAGTCAATCACTGTGGGCGATGGATTTTCTACATTCAATAATTAAGCAGAACATAGATACATTTATCTTTAAGAAAGCTTTCAAAATCATTAATATGTTTGTGAAAATTAACAAGGGTTTAAAGCCAAGTGTCTCAAAATATTATTATATCAAAAAAAAAAAAAGAGAGAGACACAAACACACCAAGTCTCAAACCCTAATCATGTTTGTGTCCCTTTGCAGGCCTCACTCCCCTCTGTTCCTGTCTCTCCTGCTGGGGGACCCCAGGACCGGAGCCCGCGCTCCACGTGTGTCTCACCAGGCCTCAGCAGAGGCCCTGGAGGTGTCACCTCCCTCAGGCAACACCTGCCTCACACGGCCCAGGACAGCCTTGGCCTTCTTTGCTGTCAGGGCCCATGGCTGGCTCGTGGTCAGCTTGGTGGTGACCAGGACCCCAGGTGCTCCTCTGCGGAGCTGCCTTGCAGCAGGTCACCCAGCAGCGTGTCTGGCTCCATGGAGTTATTCCTCCCCAGCCGCAGGACTTCGCTGAACTTCATGAGGTTCCTGCTGGCCCATTTCTCTGGCCTGTCCAGGTCCCTTTGCACAGCTGTACGGTGGGTGTTATGAGCCAATCCTCCCAGTTTCGTGTTGTCTGCCAAGCTGCTGAGGGTGCACAGTGCCCCATCAGCTGGGTCATTATGAACATGTTAAACTATTGGCCCTGGTATCAAATCACAGGGGACATCCGCGGTGAGACCAACTGGACTTCACACCATCTGAGGCCAGTTTTAATCCACCTCACATACCTGGTCCGTTCTTCAGTTTGTCTGAGGGGATGTTAAAGGAGACAGCGTCAAAGGCCTTGCTGAAGTCAAGATAAACAACCTGCCCTGCTCCTGCTCCTTCCCTGAGCTGCTCGCTGCGCTGCGGGTGGCCAGCAGCTCGGCCAGGCACCCCTTCCCCCTTGTAAGCCCATGCTGACTCCTCCTCCGTGTTCCTAAGATGCTTGGAAATGGTTTCCAGCACTGTTTGCTCCACTGTTTTGCCCAGGATCTAGGTGAGGCCGACTGACCTGTAATTCCCCAGATCCTCCTGACATTTGCTTTGTTCCAGCAGGTTTTATGGTTTACTCTTTCTGGTTTACCTTCCCTGAGATCATCAAAAAACTCCTATTCTCTATCGTAGATTTGGTGATCTCTCCTAGTGGACTGAGAGTCAGCAAGCAAGTGCACATGCCCTACAACCCCTGCTTGCTCATTAATATTAGTATTTACCTCTTTCCTGTCTTTGGGTAACTGTCCCAGCCCTGGGAACCCTGAAGGAACTCATTGCAGTTATCATTCTGTGCTACAGTTTCACTACTATGCTTATCAGTTTCTAATGAAATCTATGATAAATTTAATAAAATATTAATATATTGCCATTTTAGATACTTTCGCTGTGCAGCGGATTCCTCCCCTTCTCAGATTTTGACTGTCTACATTTAAATTGTCCAACTCCAGTTATGCCTGCTTTTCCTATTATATATTTCACCCATTGTTACTTAAAATACTCCTCGCATTCCAGAGTATATATGCTCTCCATTTCCTCCATAAATCATCCTCTGCATTAATCACTTGGCATGCTTCTCACATGCTGAAAGAAAAATTTCCATTTCTACTCAGTTTAATTCCTGTTCCATTTGGTCAGAATTGTTTTAAGAACTCCAGGGATATAACAACATTGTATAAACAGAACTGAGGGGTTTTTATTGTAGCCTTTCCCTATAAATTATATCTAATCCAGACTATTGCCATGCCCTGCATCAAAAGTATCACCCTTTACCATTAGGGCAGCGCAGGGACCTCAGCTGCCCCTGCTATTGCATGGGTGGCCATTAATATTTAATTCTCTGTCATCTTCCCCTCCTTGCAAATAGGAATTGAGAGGCTACCACTTTAGCCAAAGCTTAGAGGCATCACTGAAATTCCCTTACTGGAGTAGTAAAGCACAAATCTAGCACAACATGAGGAACTAGTAACCTGCACTGAGTAGGATCTAGCAGTGCTAAACCCCGTACGTTAATATTTCATCTCAAACTTCAAACAAAGAATGGAGGATCTAATTAAATGCATTACACATTTGATTATCCATCAGTTATCATTTATTGGCTGTTGTATCAATTATTCTTGTGTACACATTGAGTTACTAGTAGGATTTTACATTCAGGTACCAACTGTGAACTCGTTTCATTCATCCCTGCACACTTCTGTCACGCAGCACCGTGGTCACACAGCAGCAGATCCCCTACCAGCCAAGCAGCGCCTCTCCCATCCTCCGTCCTCTCTACCCTTTCGCTCATGGAGCCCAGGAACACCGTGGGCTCAGGGCAAACACGATTTCCCTGCGGAGCCACAGGCCCTTGTGCTGCAAAGCCGCTTCCCGCAGCCTGTCCCCAGGCTGCGCTGGCACAGGGGGTTATTCCTCCCCAAGCACAGCTCTTGACATGGACTTCTGGAGACCCTCACGAGGCTCGTGGCTTGTTGTTGGGCCTGTCCCTCTGAAAAGCAGCCTGGCCGCTCGCCACACCGAGCTCCTCCCCCTAAACCTGGAGGGCTTCTTACATCCCTGCCCCAAGGCTTCTTCATGGGGCAGGAGGCCAGTGCTGCTGCTTGAGCAACGTGAGACTTGCAGGCCGCAGCCAGGCCCTTCCTTACTGCCCTTGCCAGCCTTTACACAGCACTTGTTCCCACTAACTCTAGAAACACTAAATTAAAACAGTTGGTGAGGAGCAGAGACAAGTTCAGTTCAGGATGAGGTGCTTTTCAGTGCCTATTGTTTCATGTTTCATTTTCTTTCTGAGACTCTAGAACCCCGGTTCTCAAACCCAGCCACCAAGTGGCAGATACAACTTCTGTGCTCAGAAGTGGCCCTTTCTGCTGCAAAGACAGAACATTTCAAAGTTCAACCCTTTGCATATCCAAGTTAACAAAATTCCTTAAAGTATTTCTGATTAAGCGTGAGGGTTTCTACAGATAAGTTCCTATACTGCCGGTCTTTCCAGTTAAGAATTAAATTAGATGAAAAAATAGCTACAGTACTTCTAATATTAATTCCCAGTTTCAGTCTTTATAGAGGTTGGCTTTAAGTGAAGTCCTTACTGCCTATTTAGCAACTGTGCTACACAGTAGAGTGGCAGTAGCTGTAGTAGCTACTACACTAATCCCTTCTCCATACACATTAAAAGGAAGCTGTTAGTGGCCGTGTACAGCAGAGAGGATGCCACACAAAAGGGGGGAGGCATCTAGACCCATTGCTTCCAGGTGTCAACAGTGTAGATCAAGAGCTACGAAGAACATCAAAACAATCCCTGATGGGACTAGCTTGTCAAGACTATTCCTCTTCCCAATAAATAATTATTAAACTTCTTAGGAGTCGTGAAGGAGATAAACATGACATACACATGCATATTCATCTGATGAGAGCCAAGCAACATGTACTTGAGTATTTTCTGCACAGTTCTGTGAAAAAATACCTGCATATCTGTATCATGATATGCAGGATACAGCACAGATTTTTAATATTTCATCAGTTGATAAAGTTTAGACAGAGCATCCACAGCTAAATATCACACAATAAGTAGTGACACATTTGCACAGGTATTTTTATTTTTCCTGTGGTTATAGTGCTTTGATTGTAATTTTAAAACATTCAGAAAACACAATTTCATACCATTTTACATACTTTACATCACAGTTCAACAATGTTAACACAATTGCATCCACTGAATCAAATGAACAAAATGGCCATAAACATTTACACTATTCTTTTGTAAACAATTTTTATATAAACAATGGTAAATGGAATTAACACACTTCACCATATGAAAGAGGAATGACTTTTTCCTTAAATAAATGACTCTGTTTATAAATACTTCAATTCCCTCAATATACATTTACAGACATAATTGGTTAAAAGCAGTTTACCTACACTTTCCTTAGAAAGAAAATGTCTAGAGATGGACCATAGTGGGCAAAATTCACCTAACAGAAGAAGCAAGCATAGGAGTGTTAGCAGAATGTTAAAAGTTTTACTGTACTTCAACCTCACTTCTGTTTGTTTACACCAACACTGAGAGGATTGTCATGTTAGGGAATTTTTTTACTTGAATTCCAGCAAATTGCAATCGATCTTGTAGTACACATACGGGTAATATTCCTGTTGACTGAGGTTTAAGCCAGGGATATCCATAGTTGCCTGCAAGAGAGTTTTGAAATCAGTTATGTTTTTACAGTTCAGACTTACTCAGAAGCACGTGAAAGATTTAGATGTTTGAGAAGCAAATAGGTTAGGCAAAACTTCAAGCTTAAATTTCCATGTTCAAGTGACTATTTAAACAATAGGAAAAAAAAAATCTGAACTTGGAAGGAAAGGGTAACAATGCTTTCCAAACTGAAATGCAAATCCTTTTCAAAATGTAGATGGCTCTGTTGCTGTCAACATAACTGCCACTAACTGGAAGCAAAACAAACACTACAGTGTTTGACTGCTTCCAAACACAGCAGGTTTGAGACCCATGTTATGGGGTGCTTGAATGATGCTGGAAGTTGGATGAAATTCAGCATCTTTAATTTTCACCTTATTTATCAAATCCCTAGCCCAAAGCAGCACTGAAGTACTTTGGAGAAAAAACAATTATTTTATTCAGTTGAACTCACTTTTTTTGGTTAATTTTTAACTATGAAAAGCACTGCTTTTCAATACAGAACAAATGCAGTAGAATAAGCCTCCCTACAAACCACTTTTGAGCATGAGAATCTGACACCTCTACATGACTTCATCTTCAGCAGAAAAGAACAATGAAGTTAATCAAAACCAAGGCCAGCAACACTACCAAAAAAAAAGTTAGTATTTTAATGCCACTGCTCTCTCTGACTGAAAAATAATTTTTTTAGTATTCTTCCTGCTCTAAAAAAAATGTGTTCAAGAAATAACACAGGACTTTTACAGTTGGACTCAATGATCTTGAATGTCTTTTCCAACCATAATGACTCTATGAGTCTACATCAGATAGCTCTTCAAGTGCACTGGTTTCAAAAAAAATGCACCTCCTTTCAAAAGAAAAAAAAAAAAAAAAGGAAAATAGGAGTTGCATTTTTGTTAGGAGAATTATAATTTTTTGTCCTGGGAGGGATTGATGGAGAGGGAATGAGGGAGAATATGGAGAGGCGTCGCTTTTTAACGTAGCTAAATGAACTTCTTTTGTTTAAAAAAGTTAAACTTATTAAGTAGGAGTAGCAGTTAAAAAAATTACTTACATCAATGATAGCTGCTGCACTGCTGTCAAGGTGCTTGTATAAGTCATACAAAACCTCCCTCAGTTTTTTCATTGTTTTCTTATTAGGCTGAAGGAGCATTGCCTGAAAGTTAACTGGCAAACCATACCTGAGGAAATCAAGCAGAAAACTCTGAAAAATGCTAAAATTAGATTAACTTAACTTTTAGAAGTAGAAAATCTTATTCCTTTTTGAGAAAGCATCCTATATGTGAAGAGGAAATTCTGCACCTTCTGCGTCCCCTGCCAAAGACCATTCTGTATGACCAACAAAACAGAACTTTTTCTATGAAAAAAAAAGATATATTTTCTTCTACAGACTAAGTTTTGAGTATTCATATTAGTTTAATTGTAAATTTTGGCTTATGTCACTTGGTTGACATCTAGTCTCTACTGAAATCTTCCTTTCTAGACCCAAATCAAGTCTAACTGCCTTCCTTACTCAAGTTCCTCCCCAAATAAATCTGTAATATATCTGTAATATCTACTTATCTGTAGCTATGTGATTTTCTCCCAATTGTCTCCTTTTCTAAGATAATCCTTACTAAAATTAACACACACACACAAAAAGAAACAAACCACAAAGCCCCTCAAAACCCTAAGCGTTTTGACTACCCCAAGCTGAAGTAGAGTCTGCTCTGAAAAACAAGTCATTCATTTAGCAGAATCACTAGAGCCTTTTTTTTTTTTTTTTTTACCCCCCCGCAAGCTTACTAGCAGTATTTCTGGCTCTTTCTTCTGTGGGAAGAAAAAAGACACAGAAATTTTACAGTGAGGATCCTGAACAAGAACTGCTGTGTATTAGCATTTCAAGCTGTATTAGTCAAATTCACTCTGAAATATTCAGTGTTCTCACAAAAATAGAAAACTTTTTAATTATAAGCTGCTCATTTTTGAGTAAGTCAGGAATCAGAAGAATACACTGATGAGTCCTTCATTCCTAAAGCACTGGGAAAAAAATATGTCCACAGTGCAAGATAGAAAGTTATCTACCTCATAGGTTTCTCAGCTACTTTGCTCAGGTTGCACAACTGGCAGAGAGCTACGTGACCAGCTGTTCTTGCTGCCCCACCTCTTGTCCTCTCCTGCCCAGGTGACTGGCGTTCACACACCTCAAGTTGGGCAAGCCCAAGATACATGTAACTTATTATAAGGTTTAGGAATGAAAGTGCCATTCAGCTCTCTGGTTCTTACCTTAGAACAGATTCAACAAAAACTCGTAATGCTTTTACATGAATCCATGCAATGAAAGCTTCACTGAAATTGACTTTCAGCCACCGAACCAGAGGCCCCTGGGGAAGGGAAGAGAAAGAGATAAAATCTTTACCTCAGTAACTTCAGAAAAAGATTCAGGCTATTAAATATGTTTAAGCAGATACTCAATATGTTTATCACCATATGAAGACAACTTAAAAGCACAGCTATGGACACGGCTATGGACAAAATGGCTCAAGGTGTTTCAATACAGAGAAGTTTTACACTATTTCTCATCTTGCATTCACTGTCCCACTTGTTGGGGGTCGACTGCACTAAGAGCCATTGTGACAATAACTCACTAGTGTTTTCAAATGCTTGTCTATTTTCAAATTTCATACACGATCAGCTGTAATTTCAGTGTTTGATTCACTGAAGGTAGGAGCACATGTGCCACCAGAGTCTCAGTTATTGCAGAGCAGATGATGGGGGTTGCAGGCTGGCTCTGCTGTGTCACCCCACCAACGCTTTCTCAGAAGCACAAGTTCATGACTCAGGATGCAGCCTCAAGCAGCCAGCTCAGAGCCCAACAGGCCTATGGCAATGGCCTGTTTAGAAATACCAGGCAAAACTTGGATTTCTCTCCAAATTCTCCTGTGTCCAGGTAACCCAGAATTGCTAATGCATCTCCTAACTGGTCAAGTCTAGACCATTCTAAACAAGCTCTTAAGCCAGAGGTTTGAGCACACATCTTAAACAGAAACGATCATATTTGAAGATTTAAATGTACTAAAGTATAAACTTCACTTCCACAAACATGTCCAACTCCAGCCCAAATTAAAAATGCATTAAATTAGTGCATCTTGCTGACAATTTCTGGTCCGAGTTATGACTACTTTGTGCTTGAAAAACCTCAGGTTTCTATAACAACTAGTTTATAGAGACTTACAAACTGTTTCTTCTTGTCAGTCGACAGTCTATTCATTTCTTCTTTATCAGCTTTCATCTCTTCTTCGTTATACTGGAAGTCACGGACCATAAATCTGCATTTGGAGGAATAAAATCACAAGTGGCTATCTAGAGATCCTTCAAAGTATGAGACATAGAACATACATGTATGCAAACACACACGAAATAAGCCTTACTTATATTCTCTGGCTTTATGCTTGAAGTCATCCACTGCCTTCCTGAACAAGGTGACATTACAAAGGTAACTGTCTTGATCCTCAAAGAGGACACTGAGGGGAAAAAAAGCGTCAGAATGAATATGGTTCAAGTCACAACAGATCTGAAATACAATAGCTGAAGTTTTTCTTTATTGCCACTTAGGCAGGAATATAAATATAGATAATTATATGAGCCAAAATTAAACACCTTGTAACGGAAAGCTTTGGCAACCACTCTGAATTACTCCCTTAAAGAATGGTAGTTGACATTTCATATTCAATAGTCAGCCCAATAAGTAGAAACATTTCATACAAGTGTAGATATTTCTGCAAATTAAAATTATTTTGCAAGAGAAGGCTCTAAAGCTGTTTGAACTCTGAAGTATTGAGACTACATTATTTAAGTGAAAAAAGAATTTAAAAGGACAGGGTTTGCAAGCAAAAATTAACCTATGCTTTAAGGAAGATTCTGAGATTATTATTGTTATACTTCAGAACTATACTGCTTACTTTAAGAATTCACTTTGGTGAATTCAATGTTGCATGGTCTTCAGAAGCAGCACAATGCAAGATTTTAACAAGTAACTTCTTACACTACATTTAGGTCATGGTTTCCCAGTAATTGTCACTTTTTTCAAATCCTCTGGGCACTGGCATAAACCTTACAAAAGGGCAGCCCTGTTCATGGTCACCCACGTCACACATCATTGTGTGTTAGCATGAAGCTGAACACACCTGATCCTGGATGAAACCACTTGCCTGAATGCACCTAGTCTAGACTAACCTTGCTCTTCAGTTCTTGCTAGAATAACCTTGTTCTTCCCACACAAACAAGTTTGATATCTAGAATTAGAGATCCTTTGAAAGTATCTCAAGTACAGCAAAGTCAAGCTTGACTCAGATAAAGCTAAAGTTTCTGTCAGGTTTTAGACTATTCTTTAAAAATAAGCCATTACAAGTGAAAAAAAAATGCTTATGAAGATATATGCAGACCAATATGCAATTTAGCATTTGACGACTTACTTGCTGGAACGTGGTACAACCATCTCTGCTAGTGTTTCATACTGCTTAACCCAGTCATTATAATTTGACCTAGAAAACACAGGTTATGGTCAGATTTTTAGTACTATGATAATAAAGTTCTTGTGCAAAAAGAGAAGATACATGCATAGGCTTATTTGCTACTGCTTAGCATCAAAAAGTCTGTGTTAGTTCACACAGGGAAACCCCAAACAAATTTAGATGTCCTTTCTTACAAGAGCATAGGACTGTGGGATCTATTATTGGATTTAGATTTATTATTTTATTCTCTTAAGACAATGCAACAAACTTACTTTGGTACAACCACTAATAATGTGACCAAATATTCAGAATCGAGTACAAAGTCCTCCTTCTTCACAATATCAGCAAGACTTCTGGTTAGCAAGCTTCCCCTGCAGAGAAACGGAGGCAGGGTAAATACATGCTTAAGATTTGAACTGGTCTGAACAACAGCTTTAGTGTTTAGTTAGTATAAACTTAAGTATTGACTGTTATGCAGAGCAAAAAATTCTCCTATGCACACTTTAACTTACTGCTTAAAGTCACTGCAAGTTTCTTCAGTAACTACACTGCTGCACAATACAGCAAAACATTTATTTCCATGTTCCCAATACCAGACTTAAGAAACCAAGCTCTTTTAGAGTAATTTAAGAACACAAAGAACCATTAAATTTCATTCAACTCTAGTATATGAAACCTCAGGTACAATCAAGCTCATCCAAACCTACAGCACTGCAGTGAAAATTCAGTCTCACATTGCCCAGTAACCACAAAGGATTAAAACTTAAAAGATTTAATGGGCTTTAGCTGATTACAACATACAATACTGATATACAAGTAAGTTTTAGCCCACTCAAAATAGCTGTCTTTTGCTGAACCATATATCTGAATCGTACCCAGCAGGCTTTTACCATAACTATAACCACAGAATCAGAGGAAGGGACATCTTGAGAGGTTGGAAGGGACCTCTAGAGATCATCTAGTCCAACCCCCCTGCTCAAGCAGAGACATCTAGAGCATGGTAGGACTGAGTCAAATTTGACAACCATAGAAGATCTACAGAACTACTGTGCCCCAGTTTATTTCAGCTCGTTCAATGTAATGACAAGACAGCATGCAGTTCTTGTTAATTTATCATTACCTGCACGCAGGCAAGAGCTATCTTTCTGATGGTTAATTTTGGGGGACAGAGTACTTATGTGACAAAAGGCACTAACAGAGAGATACTTAAAGCACACACAACATAAGAGAAAAATTCCTTGTTTAGCCAGGCACCTAAGTGGCAGTGCTACATGCCATATAAACAACAAGTTTATCTCAAAAATTTCAACAACTTGTACTATTTGTATATATTATAGTGCATTTCACAACCACTTACCAATCAAAAATGAGCCAGGCAAACTAACTGTAAATAAACGTTCTTTTAAGATAGCTGTTATTCAAAATTGATAAACACCTCAAAAAAAAAGGACATCCTAAGCCCAGAGTGGGTATATATTGACCTACGACTCGCTTTCCAGGCGTGCATTAGCAGGCATACTTTACTTACGCGTTCTTTCTTTCCAGATTCTGAAGGTTGCCCTTGAGGTTATTGTAAGCAGAGGCTCTGGCTTTCAGGTCGTTATCAATCTGGTTTACTCCCTGCAAGATAAAAGGAATAGCGTCTAGAGAACTGAAATGGCTTCTAAAGGATTTCGTAATTTTGAAGGATTTCGTAACTTTAAAGCTTAGATCTGGAGATGCTACAGCACCCAGCTGATCGTTACTCTACCAGCTCGAAGCCACCACACTCCAGCTCAGCTGACAAGAGCTGTTATTCCCCATTACGACAAAACGATACCTGTGAGCACCCAGCATCATTTGCTCCAGATTTACCTCGTTTTTTCTAATTATCCTTTTCCCCTCCTCAGAGTTTCAGTAATAAAAGTGATGATAAACTAATCAAGAATTATCTAAGTAACCCAAAGCATTATTGCTTTTCATCAACTGTAACTTAAGAGGAGACAATTTTGCATCCTGTTTGCCTACTGCACATTTTTCTTGCAGCCTTCATTAAGATGAATGGCCTTGGCAATCTGAAAGATGGAATGTCAGCTAAATGCATTAGCTGTCTGACTCCCATGGCTGTTACTATTTACAATTCTAGGTACTAATACATTTATTTTATGACAATTTTTCTAAACATCAGAGCTATTCCTCCTTTTGCATATTTTCAAATAAAAATGCAATAATTGCATCACCAATCCTTTTCACAAAGTCTTCCTTTATGCAGGTGTTTTTCATTTGCAGTGACTTACAATTACAAAACAAAACTTGTTTTATAGGAACTTTCTTCATTTTCTAAAGATTTATAGAAATATTTTGGAGTGGCTGAAGTTACAGAGGGTTGTCCACAGGGTAGTCAGATAGCATTTCAAACTTAAATCCAACTTATTTCAGACTATAAATATATTTATCTATTAAAATTAGAATACAGTCATACTTTAATGTCATTGGTAGCTTTCCATCATCTTTGATATCAAAGTCTCAAAGATAACTGAAGATTACCAGTGACATTAAAATTGGAATACAGTAAAATAGCTAGAACTTTGCTGTAAGTTTCAAAGTTCCAGCTATTTTACTTCTTAGACTTGCCAGTTCTGCTTGTGGCTCCTGCTCAGATAAGTCTCCTTCTCAAACATGTCCTCCAGGATTCTTTGGGCATGATTACCAAAAAAATGTATTCTCCATTAGACATCTTGGTGGCAACTTAAAGCAACACAATCAATTAAGCTATTAGAACAGGTCTTAAATACCCAATCAGCTTGTCATCTTGTACCCTATACACTGTACAAGGAAATACTTCAAAAATCAATGCTTAGCTGGATAACTTAAAAGAACTCTGTACAACATTATTCTGGCACCGTAACATATAATCATAATATTCTCTCCTTCCTTGCTTCAATATAGGTACATGCATATAAACGTAAAACCCACCACCAAGAAAGAACTAACAAACCAGTAGCAAATATTTGAACGCTAAGTTGGCAGCCTTGCTCTTTCTTTGGATCTAAACTGCTGACAAAACCTCTTTTTGTTTTGATACAATATTTCAGTGCACTAAAAAGAGTTTGGGAAACAAGATATGATTTTATTTCTACATAATAAATCTCTCTCAGAAGCTGTGTCACTCAGCAACACAGTGCCTATGTTTATGGTAACACCTAAGATCACTTGACTCAAGCAGGAAGAGCTTAGGTCAGCTGGGTAGCAAAACCTGCAGAGAAATAGTCAAGAGAATCATTAACCCTGGAATTTCTACTAAACCCATTTCTCAGCATTTTAGTATATTAACTAAAGATTTCCTGAGGTACCCAAATTAAAGTAATATGTAAAGTAATAAAGATATATGCAAGCCAGTTATTTACATTACAGTGCAGGTTTGCTAGATGATTCTAGCAAAGCGTAGGACTAAGAATAACACACACTGAAACCTTGACAACGTTTTGGTAAAATAGAAATGTAAATCCCTCTTATGTTCTTTGTTGCTTTCTCAACAAACTTACATTGCTATCAAAATAAGACCTATACTATGAAAAACAGGTACTTTACAATAGTTAGAGAAAAAAATAGGCAAATATTTTCTTTATTCACTAACTTCACTCAAAATTCAAGGTCAACCTTAACAAATTTTTAAAGGATCCCTTCCTTGATAACACTTGTGGAAATGACATCAGCCTGTCTTATGCCCTGTCCCCCTTTTTCCACAGTTCTCCAGAACTGTGCACCAGAGCATTAAAACTGCATTCCTGTATCTGCCAAGCAGCTGCTCTAAAAAGTTGAATGCTTCACCAATACTTTATTCTAAAAGCTTATGGACTTCAATCTTTTATTTTACTTACTGTAGATCTGCAGAATATTTTTATGATACCAATCTTAAGAGCATTGTAATTCAGTCATTATTCCTTCAATAGAACTCCGTATGGCAGATATTTTCCAGAAAGTTAAGGAAAAATTCCAAGAGTAAATTCAAGGCATGGTGATATTCCCAACGAACATATCAAGAATAATTACGTTACAGTTACCTGTTCAGTCAGCTACATAACATATTATTAGGATTTTGAAGTTTCTGCGTAGTTTTTAAACTAATATTTTCAGGACATAAACAAACAGCTGGAAAACCTACAATTATTGCAAAGCATTTACCCTGCCAACAATAATGCTCTCCTTCCTGAGTATAGCTTCCACATATCTGCCACCAAAGATGGTATCTATAGATACTCTGAGCACAGGTTATCTATTTATTAATGCAAATTATTCTAAGACAAGTTGGCAGTTCACAGAAAACAGAAAAAAAAAAAAAAAAGCTTTCAAGACATTAAAGCAAGGGTAGCTTACCAAGAACTATTTCGTTATTTAAATACATTCAGCGTTCCAGACCCAACCTATACTCACAGCAGGCACAAGCCAAATGAAGTCCCCAAGGTGAGAAATACTTTACAAGGTTTGCACCCATTTTACCAAAAGGAAGGGGAACCCACAAAATTGGAGATGAGCTTGTATTATAACTTGCATTAAAAACTTATTTTTCCCTTCACAGCTGACTGCTATAGCTTTTTGAAGAGAAATAAATTCTGCGCAATTTCACTGTCAATAGCCTGCGATGTTAGAGCATCAGGCAAATGGAAAACCAATACAGCAGAATCCAGATGCAAGGGACATATTTTACTAGTTGTTCTTCAGTTTAACCTAGTAAACATAAGAAACAAAACCAGCAAAGACCGATTATAGCCTTCAGGGAGCAGTCTTTGAATCCATCTTTACTTCAAATCATTTGTTTGGTTACCAGAACATATGCTACTACCATGTTCGCTGCTATTGTTACCTTAGAAAGAGCTAAGAAAAATAGATGAAAATCTCTGAGTATCAGTTTTTGTGCATAAATACCTCAGGTTCAAGAAATAAAGTCTTATAAAAGAAGTTTTCTTACCTTTGCAATAATTTCTGATATATTCTTCAAAGATTGCTTGATTGGATATTTGGCCATATCCCACTGGAATCTTGTTATATAGGTGACCAAGTCAACTGTAATATTAAAGAAGGATTTTAAGAACGACAAAACTGATGCGTTACACTCCATTTAGGATTAGTGAAACACAAGAGTTACGTAACAGAAAGTTTGTGAACCTTCACATATATGGACCCTATTGCTTGAAAATTCTGAAAACAAGCTACCAAATCAGAAATTACCTGTGATCGGGGTTTCAGGAAATTTGTGGACCCTAAATTAAACTTCTTACCAAGCAAACGATGTCTGGAGAATGCTGAGAAGACCAAACATTCTTATATAACTTATATAAGTCTCTTTTGCATCAATATGAATGGTATGAAATGTTATGAAGCTGCTGTTGGAAACAATGAATTGATTTAGATATCAATGACATTAGTATAAGCAGTTGCTTCCATAATACAGTTAGCTTTATAAAGATGCTCTGTGCCAGTCTGGGAGCAACTGAATATTCCAGCATAATTTGCCTAATCGATACCTACGCAGATGGCAGATTAATACACAGAAATGTTTACAGTAATTAGTATTTTCTTTGTATTTCACTGCATACTAGTGATGACAAAACATGACCCTAAAGGATCAAAAGGCTTCTCCTGTATGTGAACACGTAACATTCAGATTTTAGGTTTTCTGCGATGCTGAATCCTATCATTTCTTTCAGGGCAAATGATCAGCAGGAAAAGTATTTCTGTATTTGAACTAGGCTTTCAAATGTCCTACAGAAAAGCAGCATTAAGTACATTTCAAGAACACTGCTTTGCCTTCTGCAAGTTTTATGAGGTATATACTGCAATTAACACTTTACCTCCGTTAGCCAAGAGATTTTCCTGAACTTTGTCTTTACTGTCTTCTAGAACATCACCCATATACTGGGCCACCTTCTTGACAACACTGAAAAACAAAAGATAAAGGTAGGAGAAAAACAAACAAACAAAAATACACTGCCACTGGAGAAATACCACCAATGAAACTGATCTGAAATTGCCTCAGAAAAGAATTAAGAGATTGGTCAAATATGATGAATTTATTGTTTTAAATCTAAGTTTTCCAAGACAAAAATTTAGCTTGGCATATGAAGGAGATCGACCAACTTCCAAAACACATGAATCTTATTGAAATCCTTCTCTACAATTTTACTAGTAGTCAGTTCTCAACAAGCTGAGGCTACTTCCCTCACCTATAGAGAATAAAGGTTTGCTTCAGGTGTAATCCCACTACACCTCTATCTTTTTTCTCCAGTATCTGGCAGCATACAGCATTATTATACGGAGAATCATCCTTCATTAATTCATGATGTCATATGTTGTTTAGATTTCCTTTTTTTTTTTTTTTTTTGAGTAGAGATTTTAGTAGGAAAAAAAAAAGACAAGTGAAAAACAGCAATTGAGTTTGCTGAGATCTTATCTTGCTGATCTGAACATAATAAAACACTTCTTTACTGGGAGGATGGTTGAACACTCCAGCAGGTTGCTGAGGGAGGCTGTGCAGCCTTCAACCTTGGAGATACACAAATCCAATTGGACATGGTCTTGGACAACCTGCTCTAGCAGGCTTGAGCAAGAATGGTTGGACAAGGTGATCTCTAAAGGTCCTTTCCAAGCCCATCTATTCCGTGACTTCCTACACAGGATTATCAAGTCAAAAAATTGAAAATAATCCATGTATCACTGTGATGTGAAAAACTATCATGTCATTTTTCTGCGACTTTGCACAATAGTATAAACAAGCTGTTACCCTTCCACAAACGCATCCAGTTTAGCCAGCTCATCTGAAAGACCAACTAAAACATCCAGTGTGCCAACCTAGAAGGAAAGATCAAAATGTATTAGCAATTTTACATGCAAACCCAGAAAGATAAAAACAAATTACAATAAAAGCAAATCCCCTAAGTAGGCAGTTTTGCATATCTACATAAAAGCTAAGAATTCAGATTTGTAAGTCATACAATGCTTAATGTGCTCAAGATACCCTTAAAGCTCCACTGCATTAGATCTAATTCACTCTAGTTTGATGCACAACTTGTTCTGCATTCCAGCTACCCAAAACAGGTTAAAACAACTTTTATATTGGTTGCATTTTCAGCAAGTTATTTACTTCAAGATTTGATTATTGCTTTGGATCGTATCCAAGATTCCTGCAATCAAGTATTTCATTGCTGGAGACAACCAGAACATGGAAGTTCAGAAGATGCAAGAGTCCTGCAGCAGTCAGACCAACAGTATGGAATGCTTTGCATCCAAAAATGAAATAAGGCTAGAGTATATTTAGTTTGCCTTCTCCAGAAACTTTTCTCTAGCCAACATACTATTACTATTAGGGGTTTTAAATCTAGCATCTTCATTTCACACACACATCCACTGCATGAATCTGCGTGACTCCTGCTCTCTCTAGCCTTGAGACAGGAAGGGATACCAGACAAGCCTTCAGGTTCTCATCACAAGAGGCCTAATTCCTGGTTCCTGTAAAGTCCAGAACTCGTAGGAGAATGATTTATGAATTTTTTGTTCCAGAACTATTAGTAAAACTTGTATTCTGTCACATCTGTCACAACCAAACCTGCCTACAAGCCCCAACATCTGACCTATATAGAGTAAGGAAACTAATGCTTTGACTTGACACTTTATAAGAACAACGCAGACACAGAACAAAAATCATTAAGCCCATGACATTTCTATAGCCAAGCAATATGACTGCTGTTCACTGGAGAGTAAATTACTGTTTAAATAAGTTTCAATTAAGTACTTTTACAAGGTACCCAGACTACACACCATAGCATGTAAGTTTAAACATGTTTAACTCCTCCACATTTTAAGGAAGGATTTTAGGTCCTGGGAAAGTGTAAAACCAAAACCAATTGCTTATAAATCTAATGAGCCACATGAGTTTTCAGCTATAACTCTAAGAACCCTAGCCACCCTACAGTTAAAGTTATCTCAATTTAGGTCCAAGGATCTCTTGGGAAAAGACTGATGTTTGCTGTAGCAGTTCTTCATCTCCTCCAATACATCTCTTGAAATAACTCAGGACTGTCTAAAATGTAAATTATTGAAGCTGGAAGGCCCCCTAAAAGCACCCTACAGCACTGCATGCTCTGGGCCCACTCATCATGGGAGACAGAAATGAGGCATCGTGCCCCCTGAATCTGTTCACACACAGCTATAGGTTGTGCTTTTCCCCCCCCTCTTACTTCTAGCTTTCACTTCTCAAAAGTTAAATGAAGGTCAAGTTCCGAGACAGTTTCCTGTCAGGATAGACCTTTTCTTAAGGAATAAACTAGCTGCTAACTTGTCCATAATAGAACTTAACCAAGAGAAATTGCTTTCAATTTTTGCTTTTCTTCCCATCTCACAGAAATAGTTTAAACTCCTCAGCAGGCCATACTTAAGCACTCAGCTGGAGACAACAACAGCTACTTCGCCAGAAGAATCTTGTATCTGGACACAGAAAACAGTTGTTTTATCAAAAAAACAAAAGTTTTAAATCAAGCCATTTCACTGCATCTCGGCCAGAAAAGGAGAAGCAGACAGTTCAGAAGTAAGAATCAAAGACAATCATCTGAACATTCAGATGACAAGGCTTCATTTGCTTTTGAATTACAAAACTTTTTGCTCCAGCTAATAGCACAAAATCATAGTCTTAGCCAAAAGGCCGAAGAAGCTACTTCCCTAGAAAAAGCTGCTGCAGTAGCTGAAAGAATGCAGATTGTTGAACCTTCAAAACTTGCAAGTAAGGATTTTTTAACTGAGAATTTCAGAAAAAAAAAAATGTTGACAAAATTACATTTTTAAATCCACACATACTCGGAAAACCAGCTGTTTCCCCTAAAAGATCTTCAACCATTCACCCTCTACAGCTTTAGCGTGAAGAAATAAACAAGATGTAAAAGAAACATGTGTCTTGAGACATGGCACAGGGCTTACATACCTTTAAGTCTGGAATATTGAACTTTGAATTTGTAGAAAGATTGTTATGTTTTGTTGTTGCTGCATGTAGTTTCTCCCATGTCTGTTGACAGGTCTTTTCCCCAGGAGCAGAAATCAGCCAAAACTCTGTCATTTTTTTGCCTGTATCGTGATGCTTTTTATTTCCGAAGATAAAGTCAAGACACTGTGAAAAGGAGGGAAGTTTGGGAGGAGGAAGGGAGGAAAGAGAGAGAGAATTTGCTCTTAGTTGAGGATTCAAAGCTTTGCCTTAAGAAAAAGTTCTCTCTTCCACACTCATAGAATGCAGCTCTGGCCACCCAGAGACTCTATTAAAAGCATCATATGATTCCAAATTTGCATTTTCTTGCAAATCACATTTTTACAGTTGGAGGCTTTTTAAGCTCTCCATCTTGCAAGCTAAAGCAATTTGCAATAAGTTTGCAATATCAGCATCTTTCAACTATAGTTCCATGAAAGATTGTAAGTGAACAATCCAATTGAAAATATTCTTATAATATTTAAACTACATAAACTTTATAAAACTTATAAACATTATAAAAAAGTTTTAAATATTGTACATATTAATATACAATAGCATATCTATACTACATAAAAATAATGTTAAGATACTCCACATGCAGTTGAGTAAGTTAAAAGAGTTATACATTCCTGTGCCATTAATAAATACAGCTGTGAGTTAAAAGCTTGTGGATTTTTTGATTCAGAAAGCAAATAGGAAAAAACAACAACAACAAAAGAAACAAGTAGCACCCTGAGAGAAGCAAATCACCTTCTGCTGCATGTTTTGAAAAAAAAACTAACTTACACTTTACGGAGAGCCCAGACTACAGCACTCAACTTTTTCTGGGAGAATTAAACACCATATTTGTAAGAACAGAATACACATGGGTCCTACATCTTTGTAATAGTTCTAGAATCAACAAATCATCAAGGTCCTGAAGCAACACAGAGGAACTAAGTCTTGTTAACAGATGTTTCTGTTGGCCAAAGCTGAGGAAAGCCTAAAGCTGAGGTAAGTTTATCATCCCATTAAATCAGCACCACGACTATGGCGTTACCGTGTGTGGCTGTATTCATGGTTTTAGCAGTTATTAGGAAAAAAATCACCTGGGATTGTTTGCTACTGATAGAATATGACCTATGTTATGAGGCTCATTTATTTTGGGAAACACTAACTGAATTATCTCATTTAACAGGCCTTCTCAGGAGGTCTGCTGCACAGTAACACTTTGGAACAAGACAAAACTCGATCCTCTCCAGCCGTAGGTGCGTTACTCTCCTTAGCCCATGCCAGACTTGGGAATCCACTGCACCCTGTGCCCTGCCACTATAAAAGGTATAACCAGGTTTACTGTACACTCATCCATGCAAGGAGCTATTGCCACTGTTTATGAATGTGCTTGGAGCATTTAAATTTTAACTTGCTTTTGTTTGGGTTTGACTATGACTTGAAGCAGCTTTTGGGCGGCTGCTGAAAAAAATAAGGGGAAGTTCAGGCAGCAGAGAGAAAACACTGAAGCAGAACAGAAATCCAAGGCAGCTCCCATTCGGTAAACGTAATGGATGCTACATCTTCATGTTTTCCACTAAAGCGCAAATAGCCCTTAAGGAAAATGCAACTGTTTCCTTGGTTGATCTCATCCATGCAAACTTTATACATTTTCACAGTAATACAGCCAGTCCCTGCATTGCAGGTTGGGAAAAAAAATCAGATTACTGATAAAACTCTAAAAACCTTTTCCTTCGAAATAAACTTCAATGGATCCATAGAAGAGAATAATTGTTTTTAAAAAGTTTTTCAATCTTAAATTAAAGTTTCAAAGACTTTCTCTGCAGACTTCTTATGGAGACCACAGGGCTACTGTAAACAAGAGAAGATACAAACACCTGGCAGATGGAGCTGCAGCAAATCTGTTTTTTTTCTGCTTAAACAAAGTGCAGCACTTGTAGATTCCTTAGCATTAAAGGCTGGTTTTCCTCAACCACGGCTCCATTTCCAGGGGCTGGTGGCAATAAGGTGAATCACTGTTCCAGGCACCTACTGAGTAGAGGATCATGTGAACTGGGCAGGGGGAAAAACGCTGATACACAAGAGACTGGCATTATCTCATCTAGACCAGTCAGTTACTCTGACTAGTTTTAGTATAGGGCCTTTTTCCAAGTTCCATGAAGAGTATCAAATATATACAGCCAGGAGAGTTTTATGAGCTTTTTAGTGTTTATTTTCTGTTAAAGGGTTTGAGATCAGGACTAGAGGAAATAGAGAACAAGAAGTAGGGAAAGGAGAAGTATCACAGAACAGTAAGAAAAAGGGAAATTATGCTAGCTAGCAAAAAACAAAACCCACAGCACAGTGACCCACTATAAATTGAAGGCCATGAAAGCCTTCTATGGAAGAACCACAGGACAAAGGAGGGACTGTGAGACCAAGGACTCACATCTTCTAAGTATTTACACGGGTATTTAACAGTAAACTATTACTGCATTTCTTTGAACTGCAAATAATAGAATCTACCCTTCCTTCCACTGCGGGGAATTTGCTCTCTCTTCAGGCTAAATTTGTAATTTTGCAAGCCCTGGCAGCTCAGCAGGCTACCAAACCTCTCTGAGTCTCATTTGGGCCCTAATGGGCCATGAAAAGATCCTTCCAGCAGCCTCCACGTCTCTCCCAACAGTCTGGGAGCATAAAACAGAGAGGAAGCAATGCAAACTGACAAGTCACCTTTTCTGTACTCTTGCACCTCCTATTTGTTTGGGAGGGGGGCCGCCAAGGGTAAAGTACTATTGAAAAGAATTTCTTAAAGCGTAGTTTCATAGCTATGTTTATTATTCTGATTATTTCTGATGTAAACACATTAAAAAGCGGATATATCCATAAATCAATACCTGCATCTTTAAATGGAAGTGTCTACAAAGAACACAGCAATTTAAAAACACCTTACATACAGCATGCATAGCGAGGAATGACACTAAATGAGCAGAAACTATAGTCCCAGTCCTCCTGAATAAGGACAGAGTCACTCAGGACTTCAGAAGCAAAACTGCTTCTGAAAAAATCCTGTAAGTATTTTCCAGCAAACTTTAGTAAAATATGTTTGCAGGTGAGAACAAAACAGCCTAACGCTAGAAAAAGAAACAGACAAACAAAACATCTCAAAAAACCACTCTGATGTTCAGAGCTTTCGTGAACCAGTTCCGGAACACCAAGTTTATACACTGCATTTGGCTGGCTACACTGATACTTCTAATGCTACACATTATCAAGTTATTATTTTAACATGGATCAACTGAAGTTTGGGGAGCTCAACAAATTATTTAATCTTTCAAAAACAGCAATGTGTTGACCTACCCTCACCTTGCTTCGCACTCAGAACACACATACTCGATTATAAGGGCTTAATATTAGAAATGTATTGGAACATACGTTCTTCATTTTTGATTCAGCTACTAAGCAGCATCCCTGTGAATTTCCCTCAACTCTCCGCTATAAGAATATCTGCAATACTGAGATATAATAAAATGTCTCCTTACCATAAAAAGACACAGATTGAAGTAATGAAGACACATTTGATAATGTATCTACAGCAGACAGTGCGCAAAACTATCTATAAAAGATGCCTCAAAATATCTCATCTCTTCATTCATTTCCCTATGAGGCCTGTTTTCAAATCATAAAAAATACCCAAAATAAGCTTGATGCGCTATTGCAAGTACATTCGGCATTATTCCCGCCAGCTGACAGTACTTGGTTTGGGTATTGTGAGGAAAAACTGGCGATAAAAGGGAAAAACCTCTCGGGCAAACGAGGCCTTCGCGCCACACGCCCGGGCAGGCGGCAGGGCCTGCGAGCGGCGCTTCCAGCTCGCACCTGGGAGCAGGAACCAAGCAAGGACAGTCCCTGCTAACACACTCTGTGTCGCGTTTTGCGACGCCAGCAAGGTCTGAGGAGCAGGGGACGGCGCTTTCGTGTCCTCATTTAGCTCAAGCACTCGCTGGCGCGACCGAGGGATCCCCCACACGCAGCGCGTCACTAAGCCCCAGAGATTAAGCCGAGAAGCCCCGCTCAGGGGCCAGGCCTCGCCAGCGCAGCGCTCCGCGCGCGGAAGCCGCCAGGGGAAGCGGCGGCACCGGAATTTCACCGCGGGGACGCGGCCAGGCCGCGGCACCGCTCCGGGAAGGGCGCCGGTCCGGGCCCGCCTCGCGGAGCGGCGCGCAGGCCCCGCGCCGCCCTCAGGGACGCGGCGGTACCGCCGGGCCGGGCTGCCCCGGGCCCTCCGTGCCCCCGGCCGGGCCGCACTCACCGAGTCCGGGACACGGGGGGAAGCGGCTCCCAACGGCTCTACCCGTCACTGCCCCATGGCCCGCGCTGCCGCCGCCGCCGCGTCACGTGAGCGCCGCTCAGCTGACGCCAACGCCGCTCGCGAGGCGCGCAGCGCGGGGGCGGGGCGCTCGCGGGGCCGCGGGTTCGAGACCCGCGGGCGGCCGCTCTGGCCGGCCCGGCCACCAGACCACCAGCCCCGTGATTTTTGTCACCTCGGGTGTTCGCAGACGTAGCTGCCTCAGGTTGAGTCACCTCCAAGCACCCGTGTTGTCAGGGCTCTGCTGGGCGGCAGCTCCTTGTTCCAACCGCGGCCATTTGCACTGCTCCTCAGGCTCCGGAGCAATCACTGCTCTTAAAAACGCTCCCATTCCCACACTGCCGCAGCCTTTACCATCGCCTCTTGCTCCCACTGCTACCATTTTATTAGGTAGGCATTCTTGGTATCAGTATAAAAAGCTTATTGTAAGATAATGTAGGAAAATAGAAAGTTACCCAAATTAAATGCAGCTAAACTTATTTTTAACTACCTCTATTTCAAGTTCCAGCAAAACTGATTTATAATGGATGAACTACCAAGATTCAGTCAATTTTCTGTGGGAATTCATATGTAGCTGAGCAATGGGGACATTTACTCATTAGCACGGCTAGCTCTTTCTTGGAAACATAGCAATATATGGCATATATCAATGTTAACTTACAAATGGAAATTATTGTGTTATTTATGGAACAAGATAACATTTTTTTGAGGGAGCTGTAGCTCCAAGGTATCAGATGGAAACCTGGCATTAACCCCTGTGAATAAACATAGCAGTTATCAAATGATACCGTAAAGCAAGTAGTTAACAGAGGAATTGCAAGCATTTCTAACCTCCATGACGGCAACATGCTTGTAAATCTGCAGGAGGGGACTCTGAGGACAAGGATCTACTGTGTGCCAGTTAATGTGGTTCTTCTTATCATGATAGCTGTGATTTGGTTAATTAAGATCAAAGATGTGCAAAGCAGGCCTGTGGGCAGCCTGTATAAAAACAAGAAAGAAAGAAAGAAAAGAATTAGCACAGGCTGAATAGTCAGGATATAGCACCCTCTGAATAAGCACATAGTAGTTGTGCGCTACAACGTGGTCTTTAAGCAACCTGTCATTTTTTTTCTGCTGTATTTTTTAAAAAACAATTATCTGGTTAAGTCTTCATTTAAAAATCTAATTCAAACATCCAAATTTGTGTCAAAGAAGACCTTTATCCGCTCTCCATATATTCAGCTTTAGACTTGTATTCAGCTTTGACTCTCTGAATAACTCATTTTTGTTTAGCAAGCACGTGCACAAGGTAAATGCAGCTTGACTTGAGCACACACAGAGATAATTGCAGACAGAAATACTGGGCCCTTGAGACCAGGAAAACTTATGTTGAAGCTAAGCAGCAGAAGTAACCACGTCAGAGTTGCTCCTGATTTTACCCGCTGCGAGAAAGTGTAGCTGTTTTAGATTTGCAGAGTGAAAATAAGACATGAGATGGGCCTCACGCTGCTGCATTTCATAGCTGCCGCATTTCAAAAATCCCAGCAATGAAAGTGGCCTTAGCCAGGGCTGGAAGCTGCTGCGGCTAATCCCACAGTGCTCAGATGGCCCAAAACATGTGTCCTGCACCATGGCTGACAGGTTGTCCCCAGCTGCCAGCCCTCTCCCTGCTAAATCCATGTCTCCTGCCCGGGAATTCTGGCCAAAACACCCCTCCTGGGCTGGTGTCAGAAGCCATCCAAGGACTTGTCTCATGGAAGCGCTGCCGTTTGTTCAGTGAGTCCAGATTTCCATTCCGTGTCCCATCGCAGTGATGGATGTTTCCAAATTAAAAGTGGTGAAAGGATTTTAGCTTTCATTCTACTGCGATGAGTCCTACCGTCTCCAAGCACATCTTAGGAAAACAGGGATTTTATTTGAACTGTGAAAATACAGGTTTTATTTGACCTATGAGTATTCCCCTCATTCTCTATTTGTTAGTTTTGATTTCATGCCACTTTTTTTTTTTTTCCTTTAATGTAGTGATCTGTGCAGAGCTATTTTCTTCCGTGGGATATGGATGACACACATAATGTCAACTGGCAGATACAGTGAAGATTTCCCATGCTTTCTGGTATGCTCTGATGCCTGTTCCTCACAATTACATAGACAAAAGGGCTTTCTGAAGACAGTGCACTATTGCCGTCAGTTTTAATAAGATCAGAGTTTTACTAATGGTCTTTTTTAATAAGTCCATAGGTTTTGTTTTGTTTTGGTCAGGTTTTGGTGATACAGTTACTAAAATAAAGAATCTATACAGCTTGCAGGGGTAAAGGTCTAAAAGTTGGAAGATTTATTTTCTAAAGCCTGAGTGAATATCTGTAGATCAAAAGTAGATTAAGAAAAAAAAATACTGCAATATATGTAGCACAATATTCGGTTACACAGAATTCAAATATCTCAAAAAATCACAAGTACAGTGGGTAAGATGATATTGATATGTAACATAGTGGAAACTGTAGTAGTGGAAAATGTAGTATAGGACCTTCGGCCTCTATCAGTTTTTACATAGAATCATAGAAGAGTTTGCTGATAGGAGGATGAGAGGGACAATGTTGTTTTGCCAAAGACACTCAAAGCATTTTGAGATGAAAGGGCTGATGCTCAATTCTCTGTTTTCTTTGCCCTTCTGTAGTCTGAGGCCAGAAAGTGTGGAGAAGAAATAAACTGGTATTACCTTGTTAGTTACTTTTATTTTTCTTGAAGGTGATGACACAGCTTCTGAATGCATCTTAATAAAAAAGGCCCATCAAAAGATATTGCATTTTAATCTTTCTTGATGTTGCCTCGGAGACACGAGTCTTAGGATTAAAACTAAAATTTTTGCAACAAATACATCTGCAAACTGAAACAGAAATGGTGTGTTTTCTCCAGTTATGGCTTTTGACTGAAAGGAGTTATATTTTCTTCTCTGTTTTAAAACTTCCTCCCTCAAACTGCTTTCAACTTCAGATCAAGGACTGAAGATACCAAGTGATGCTTGATGTTAATTCAGTCTAATTAAATAGCTGAATCCACTGTTGATCTTTGATGCTTTTGGTGACCACGTAGTTCTGATTATTTTTTCTTTTTCCTGCTTTTAATATGATTGAATAAAAAGTCAATTGATTATCCCAGAATAGTATTTCGATGAATTAAGTCTGAAAGACGGAAGCAACATGGAACCGCAAGTCACAGCAATCGTGGATTGGCAACATAGATTTTATGAAAGATTTTGAAGATAAAGCACTAATAAAGTACTTTATACTTTATAATGGTTTATAATACTTTAAATACTAATACAGTGCTATAAATGAAGTATAAGGACTTTATAAAGTACTAATTGTTACAAGCTGGCATCCACTCTGTAAGCAGATCAGGGCATAGCTTGTGACTTCTCAGAGGCTACCTTTGAACAGAGAAGTTGCTGACTGGAATACAGATAATACAGTTTATTACATGAGCGCTTGTGACAGGAGAAACAAAAGGTCTGTCTCATTTCTGTACAATCATACAAGAGAAATTTCCTCTCATTCTTCCCCTTTTCTTATAATCCTGGCCAAATTCATTTCCCGACACAACATTACACTAGAAACAATAAGAGGGCCCGGTCTGATAAGAAACTATGTGGCAGTGGTGCCAGCTTACAAAGTCTCCCTCCTTTGTCGTTGACCACAGGTCCCTACCCTGTGCTATCTCCCCTCTGTCTGGTGCAGTACTAGCACTAGGGTGTTGTGGTCGCACAGGGAACTGGATTGCTGGGCCAGGAAACTGATGTGACTGAAAAACAACACGTTATTTTGCCCAGATAGTTTTCAGCTGAATCAGTTCCTTAGTCTGGTTGATGGAGTAGTTGCACAAATGCTTGTGCCAACACTTGGAAAGGCACAGCTAGGGTGGGAATGAGAGACATGGACAGGACAAAACCGATGAGTTCACAGAATCAGAACCGATCAGTTCACAGAATGGTTGAGGCTGGAAGGGACCTCTAGAGATCATCCAGTCCAACTCCCCAGCTCCAGCAGGGACACCCAGAGCAGGGGCACAGGGCGGCATCCAGGCAGGGTTTGAGGATCTCCAGAGAAGGAGACTCAACAGCCTCTCTGGGCAGCCTGTGCCAGGGCTCTGTCACCCTCACAGGAAAGAAGTTCTTCTTCACATGGAGATGGAACAGCCTGTGTTTCAGTTTATACCCATTACACCTTGTCCTTTCACTGGTCATTACTGAGAAGAGTTTGGCCCCATCATCCCTACATTCTCACCTCAGACAAGTACTTAAACATGTTGGTCAAATCTCCTCTCAGTCTTCTCCAGGCTAAACAGGCCCAGGTCACTTAGTCTTTCCCCATATGATAGATGCCTTATGATAGTCCCTTAATCATCTCCGTGGCTCTCTGCTGGACCCTCTCTAGATGTTCAATGTCCTTCTTGTCCTGGGGAGCCCAGAACTGCACCCAGTACTCCAGGTGCGGCCTCACCAGAGCTGAGGAGAGGGGCAGGATCCCCTCCCTCCACCTGCTGGCAACGCTCCTCCTCATGCAGCCAGGATCCCATTGGTCTTCTTGGCCACAAGGGCACATTGCTGCCTCATGGTTGACTTGTTGTCAACGAGGACTCCCTCTCCGAGGAGGTGCTTTCCAGCAGGTTAATTCCTAATCTGTACTGGTGCCCGGCTCAGGACCCTGCACTTGTCCTTGTTGAACCTCATGAGGTTCCTCTCTGCCCAACTCTCCATCCTGTCCAGGTCCCTCTGAATGGCAGCGCAGCCCTCGGGAGTGTTGGCCACTCCTCCCAGGTTGGTTTCACCTGCAAACTTGCTGAGGGTTTCATACAAGTCATTGATGAATAAATTAAACAGCACTGCGTTGTTAGCTTGTTTTACATTGTACTTTCACTGTACTCACTGAATGCATAATCATGACTTCACACAAATCATGTATGTGTTTATTCTTTATAGTGTATAAACCACTGAAATCAGTAAAATACATAATGAAATGCTAGTTACCACAAAAAAAAATCTTTCAAATGCAAAACTCATGCAAATTACATAATGCTTTTATCTTTACTTAAAATTTCTGATAGAGGGCAGTGTTAGTACAACTCATCTTATGATCCTACCTGCAGCCTCTTTTTTTCTCTCAGTGTGAAGCATGGTATGTGTGGCTCTTCGCAGTGCAGGAAAGCTAATACTTTTGCCTAGGTTCCTGCCGTCTAATTTTGCCCTGCATACCTCCAAGGCAACTTACGGGACACTCACATATCACTGCCTGTTTATTTTTAATTTGCCAAAAGGCCAGTGATTTATCTCCAAGCCATTTTAGACATTTAAGCATACTCCCCAAGTAATGGTGGGCAGTCTTCTCCCTCTCAGCTTAAAAAGCTTCATTTGCAAATGGGCAGATGAACTAAAGAAATACTAAAATCCAGGCAGCGCATTGAAATGGCCTGGATGGGCAACACAGTGAGAACAAGCGAAAACAGTTAAAACAAACTAAAGCCTCTGTCTAAAGCATAGCTAAACCTCCATGAGATTGCTGAGCTGCAGCCCAATTTGTTTGGGCTTAAGGAAACTGCAGAGTGAAAATGCTGCTTGGGCTAGTGTCCTGATTTAAGTGTTTACATGGTCTGTGTCAGTTTGAAGAAATATATACTTAAATTGTGTTGCACTAAGTCAACTTCAATAATTCCGCTGAATCTATCTGGGATACAACTAAAGCATTTCAAAATTGTGACCTGTGTGAGAGTAGTAGGTGATTTTTAACAGATAAACATTCACACCTTCAAACTTGCTAAGAGTCACAACCCTTGTCAGAGATGATTTTTACCACTATTTATCACTGTATTTGTGGATAAAGGGAGTAGCTGAAACACAACTACTGTTGTGCTTTAGCCAATGTGTGGTAAAAAAGATTGTTTTAAAAGTGAATTATAACACGTTCCAAGCAGGAATCCTGACAGGGCATTTGCTCCTGGTAAAACATTCTTTACCACAAAGATATTCTTTCTCTTGCCAGACTGAAATGAGCTCACCAAAGGTACCCGAGTTTACCACAGCCCTCATTTAAGGGGATAAATGATCACTCAACAGTGGTATATGGGATATTTTATCTTTGAGTGTATTCTGACAGGAGTATATTTTATTCTCTCCTACACACTTCGAGTGCAAAAATACAATAAATAATAATAATGTTCAGTTAATTCCATCATCATTTCTTTTGCATCGTTCTACCATTTTCTTTCTTGCAGCTGAAAATACTCAAGGTATCAGTTTTTCCTGAGCTCTTCTGCACTTCGGTTAAAAAATGAAACAATTAAAGATATTCTTCCACATCAAATCCCTTTGACTCATATTTATTCTGCTTGGATGAAGTAGTATCTGGAATGATTGTGTTAAAACAGTGAAGATCAGAAGTGAACTTGCCCAGAATTGCCTGGATTTTGAAGGTGCACTGTGAAACATCACTTTCATAAGATAAGGCATGCACTGAGAACAAGATAGATTGTGAGAACTGTTGACACTTGTTACATGAATTTGAAGCAGCTGGAAGATAAATAGTCACCTTTTCTTGCCTAAAGCACAACTTGGATGCCAAGCAATCAATTTGGTACATGCATTTATGAGTTTCATAACTTCCTTGGTTTTCTAGATAATGCCTAACATTGCAGGCGAAAACCAAGATACAAAAGCTTGAATAATTGTAAGTAGCAATGCCAACAATATCACTTTCACTGACAAACTTCAGAGCAGTATGTGTCACTCTTATATTGTCTCTATGGATGAAGAGATTGAAACATTGCAAAGAGAATAGTTTCCCTAGTTTACCCTGCAAAGCAAAGGTAGTCTTTGCTGCAAGAGCAAACACTGAATCTGAGCATCCTGTCCCTTGCTACCTTTTCCAAGTTGCCTTTTCTGTCAGCAGCAGTAATTTAGATTTTCATGTGAAATGCAGTTCTGCTGGTAGGACCAATAGTTTCTACCATGCAGGGGATTCTTGAAAAGGTGTCCTTTCTAATAAAGGGAAGGGAGGGGGGGAATACAAAAGGAAAACTTCTGAAAGAACTGAACTGCTACAGTACAATTTGGAGTGACTACTTTAAAAAAAAAAAAAAAAAAAAGTGAAAATGGGCACAGCTGCAGATGGGATGCGAATGGCTTTCTCTCTAGCCACAATGGAAGGGAAAGTAATCTAGCTGGACAATAACTCTGCGAAAGCTTTGGTTCTTGCTATAGCAAGACATGGTGACTCCTTGACGGACGGTACGTCTGACAGTGCCAAGTGTATATTGCTCACCAAAATGTGTGGTGGGTCATTTCCCTTCCTCCCTGCAGCTGACTCATGTCTCTGGGCTTGGAGGACTGCAACCCAAGAAAGGTTATTGGAGCCACGTGACCTTCTAGCTCCTTGCAGACATCATGGATCGTAATTTGGGAAGTGCTGTCCTAAGAAACACCCCAGGCGGGAAAGCCTGGACACTTAGTGCTTTTCATCTAAGGACTGCACCCACAGTTAAGCTTTACATCAGCCTGTTTAATGGAAACAGTCTTTTTCATAGATACATTATAAATATATGACATAGACATTGTCTAAACTATTTAAGTTGCAAAATTCTCACTAAATCAGTTTAAAATCGATATACTCCAAGTAGGACAGTTTTTTTATTATAGGAATGCCCTGAGGCACACAGAGGTCATGATTCCTGATGTGCAGAGCATCCACAGCTCCCATGAATTTTGCTTGGGAATATGAATGCCTAACATTTATGAAAATCTGGCCCTCCGTGGTGTGCCTGAGGGGATGTATATTTTACCAGTGACAGAAATGAGCATAAAACCTAGGGTCTAATACCATGTGTGATACCATAGCTCATGGTATTTCCCACCTTCGTCTCAGGGTATCAACTATAACCAGAGTTGGCACAACAGCAGAACATTCATTTTACTTTATGCTATACAGAAATATGCTATATATATCAGTGTTTTAGCTGAAGTTTCTATTTAGGGATTCTAATTATTCCAAGCAGCTGATGACTGCTGAAATGACTGTTGCAGTTAAAAAATACTTAAATAAAGAATACTAAAATACATAAGAAATCTACTAATCACTCTGGCGGTGTAATTAGACCTTAGCAGAGGCGCTTACTTTTGTGGATCCTTTCCTGCCCTGTGCTGGTGCTGTTAGCAAGGCTTGCTGCTGGAGGAGCACGGTGGTGCCACGCGTCTGTTTAGTCTTCTCTGGAACCCCCAGCGAGGCCACAAAGGCTCCGAGCGCCCCGGCGAGCCCACGCGTGGCCAGAGGGGGCAGGAGGAACCCGCGCGGGACGGCCCTGCTCTCCCTGAGTGGGACAGAGCATGGCATGAGCATGGCAGAAACCCAACCCAAAGGAAGCGCCCCGGCCCTTGGAAAGAACCACGAGTCCCAGCCTCATCTCCTGGCTGTCCTGTGGGGTGGGCTGGCTCCGACCCAGCTCAGAGGGATACCCTGGGGTGACACCCCGGGTCCCGACAGCTTGCTTTGCCGTGGAAGTTTGTTTCTGCCAGAGGTAAATTATTTACAGCTGTGCGGCAAAGCTCCAAAAACCTCAAAATAAATCATTCAAAACATCTAGACATTTGCTTCTTTCTAAAGCTGCTTCTTCTAACACTTCTTCCCGTCAGGTTTTTCTCCAGAGCTTATGGATGGTTTCCTCTAATGAAGGTGCAGATCTCTTCCCTGCAGGAGGAAGAAACCACGTCATGTCACAAGTTCTCGCAGTGACTTAGCAAGTGTTGGAACATTGCAGCTGGCTGACTGCATTTGTGGAGAGACCTTTCGCCTGTGTAACTTGCACATCCCACTACTCTCCATGTCACGCAGCCAGCCCACTACTTTATCCAGAATTTGCAACCAAACAAGAGCTCTTGTTTGCAGGGAAATGGGGATATTTGGTGACGTCTAATACTTGGTAAGTTCTTTGCCGCACTGGTGATGTTCACGAGCTACTGGATATTTCTGCCTATATGGTAATTTTTCAAACTTATATAGATGCAAGTTATTTTTACAGAGGGATTGTATATATATGAAAGGAATTTTTGGAAAAGTTTCTTTGTGGAAGGAAGGTGTGCAGGGCTTATTATAACTGAGAGTTAACATATCTCCAAGAGCATAACATGCCTGTAATCTAAAATGTTTATCTGTTTTTAAATAGGTAGTGGTAATACTCACTGGTGAGCATCCCCCTTTCATCTACTGACCAGGTAATTCACTCACCACATCTGATGTTTTTGGATTTTCTCTTCAGTGATATTCGTAAATTTGTACAAGAAGCGAAGTAGAGAAGTAAAGGAGAAACTGCTTAAAAGGAACAACCTATCACTAAAGCTCTTTCAAAGTCATACTATTTCTCTTAGGACAAATACACCTGTGGCATAGACTGCTAATACTGGATTAGCCCTATGGTTTATGTAACCCACTGTCCTTCCCCTGATAGCAGCCAGCAGAGAAGGAGAGAAGGAGGCAAGAAACATCCTGATGCTGATTAACTACAGATTGGTATAAACTCCGATCACTTTTTAAATTTCAAGCTATTGAAACTCTGAATTGCCATGCTGATATTCAGGCTCTTACTGATGCTTGCCGAGGTTTTGCCATGGGTGACTCCTGAGAGGAACGAGGCCCACAGGTTGGTTCTGCATCTTGAGGACCAGTGTTGGTTTGCAGCCATTTTCCATGTGAATCTGTGAAGAGATTATTGGCTTGCAATCCAGCAAATTGTAGGTAATGGGGAAGAAAAGAGCTGGTTTTAAGTGATCTGAAGAGGAGAGAGGACTGGGCCCACTGTGCCGAAGGGCTGTGACCAGGCACAGAGGAAAGAAAAGGGGCAGCAGAAGGAGACAGGACAGCAGGGTCCCTCCATTCGTTACCTCTGTGTCTGCTGCGTGGCTACAAGTGCCGCAGTTTCCTCATCCAGGGAGAACTGGATCATCCAGGCACTTGGAAGGGAGCAGGGGGTAACTCCTTAGCTGTTAAAGCCAGGGTAGTCCCCAGGTGGGGCTCTCCCCAGGGCTGTCAGTTTGATGTATTCTTTTTCATTTACAGACTTCCAAACGTTTTACCTGAGTGGGCGATGTGGAAATCGCTCATTTTGTAAGGACTTTCCCCTTAGAGGCAAGCTCGCAGCGTCAGAGGTCTCCTAGGCTCTGCTGAGGGCTGGCAGCAGTTCCTGAGTGGCAGCCAAAAATATGTTCTTGCAGCAGTATTTCCACACTGATGGCACTACAACAGAGGCAGCGCGGCTAGAGATAGAGCCGAGAAAACCCCCTTTGCCAGAAGCTACAATTCTGGCTGCATGGACTAAAAGGCAGCTGTCATTCTTGCTGTTTTATTTCTCTTTGCCTAAGGCAGTGATAGGAATTATGTTCTTATTGCACATAAAAATCAGCCTCATAAAAATATCCCTGATCTTTATCCTCTCACTTTTATCTTGCCCAAGAATTATCCACAGCGCTTTGAAAAGCTGGGATTCTCTGAATGCAGAAAAAGGCTGATACAGTGATGGGTGCTGGCGAGGCAGCTGATTACGCTGTGCTTAAATGGCTTGAAGAGTGGGAAGGAGAAGAGAAAACCCCTGAAATTTCCACAGTTTCAGCGTTGCTTTATCAAGACGGGGGAGGGAAAATTAATGCCATAGATTTAGTTCCCTTTTCAGCTGGGGCCAAGGAGAGGTTTCAGATGACCCGTGCAAGCAGAGTGACGTTTCAGAGCAGCCCGTGCCTGGCAGGACACGCTATCCTACCTAGCTAATTCCTAAAATACAACGTGCAGCCACCGGCTGACGGGCAGGAGCCTGCACACGCACAGCGCTTTCCTCTGCCGGTTGACCTAGTTGCTAATGCGGAGAGCTGCGCACAATAACAAGGCTGTTAAGTGACTCTGGATTTCGCTACACAAACATGCAAACAAGAAATGAAAGAAAAGCTTGTAGGGGCGCACGGGCCTTGCTTGGCTGTTTTGAGGGGTTTGTTTTGTGTGTTTTGTCCCCTCTGTGAACCCTGGGGATGGGAAGTGGGAGGCAGGAGGAGGCCAACGCGCACTTTGGCCAACGCGGAGCCATCGGAAGACCCAGGAGCTGAGTCCTGGGTGAGCCCTGTGGTCACATCCCATCCTCCCAAGCGTGGGCAGCCTCTGCTGTGCTCATGTCTGAGGCTGAAAGGTAAAAGGGAGGACCAAAGCCTTTGGCCTTATACCATCCTCCAGCCACAGGCATCCTAGTGCTTCTCTAAGCTGAGCAGCATCAGTGAGGGCTGCCAGTGATTTCCCTTCCAGGGATGTTAAAGATACTTGGAGATTCATTAGAGGATTTATTTCACAGGACACAGATCTAGCAGTTGCTGAGCTGTTGCTCTCCAAGGGGCGCATAGTTCTTAGGGGATCAACTGTCAACTTACACATGCTCGTGAAAATCCTTTTCACTTCCCAAAATGCACAAATATAAAAGTCATCCTGCACTAGCGAAGGCAGCATTTGTTAGCCAGATGTGTTCAGGACCATGTTATTTGAGGACGGCATTTAAAAAGTAGTCTCAGATGGCCTTTTTGGTAATAAAACTTTCGTTTCAGCCTGAGGAATGGTCTGCCCAGCACAGCAGCTGCTGATACCTTAGCAGAACCTTGTTTGGGGCTCTATCTTAAAAGGGTCTTTGTGAACACTAAGTAATGAGGACAGGAGTGAAACCGCATAGAGTGAGGGGACAGTGTCACAGTGCCACTACCCGAAGAGCCAGACATGTCACTTTGCCATTTACTGCCCTGATCTTTTTCTTATTGATACTGAAGAACATTTACATCAGAATATGTTATGTAAAATACATCTTTATGTGGTGGGAAATGAACCATCATTCTGTTTTATTAAAGAGAAAGGCCATAAATATCTCTTTTTGTTTTACCAGTACCTATGAGGCAAACACTGTGTATTTCCTGTGGGATTGAGGTAGAAGGCTATAATGCATGGATAACATTCAGGTCCGTAATGCTTTAGCTGTAAAACTGTGGTGAGCCTGGGGCAAACAAAGTTGATTTGCATGCAGACTATTGTCATGATGAAAAGGCAGATGAGGGGAGGCAGATCTCACTCTAGTGCAACTACATTTTTCAGGGTGCTAAAGAATGATCACAGCACAGGCTTCTTCTGTTTTTTTTTTTTTTTTTTTTTTTTTTTTCTGAGAAATAGATGTTCCAGAAGCCAATTTTTGAAGCCCCATGGAGCTACTTTTCCTATACAGCAAATTACTGCCCTCCCAGGCCCTTGCAGCACCGTTGCATGGCCACGGCAAAGGCCAGACAGCTCCATGACAGGGCTCACAACCAAAGGTCTATGCACAAGGTCCCAGGGCTTGGAGAGCTGCAGTGTTTTCTGCTTTTCCTGCTTGGTGCTATGTGTAGGAATAGCCTTTTCCAAGAACACTAATGCAACTGTTTGATGAAATTCCAAGGCAGTGGGGTGCAAGGATGAGGAATGGAAGAGGGTTTGGGCTTTTCTTTTTTCTTGAGGTTTTAATCATACACAAAACACCAAATAATGTTGCTTGTTTCTCATGCCACAGAGGCATCACCCAAGTGAGAGGAACAAACAGAGAAGATAACATCATGCAAACTCATCCTCTCCCAACCTTTGCTACAGGATCTGCAGGGATTTAACCACCTGCCTGCTCTTGTCCTGGCATTCCTGCCCAGTTTTAAGCATTAGTAACTAATCAGTTAGGTCGGGGTGGATAACAAGTGCGGTCGAAGGCAGCTGCAGGGCCGGACCCGCTGTGGCCGAGCGGGAATGTCGGGAGATGCCGGTGCTGCCCAGTTGCTGCTCTCCGGCAGGGCGCAGCGCTGCCCATCGGCACCGGCCACCGCCTGAGCCCCGCCGCACGAGCAAGGACAGCGATCATATTATCAATAAAAATAAATATTAATAAAATATTAACTGAAAAAGTAACTCATGCCAGCAATATTACAATATTTTATGCAGTAGTTTAAAACTAGTAAAATATTCATTATAATATGCTGTGTGTACAGACATTTTTCCCACCCCAGAGATATACGTTAAAATGATTTCAGAAAGTTTGCAGCTTATTGTGCCTTTCTATTTGCACAGTTTATTCATAGACAAGGGCTTTTTGCACAGGAGTCCTCTTCAGCACAGGGTCTAAACAGAGGGTGCTTGCTCAGTAGTTGCATTACAGGAAAGAAGAACACTTTATTGCCCATATGCACATGGAAAGGGCAGGCTGCAAGAGCACAGGCCCAGGCGTGGAAAGGAAGTTCCTCTGCCTCACTTTCTGCAATGCATAAGGGAAGTCCGGTTATGGTGAAATGTTCTTTGTTACAAACTACATTTTAAGCTCAATTAACATTCAAGGAGCAAAGCTGGAAATGACTCAAAGAAGGATTTCTTCCGTAGGGTTTTTTAAATTAATTCTTGTGCTCACCTGCAATCATTATATCCTCAGCACTGGACTTCTATATATGCAAAGTTGTGTTTGTCCTGTTGGGAACCAAGGCCATGTTTTCATACAGTGTAGATGCCCCTGGATATGTGATGTCCAGATGTTTCAACGCATTATCATGTTGTCACTGATTGTGGGTACTTCTAAATTAATTGCTTCAGAAAACAAGTAATATGTGATCTGACTTATCAAAATGAGTTAGTGCTCCGTGATCCGCTGGTGATCTAAGGCCTTGCAAGAGATGAAGTGGAAGAACAGGAGAATCCTAGCGGCGATCAGAACCCCACATGTGCAGCATTCCTCCAACTTGTGCTCCTCTGTGTTTGGAGTTGTTATGACGAGTTCAACTGTTGTGGCCTTTTGGGCCAAATCCTATTTGAATAATAATGATAGTAAAATTAATGTATTTGAAGCAGCTATAAAATCCCTCTGTTGAAGAGAGCACCACGATCACCTATATCCTGTTGTACAATTTTTGGAAATCCTGTTGTCTGCGATAGAGGCACAAGGAATCCCACAAGGGTTTTCTGGCAGCTGTTTTTTGCACAGTGAGTTGTAACTTTCACGTAGTTGAATGAACTAACACACGTCCCTTTGCAGTTTTAATAGATTACACTTTGTGTTTAGTGCTGCTTAGTCTAAGTCACCAAAAAGAGGAATTTAAACTTTTCCAGTGCCATCAATTCCTACTCTACTTTCAGGATCCCTCTTATCTTTTCCAGCCTCCCAACATACATAAAACACAGCATTGTTATTTGAGACTTAGGTTAATGCTTCTGTGAAAAGAGACCATCTTGGTGACAAGGGGACATGAATGACTGATATTGTATCTACTGCCGCATAGTTTATCCCACAAAATGCTGCATGAATTTGGTTGATCTTGCAGTTACTGTAGTGACTAGTAGTATTATTTATTTTTGTTTTGATTATTTGGATCATATTATTTTTAATAGCGTTCTGGCACTCCAAACCCTAAGCACATTCTTGGCAGGGACTATATGTAGCTCACAGTTCCTCGTCGCCCTGCTGTGCTGGTTCATGGATGCTATTACTGCCATTTCGGTGACACTTTCAGAGCATCGCTCAAGCACATTAATGCAGCTCCAGTTACTGATACTCCCTGCAAATACACAAGCCTTACTGTACTATCCCGATCATTCTTCATGGGTATTCCTGTTTGCTTGTTTATCTGTAGCATAAAACCACTTGGCCTTTGGTGAAGTTTGTTGCTTTCTGAATGACACTGCACGTAACCTTATCAAAATGTTTTCCTCACAGGCTTCAAGGCTATCCTTTACACTACCTTATTATGAAAACCCAGATTTCTGATCTGGTGGTTGGAAAGATTTTTTTTTTCCTCCAGCTTCTGTGGAATATCAGGATTCTGCTCTGCCTGCAAACCCAAAGCACATAAATAACATTTTAGGCAGTTTTTGTGCTTAATGGCATGATTTCAGGTTGCTCATTATAGACAGCCTTGCATTACAAGTCGTTATCTGGCATGGGTAGGTATTTAACTCAGCAGTTTCACTGGAATCTCCCTCCTTTCTTCTCTGTCCTGAGAGTACTAAAAACTGAACATGTCATTACTATTCTCTGTGGTCTTGAAAAATATCAGTTGCATCATTATGATATAAGGAAAACTGGTCCCTCTCAAATTTGTCTAAGGCTTCTCTCGTATTAGGGAATGCAAACTACATGAAAATTTCATTCTTGGATTGAGTCAAAAGCGGTTGCGCATAGAACAGAACATCAGCGAAAACTAATTATATTGTCCTTAGCTTCAGAGCAGTGGAAGAAAACATGAGTTATCAGAAGAGGATGAGCCAAGAGAATGACCTGGTTTTCCAAAGCTGTGCTCAGACAGAGACATAAACCGTGGCTGATGAGGTGTCTGAGGAATGCTAATGGTATCATGCAGCTGGCATCTCCTGCCAAAGCCAGCAGCGGCCGTGGCAGCTCGGGATGCAGTCGGAGGAATCAGCCCCTGCGTTGCGGGAAGGGCAGCCGCATGCTTTCCAATCAGTTATATTTTAAGTGATTTCACTGTTTTACAAGAATTCCCTTTATTTTATGCTACGCTTACTTGCTCATTGGGAAGGCATGGGAAGGCATTATTTAAATGACATATACAGGATTCTGAAAAACTGAAACATTAACCCGATCCATAGTTTTGTACTCTTGTTGCAAATAAGCCCATCCAGACTGTGGTCAAAGGAGAAAATCTGTTCCACCAGCAGCAGCAGTAACCGTGTCTGCTCACCTAGTTTTTCTTACCACTCAAATCCTTGCCCACCTTAACATATCCCTGAACTTCTCCCTCCTTCTCAAAAGCCTCAAGTGCTCCCCGTAATACTTCTTATCACCAGTAACCTGCAAGATTCCACCGAGGTAAGAGGAAACATGGACTTTGGCCACTTGGCCACTGGAGAGCCAAACAGGCTGAACCCACCAAACGGTCACTGAGCTCCTGCTGCTGCCTTTACCTTCAGAGTCACTAACCTGCAGAAAAGCAGAAAAGCAGAAAAGCATGGAAGATGAGCAAAATGTGAGTTTTATCCAGCCCCCTCCCACCAGAAGAGGAAGACAATTTGCTGAATCCTTCCTGCTTAGAAATCACAGCTCCAGGAGCTGCTGCAGGGGAGAGTTCTCATGTGAATCTCTGGGCAGGAGCTACCATGAGAAACTCAGAGCCTCTGGAGAGCAGGAATCATATAGCTGTATCTCACCATGGCTAAAGGGAACAAATAGTGAATATCATGAACTGCCCTGATGGCGATAACATACTGCTATGGTTTCATTGGTAACTATAGCCTTCTCTCAAACTGGAAAAAAAGGTCTCTATCGTTTTTTTGATATTTATTGGGAAATTGAAGTGTAAAAGTCAACTGTCATCTGTCAAAAGTCCGTATGGATATTGCGGTGGGAGGTGGGGGGTGATGAATACAAGCTGCTGGGTTCAGAGCTTGCTGTTTCAGGCAGCCCCAGCCCAGTCACGCGTAGTTTGCCGAGGCCTCTTTTATCCAGACTGAGAACCTCAAGGAAATGTTATCCCAGCCAAAGGGCTGGCAGGGGACAGGATGCCATTTGAGTGATGGGAATATTCTTCTGATCAGAATTTAGAAACCAGACAGCTTAAAAAGACAATAACGAGACAGTGCTTTAGAATAAAGGGTACCAAACACAACACTGTCTTAGCTGTGGTTCTGCAAGTGGGATTATGCATGTGAAATCTTCCTGTTGTGTTTGCCGTTTTTATTCAAGGTGAACAGAGTTATGAACACATTATATGTACAGCAGAATAGGAAGCATGTTTTGAATGTCTAGATTATCATTTTTTTCTCCCGCAGTAGATGATGTGTCCACATTTCTACTTATTATTTGACAGGGGACAACCCATTGTTGCTAATTTTCAAGATTTTATCATGAATATTGGGTATTTAGGGTGTTTTAATCTGTTTTTTTTTCTGAAACACAGTACATTTTCTGATTTTGTTCTTATCCATAATTTTCACCTTTTCCTATTATTTTCAGTGGGACCAAAATAAGCGTTGGCCCTTATGAAGATGAAGATGGCCACTACATCTTTATCACAAAACCCAGTTAAGCTGCTATCAGCAAGGTTGAAGCCATGTATTGTAGATAAGAAAAGTCCCCTGCAAAACGAGGCACAAGAAATCATGAAAGTTCGGAAAATGAGGCCGTGGAAGCAGCAAGCAGGAGTGTATTAAGATGAGCAAAAACTCTCAAGGAATTAAATAAATGGAAAGAAAAAGAAACAGATTAGGGGAATTTTGGAGGAGTGCTAGGCCAGGGGTTTGGCTGATAGGCTGCAGTGGAAGGCAGGGGCACAGGGCCTGGCTTGTCAGCTGAGGTAGGATAACCTCAGGAAGGAAAATCAAATGCCCCCTTCTCTAATTTTCTCCAAATAGTGACCAGAATTTACTGCATATCTTTTGAAATCCGCAATAAAACAAATCAATGTGTGATAGATCTCCCTTGAAGACAGGGTGAACTCCAAGTATCGGTAAAAATGTGGGTTTTTTTCACAAATGTTATATATTTTTTGAAGCCTCGGTGATAATTTCCTGTGTCTTTTTTTCTAAATGGCTGAGGCAGTCAATGTAGTGTGCATATTAAGAAATTGCATAGTCTTTCCACAAGAATACTTAGCTCTGCCTAAGTTTTTCCATAGTCTTGCAGATTAGGTCGTCCCTATGTGTCCTATTTTTGCCACCATGGAGATTTAATGGAAACTGACCTGTTGAACTTTGACACTCACAGGGTAGTTTTTATACTTTGCAAAAAAAATGGTAAGGGCAGGTCATTTTTCCTCATAGACATTTTAAAAGATGATTTCTGGGATAAGATGATCTATTACTACCTTCATTTTCAGTTTTGATTTTACAAGGCATGGCATTTATGTTTGCTATCTGGTTAGGTCCACATTAACAAGACAAGCACTGGAGGAAAGGGCTGATAATGGAAAATCAGAGTGCAGAACAGTTGGATAAACTCCGCAGAAGAGCGATGTTGCAATACTGTGTGCTAACAGTTGATAAAATCAAATCTTTGCATGCTCGGAGCCTACGCTCATCACATTAATTTGCAGTTATTGGGACACATTCCCAGTAAGTTTAAGGAAAAATAATATTGTTAATTATTTTGGTTAAGTTTTAGAAGATCAGTTTGTTTTTGCAAATTCTTGGGAAATGCACTGCAGAATTCCCTTCACAGCCATGAGGGTTGTATATGGATTCGGTTGGTATTGTTACTTAGTTTGTTTTTGTTGAAAGGGATGATGATGGAGATGAGGCTAATTGGCATCTCTGGGTTTCTTGCGTAAGTTCTGAGTAAGATTTTTTTTTCCCAGTAAATTGTACGAGGATCCAAATAATGACTATTCAAAGCAGCAGCTGGCTCAGATAAGGTGAAAACAAGCCTTGTGAAATGTCTTATTGACAATATAGGGAGTATTCTGTTAAAAATACTATGAAAACATTTACATTCAGACATTTTGCTTAAACATGTTTATTCATTAAGTGAATGTGGATCAAAGATGTCAGTAAGAGGCAGCATAATTAATCGGGCGTTGATCACAAATACATGTAAACTTCTTGCAGTCTTCAATTTCTTTGTGCCAGATTGGGCTCAGGCGTTGACAAGGATGTGTTAGATGGAACTGTTTCATGGAATAACATTTAAAAAAGATAAATCAAACAGATAAATCAATTTAAAACTGTTATCAGTTTGCTATGATTTATATGAAATATTTTGTGATATATTAGATGTGTTAAAAGCAGAAGCAAAACTTCTTAGCTCTGTATAATAAATGTTCTGTTGTAAGAAATAATTTAGCATATCATCAAAGCAAATAGTAGAACTAATTGCATCCCGTTTATCTTTGGCCATGTCAAATCTGGTGTGGTATTTAAAAGCAAACGTTGTTCGAGAATTAAATGGAAGTCAGTGAAACTGTTTACACTTAAGATTCTGTTTACATATGATAAAATCTCAGAAACTCGCTGCCTGTACTATTATTCTTATTGTAATTCTGTCTTATTATAACCCCTGCTTCTACTGCAGACTGGGATGTCCAGAATAAGGGGAAGAAATAGTGCTGCGTTGCAGGCAGTAGATATTAAGTGATGATATTAAATGCAATCTGCTTGACACCTCTCTGCAGTGGTGGGTGCCACCTCTGTAGGCGCCTCTTCCCCCGCTCCAGCAGTGCCGGGGATGGAGCTGCCTCTGGATCAGCTACTGGGCAAAATACCCTGCTGTGCCCAAGGCGCCTCCCGCCCGGTCCCTGCAGGGACGTCCCGGCCAGCGGCATCACGAGCACATGCAGCCCTGTGGAGAGGGCAGAAGAGGGGGAACATTATCCATAGCAAGGAAGAAATGAAGGGGTCGGAAGTAAAAGCATTAGTCAAAAAAAAAAAAGAAAGAGAGAGAGGATGGTGGCATTTTTGCTAGTAAAAGGAGCCTTGAGGCTGTCTGTCTGGCCGTGCGGAGTTCTGAAAATGTCTATGTGGCCCAGGGGAGGTGTTCCTATGCTGCAAATGTCACTGCATGAGACTTACAGAAACGTGATGTCAGGTCTCTGCAGCCTGCCCGCTTCCTCTACTTTTCTATTTCAAAATATCCTCTAGCAAATGATTTGGTGCCTTGAAATCTTTTGAAGCAAGGAAACGTATCCTGGCAAACACCCACTGTCGGTGCCCTTCCTCCTGCCGCGAGGGTGAACAGCAACGACCTGCCCCCGTTTTACACCACCTTTAACATGGAAGATCCAGCGATCCCCAGACACCCCTGGAGAGCCACACAAGGTCAGCAACTGCAGACTAGTTTGGATGGTTTTCATGAGCAAATAGAGGCAGGTGACTCGGTCCAGAAGAGCCACCACAACGTGGTTGCTGGGGATTAAGTCCGTTCAAAGCAGCCAACATTGTCCAGTCTGGCCCTGTGTCTCACGGGTCGAGTGTGCACTGGGCCCCACGCTCTTGTACTTTCCCAAACTGCAATGAGCAAAAGCGCACGAGGCACCAGCCAAAAGCTGCTCCTGTCCCCGCCTTGCCTGCTGCTTCCTTCACGCTCAGCTTTCACCTGTGTTTGCTCTGCAAGTTTGATGTTTAGGAGGCTACAGGCTATTTTGGCCAGCTGTGATGTGCTGGTGTGTAAGAAAAATACCCCAGCCCTTGTCATCACGCTCTGCTCAGCTCTCCCACTGGCTCTGCACTTTGCCTGGCAATGGGGGCAGCACCAACAGTCTCCTGCCATGCACAGCTACCCTGTCACTTGCAGCACTGTCGCTCTGCGCCATCCAGGACGTGGCTGAGGTCCTTGCAAAACCTCACGGCTCACGGGATCCAAAGGGGAACTCAGCTGCCCGGAGAAGAAAAGCAAACTTGGCTGCATAAAGTTAGGCCCTCAAAACCTTTCCAAGGCCCTGAGTACTAGCAGCTTCATTGCTGAAGTGGCCTGACTGAAACGCAGAAGGCCAGGTCCCTGCAATTCCTGCCAATAAAATATACAATACTTGCATCCTGCAGGCTCTTAATTTCACTGTAGGTCTAACCAGCCTATCATACGTGGGTTTTCTTATTTTCACAGGAGAAAAAAAAAAAGAAAAAAAAAAGATTATTTTTGAACAGTTCTGCCTGGGGCATAAGCAAAAAACACGACGCAGAAGCCACAAATGCAGAGGCTGGTGAGCAGTGCCACATTCTGCTCATCTCGCTCCCACCAACACGCGCAGCTCTACTCATGCAAGTAAAGCAAACAGGATTTACCTTAAATGGCTCAAATATTTCTCCCAAGTGTGCTGTCGCTTGCTTTGAAAACGCTGCGAGCTTGCTGGGGTTTTGCTGCCTTGCCCCTTTCCCCCAGGAGGGCGGCAGTCGCCACCGTCCGCTGGGCAGAGCGCGCGGGCACACGATCAGAAGCAGCGATTGCGAGAGCAGCTCCAAGGCTCAGCTGGAAAACTTGCTCCTTTCGGACTGCAAATGGATCCACTTTGCGCCTGGGGCAATCTCAGCAGCAGGTCTATGGCCTCTGGGCCACTCTGCATCTGGAAAACATGAGGGTAACAGGGCTGTTTGGAAAGAGGGAAGGTCGCTGCACACTGGTGTTACCAACGGGCAAGGGAGCTCGGAAGCAATTTTAGTCACTGGGCAGAGCTAATCCAGAACCATCGCAGGGCCACGTGCGAGGCAGGCTACCCACACAAACACCAGGCTGGGAGTAACCCCCGGGGAAAATATCCTCACCAGTGCAACAAGCAGCAACAGAGAGGATAATTACTACCAGAGAGTTACTAGGAAGAAATCTCCCCACTCTGTAAACACCAGAAATGGCACAAGAGGCATTTTTAACCTTCATCAGTGGTCTTGGATGGTGCAAGAGCCATTTTATGCCATTTTAGTATTTGGACTATTGTGTTTTTAAGTTGATACAGTCTTACCGGTGTAAACGAGCTCCCTGATCTGGGAGCAGGTACCTGTGATTTGCCCCCACAAGGAAACCTCCTGCCCCTTCTCCGAGTTGCAGATACCTGTAAGGAGAAAAGATCCTCAGCCTCTGGCTGAACCTTCAGCTTTCAGTGACAATCTGTGATACATGGACGCAGAGAACTAACATATGCGTGATTAATATATAATTAAGTAACTATCACACAATGATCTTGAGTCATTTCTAACTAGGAGTGGATTTAGAGGCGTTTCCTAAAAGCAAAAAGGCAACATCATATTGCAAACACTTACAACTTCTGAGGCTTCTTTCTCTTCTCTAGTTAGCACAGTGTGTGTACATAGGCAGATCACCTGGCTCTAAAATAATGCTCATATTTGAATATTCTCTTCAATAGTCCATATGGAATAGCTCAGATATTTATTTCATATTATTTTCCTTTCAGTCTCTGGGCATCCCATCTAAGCTTTTAGGAGGTGAATAACATTCTGGCACTGGACTGTTTAGCTATAAAAAGCAGAATTGTGCTTATGGCATATTGCTAGATACCACTAAAACAAGATTCCATTTTCTCTCGCTCTTTCCTATTATCTTTGATTTTGTAGAACAAGCCTAGTTTAATGATATTTACTTGTGATACCTTTTCACAGTGCTTAGTGCCACTATTTCCAATCATTTTCTACATGCGACACCCTCCAACGTGCATGTATAGAAACTGCGTCAGCGGAAATGATGGGCAACAGATGCTCCTTTTTAACCTTCCTTTTGTGTAAACAATTTCGTGCCAAGATGAGACCTTTTCTGCAACTGCTCACTGGAGAGTTACACTTACACACACCTTTCTTCTGAAACCAAGTGACTCCAAGCTCACCCAAGAAAGCTGGGACCTTGTTTCTGCCCTGGTTATTTTGCTCAAACAAATGATTCTGACAATTTAGGTGAGAGGTGACAGCTCGGCGTGTGTTAAGGCAGAGGCATCTTTCTTGCCCCTGCCTCTGTGCTTTTAATAATTATGAATGATTCCTGTTATCAACAACTCTTTCTACTGGACAGAAGCAGTGATACTTGTAAAGCACACTACAGTGACAAAAAACATCCAAAGACTAAAGTAATAAACTGATATTACTTTCAGAAACTCCTTTTTATAGAGGTCATTTTACCAAAGAGAGAGTCCGCCAGACCCCTAAATCATTTTTCATAGCACAGTGGGAACAAGGGACCCTGAACTGCCACTGTCGTCACCTTCCTCTCTTCATTTGCCCTGTGCAGGGAAGCTCCTGTCCCAAGCAGGTGGGAGGCAGATGAAGTTTGGGCTCCCACAGCTTGGTGCTCTTACTGGACAGCTACAGCATCAGCACTGGCACCTCTGCCCCCGAGAGGAGCCACGAGAGGGGTCGTTCTGCCGAGCTCCGGCGGCTGAAAGCTGAGGTAACCATCTCTCTGCACCAAAAAGTCCATCCTTTTTTAAAAAAAATTGTCTTCTGTTGTTTTTAATTTTCAGCAAACACGTTTTGAACTCTTCCCCGTGACCACTGGAGCTATAGACATTCTGTTCTCAACGGGAGATGAAATTCCTGCATCAGCACATAATTCCCGCACCTGAGGCTTTAAGGAAAATAAAGATTAAAAAAAGAAAACCAAAAACACAACACGCCGAGCGCCGCAAGAGCTGGCAGCGGCGGGGGAAGAGGAAGAGGAGCTGGGGGCGGAAATATCCCGCTGCTCTCACCTGCGGGAGCGGAACCTGGCGGCCCGGCTGACGGCCGCGATAGGGGAGCGCGCCGAGGGGAAGGAAGCCGCAGAGCCGCCGGGGACGAGAGGTGGCCCATAGGAAGACATAAAGAGAAGGAAACACTTTGGGTGAGCGGGGAGGTCGCCTCTGCAGCCCGCAGACATCTGTCCAAAGCAACGGCGCGCTCCTGACCGCTGCGTCACCTCCACAGGGAGGGCTTTTTTCCCCTCCAAAACAAGAGGTGGGGAGCGGTGTCTTCCTGCTCCTGTTTATCTGCGTCAGAGGGACAAAACCTAATCTCGTCCACATCCAACTGGGAATAGGGCAGAAAAGAAAACGTGAGGGGGGAAGAAAGGAAACGTGCTAGTGGTGCCACACAGCTGGGAATGAGGGGGACTTAGGGCTGGACGTGTATTTTGTGCTCTGGGTTTATCTTTGGAGAGCAAAGGTTGAACTGTTACTCTAGTAACCTGTGAAATATGTCATGCATTACAGAGCCATACAAGATTAGGGATCCAAGTATTAAAACTGGGCAAAGAAAAATGTTAATAAGGCAGGAGGAAACTTTATTTCAACTTTCTTGCATTCTGGCTATCCAGACAAAGCAGGGTTACTGTTTCGTCTAGCGCTACGCTAAAAATGTGTATGTGTCTGTGCTGTGACATTAGTTTTCTAGTTCTGCCTTAATATCACTGCTGGAAGTAAGAACGCGGCATAAATGTTCATCCACCAATTTGTTCCCATCTTGCATAGTGACTTTGCAGCTTGGTCTTGTGCTTCTCCAAAGAGTATGCTGCTTCTACTTCGTTTTCAGGAGATTTAAGAGGATGGAGTTTACATTTCTGTTTTCAAACACTCCTTCCTCTATGTGAGCAGGAAATCCTTCCCTCCCAATACATTTCTAAAATAGCTGACAGTGCCCCCAATTAATTGCTTATCAAATTGAAGTTTTTTCCTGTCCTACGTGACTGTCCTCCCCTCCTACTCTGCCTGTTTTTGTGTTCATGGTGTATTAAAAACACCCTCCACTCCTAAAATGGACAAAATAAACATACAAAAAACAAAACTAAGCATTTTCCTCATCTGGGAAGATATATGTGGCAGAAATGAAGCTGATGCGGCAGTTATATCACCCATGCACAGCTGGGTTATCTTTAGACAAGACCATCAGGAGAAGCTTATGGACACAAAAAAAACCCAAAAAGTTCTGCATAGAAACTGCACTGCCACTGTTGACTTGTTTTCTGCCTTGTCCCTTCTGGATAGATTTTGGCTCTACCTATATTCCTCCAAAGTTTTATCCAGAGATGTCCTTTTCCTAGTTTAAATTCCTTGAAAAACATCCTTTAAGAATAACCTTCCCCTACAATCCAGCTCTCTGAATCACTCCTGGATATGGCTTTCTGAACGGCTCCTGTGTGCCTATCATTGCAACCTTTGTCCTCTCTGCTAACCTTTCCTTCTTTTTTTCTGTTGTTAATGATTCACATTCGCTGTGCCTTGTACAAGATCTGCCCAAGTCTGTCTTCCTCTCTATATATAACTTTAATTTTTGCTCTTCTCCTGCTTTGAATAGGAATTCCAAGGAGCAGGTGATGAAGGATGAAGGGCTACAGCACACGCCTGAGACAACACAGCACAAAACACTTCTGTGTAGCCCTCGAATGCAGGGTTTCCTGCAAATAAAGGTGGGGTGCTGGTGACAGGTCTGACTTTATAGTTGGTGTTCCTAATTTTATCAACTTCATTCATAATCTCCAAGCCCTGTTATCAGGAGAGATGAGACATCGTAATGAGTCTGCATATATTTGGCAGTTCACTTCCTCCTCATTTTAATGACCTGCAGAAGCAAAGATGGCAACAGATGAAAAGAGGGAGCAAACTTCATCACGGTGTGCTCGGTGTCATTTTATTTCTGAAGAGATGACAGGTGTGCACCTATTGTCCACTTCATAAACTCACAAAACTAAACAAACCCAGCTTTGCTTTGGAATTTAAAAAAAAATCTGTACTAAGATTATATATTTTTTATAGAAATGATTGTGCCCTTAGCTGAACAATTACTTTCCATCCACTTATTTTGGTGGATCTCAGTGAACTGGAAAATTACATATTTTAGTGCCTTGAAACAATTATGAGTACTGGAATGAGCTTTTAAAAGATGAGCCTATGTGCTTCGGTAAGATTAACGTACGGTAAAATTAACATACCAGATGGGGACTTCAGTGAGCAGAGAGGATTCAGCCCCCAGCTCTGCCACCAAACTCTCTTATCACCGACCAGAGGGCCAGTTTTGCACGTGTAGCATGAGCTGAGCTTCCTCATGGGAACTTTACGACGAGAAACAGAAGCTCGTGACGTGCTGAGGATGTGGGAGGCCTCAAGTGAAACCCTGTGAAACAGAACATATGGGTCAACGACAGCCTTCAGCGCACGTGTTTGCTTTTGGGAGTCCCGAGGACATGACGTTCGCGAGAAGATTGAGGCTTGCCACATAGGCAGGGTGAACTCGCTGTTGGAGGCTCTGACCCACCGCGCAGGCCACCCGCTCCAGGACGGAGGTGGCCAGGGCTGGGGACACTGCTGGGGACAGAGCCCGGCTGCCCTGGGGAGCTGGCCTGTGGCTGCCGCGCTGCCCAGGGCTTTCGGGGGCGCCTTTTACTGGAACCCCGCGTTCTCTGGGGGGACTTACCCCCGCAGTGACCACGGAGCAGCGGCTGCTTGAGGCCAGACCCTGAGACAGCCCCGCGCCCTGCTCCGCTCCTTGTGTCATTACCCTTCCCGCCCGGTAGCGCTTACGGAGAGGATCGCTTGTGTTATTAACACTACAATAACGGGCGAACAAACCAGCCTTCGGGAGCCTCCCCGCGCTCCCACCGCCGAGGGCGAAGACGCCAGTAGAGCAGCGGTGCGGGAAGAGCAGCGACAAGAGGCTCCCGAGGCGCTCGCGGCGGAGGCGCCGCGGCCCCGCGGGCGCCCGTTGGCGGCCGCCTCCCGCCGCCTCCCGCCGCCGCCGCGGGCGGCGCATGCTCCGTGCGCCGCGGGCGAGGCGCGTTGGACGGGGCCGAGCGGCGGCGCCTCCCGCCCGGCCCGCCCCGCGCGCTATAAGAGCGGTGCCCGCGGCCGCCCCCTCTCCTCGCTCCGCGCCGCGCCGCCCGCTCCAGCCTCTGCCTGCCGCAGCCCCCGGCTCGCGCCGTCCTCCCCGTCCCGGCCCCGCTCCGGTTCTGTCTCTCGCCGCCTGTGCCCTTCCGTCCCGGCGCTGCGCAGCGCTTTCCCCGCCGGCCGCCCCCGCAGCCTATGGCCCTGGAAGGCGCCGCTGCCGCCGCCTGTGTTTCTGCTGTAGGTTCCCACATCCCTCTTTAAAAATTCCGCCTAAAAAGAGAAGACGATTTACCAAATCTTTCGGGCCGTTATCTCACGTGAGTACCGGCGCGCCCGGCCCGTCGCGTCCCGTCCCTCCGGTGCCGGCGCGGGCAGGAGACCGCGGGGGGCGGCGAGGCCGTGGGGGATGTCGGCTGCCGTGAGCGCGGAGGGGCCGCCCGCGGGAGCCGCGGCCTCCGCTCGAGCAGAGCGGCCGGGGCGGCGCGGAGCCCCGGGATGGCGACACGAGCCGGCGGCGGCGGCGCGGAGGGGTCAGCGGCGCGCGCTAACATGGCGGCCACCCGTGCGCGGCGCGGGGAGCCGCGGCGCCGGCGGCCGCGCTGGCCGCGGCGAGGGGCTCGGCGCTAACATGGCGCCTCGGCGCCCGGGGCCCCTTGGCCGCCGCCTCGCTCCCCGCCGCCCTTCTGGGGGCCGCGGGAGCCTCGCCCGGAGCCGCGGCGAGCGGCGGCGGCGCCTGGCTCGCCCGCTCCTCAGAGGCCATGTTGTGAGTGCCCATCCGGGGCCTCGCCGCGGTGTCACACGCGGCTCCCCCGGCCCTCACCTGCGCCCGGCCCGGCCAGACGGGCCCTCCGGGCGAGCGAGCGTCGCGGGGCCCGGGCCGCGAGCGCGGCGCCCGCCGCGACCCGGAGCGCCGGTGTCTGACACGAGCGGCGATGACGGAGCAAATCCTGCCGGCGCGGAGCGAGCGGCGGTGTCCGGCGGCCCGGGAGCCCCCTGCCCCGCGCGGCCGCTGCCTTTGTCTGAGGCTCTCCCGTCTCAAGGACACGCGCTTCCCTTCCCCTCCCCTCGCCCGGGCTGTCAGCGTGGCCGCAGCGGCGCCGATGCTGCCGCCTCTCCTGGAAGTCTCCTGTTGAGCCGCAGCCTCCTCGCTTGGCCGCCCTGCCCGGGGCTCGGGCTCTGCTCGGCCACTTGTCAGTCGCACTGGTGGCCTCGGGAGAGGGCAGAGCCCCGCTCGGCTGCCGGCGTGGCGGGGTGTCCCCATTGCGTGCTTGCCGTGGTGGTTCCCTTCCTGGCTCTGAGGTGTCAGCGGAGGAGGAGCCCGTGGCTGGTGTGAGAGCTGTAAGCACAGCGTGGCAGCGGGGGACAGCAGTGCTCCCATGCACGTGTGTCGGGGGGCTGCTCCAGCACAGGAATGCTCCGCATCTGAAATGGTGGAGCTCGTAGCTGGAAAACGCATCCCTTCTGAGTAGCCTAGACTCATGCACGGCCGGAGAAGATGTATTTGTGCTAGGATGGGCCCAGGAGGTGGAAAAGTAAGCAAGCTTAAATCTTTCTAGCCTTTCTGGGGTGTTTTCTGCACTGTGAAAATCCTGCACAGCCGATGTGTGTCAGCTGCCACGAGTGCTGCATTTCAGCCCTCTGCAGCAGTGACGGAGCACGATTCCATTGTGCATCCACGGTGGAGCAGAGCTGCCCCGAGCGGGACTGCGGTGCCTGGTGAGGGGCTCCCTCTCCTGCTTCCCCGAGATGGGGAGCAGCGAGGCTGGGCTTCTCCTGCCCCATCCGCACGGCAGCTGTCGGGCTCTGAGGCTGCTGCACTTGCTCCTCTTCCCAGATACCGGAGAGGCCGCAGCGCTGGGGGGCTGTGAATGAGGGGGATGGGAGGAGGGGTTTGTTCCAGCCTGGACTGGTCCAGTCTAGTTCCTGCCTTCCTGTCTCGGAGTGAACAAAGCTGCAGATGCTGGTGGTGCCATGGCCTCCGAGCTGGGCTCCAGCCTCTCCTCCATCCCTGCCTCCTCCTGGAGGCCCAGCAGGCAGCCCTGCACCCAGGGAGCAGGCTGAGGAGAAGAGCGTTTTGTTGGGTGGTAACGTAGTAATGTGAATGTTTCTCCTGCGGAGACCGTCTTACTCAAGGCAAGAGGTTGGACTTGCCGCACCTTTCAGTGCTGCAGCTTGCCCCGGGCAAGCAACTTCTGCATCTTGGCTAGTCTTGCTGTGCTTATTGCTTTTTAAGAGGCTGCTGCAGGTGTTTGAGGGTAATGCTCAGCTGGATCGCATGACTTAAATGATTCAATTTCTCCAATTAAAGCAGAGACAGGCTGCTCTGGCAGAGAATTAAGCCTGTCCCTTCCTGAAGGGAGACTTAATCATTTAATGGACCAATTTAGGTATGGGATAAGTTCAAAGAGCTGTTGAGCTAGGAGAAAGAGTGCTCTAGATGGGAGATTCCTGGCAGACGGCTCCTCAGGAGAGCAGGCAGACCAGTGCTGTCCCTCAGACCGCTCCTCCAAGAATGTCTTAGCACTGGTCTGGAAAAGAGTTACTGTAACAAGAATAGCTTGGCTTTTCTCCTGGGCTAGAGTGACTGGTGCCTCTGAGTCTGTCAGTTGGTGTAGATGTGAGGTCATTACGCTTGTAGGTTTTCAGGCTTTAGCTCATGAATGTCTTAGCTCTAAACCAAAGGTCCCTTTAGAAGTTGAGAGACGCAGTGGATCATCTTGTCAAAGAAGGTCCATGCTCAGAGTTTTGTGGGCCTGTTGAGGGGTAGAAGGGGCCCATGAGCTGGGAAGGGCCTGGCCTGTACTGCCCCAGCCCTTCTGATAGGGTTTGTCAGGTGAATGCAGTTGTGTTGGCAAAACCCCATGCTGGGGTGACTGCTGGGCTTATCTTCCTCACATGTGTGTCACGCAGGAGAGCAGCAGTTAAACTCAGAGCACCTGCTAGTAGAATATCCTTGCAGGTACATAATGAATAAATAGAGGTGTCACCTGAGATTTAAGACAAAGCTGCCTTGTTGACTAATCTCACAGCTTAAAGCTTGTTATTTAACAAAACACTTGCACCTACTTTAGACAAAGGGGTATTTCATTATGGCCCTTCACTTGGGCATTTAAAAAAAAAACTATTTGCATGAACTTTGAGCATATATTAGATGTATGCTGCTTAAAATGGTAGTTCTGCTTTACAATGGTGGAGCAAACTAGCTCTTTTTTCATTATTTGCTTTACAAAGTGAAATGGTGGATTTAAAAGGCTTAAATCAGACTGTTTTCGTCTCTGAATGTTTAATATTGGCAAACCTGGATGCAAGAAGCAAATAAAGCTGTGTTTTCTGTGCAGCTGTGTAGAATCTTCAGATAAATATTTCACATCCACACATTAAAAAATTCTGAAGTGCTGTTAGACCTTAGCACAGTTTGTACTTTACTATCACTACAGAAAATAATCAGGCTTCATTCCAACTCCAAGGAGGCTGTTCTGCTTGGGAGATGTGAGAATATTTGTGGCAATATTACTGCTGATTTGCGCATCTGACAGCCTCTGAGTTTTGTATCGAAGATTGTGTTTTCCCCCTAGAAGCACTGTTCTTAATGACTTTGCTAGGAAGGTAAATTTGTTTACTGAAAAAAGTTCTTGAGTATAACAGCAATAGCAAATAATGTATTTAGTGACTAAGTTTACAAAAGCAAAGTTGTTGCTTGCTTTTAAAACTGCTCTGTGCATAATCTGAAAATAAGATATCGCTAACTAGCGTTAGTGAAAGGAGAAAGATTAAATGCACTGTGCATATATGTTCATTCTAGCTGACAAGTCTTTATCTGTTTGCTTCAGTTTGAAGCACCAAGGTTTATTATGTTACAGAAGGCGAACTTATATGGCAAGGTCAAAGCAATTGTACTATGGAGTTGCTGTGAAACAGTTGATCTCAAATTGCATTATTTTTGCCTGTAATTCAGTATAGTATAAAGCACGCTTAATAGCAAGTTTAACTGGAAAAATGCACGTCAGTTTGCTTACCTGTGCTTTGGTTTGAAAGATGATCATTTGGGCTCTGTTGCCCAGAAGCCAGGCTCTTACCGTCTCCATGCATAGTCTTGTTTAAATAATGACAGCATTAAAAATTTATTTTTAATATATATTGGTATGCTCTGCACTTTGTGCCAGAGACTGCACTGAATTTATGGACACTTGGTATGTCTTGGGTTATGTGATATGTTTAATTTCATTAAAACCTGACAGGTCCATTTAGAGAACTGTCAGCATGGCTGGCTAGTGTTCGCAGAATATTTTCTGTTCAGTGTAGTGGTTTGTATGGCCCTTGGCCATTATTTAAGTTAACTAGCCTTGTACTTTAAAATGTTCATGTTGTGTTGTGTGTGACAATACTAGGGCCATCTGAAATGTTCTCATCTCTGAAGGCAAACAAATGTTTTTAGTCTTGCTCATCTCCAGACTTGTGTGTTTTTCAGCATCACCATGTAATGCCTAGTTTTCACCTGTGATTTTCTTTTTACCCACATAAGTCTTAATTCACAGCAGAGATGATGGTAAAGGAGTAGGAAGGAGGTTGTGAGGAGGGAGAAATTGCAGTGGGTTTGGAAACCTCTGTGATGGTAGTCAAATGTTGAGATCCTTTGGTAAAGCAGGATCATATAGAGCTCCTTGCTTTTGACCTTGAAAGTCTTCTATTTTGGACTGCAGAAGTTCAGGTAATTCCATGTGCCTAATGTCTGTGCTAGCAGTTCTTCATAAATCTATCTTCGACTGTCTTGAGAATTTGCATTCACTCTTTAAAACTGGGCATTTTATGTATTAACAAACCTTATTAGGGGGATGTTGCATTCCCCCTCAAAAGCATGACTGTATCTTAAAACACTTAAATGCATTTAAAGTTTTTATTTTGTTCTTGTTATAATTCTTCTGGTTTTGTGTCTGTTTTCTCCCACAGGGCAAAATCTCTGATCAGGTTTACAACTATCCAGAGGGCTTAGGAGAAGTGCTTTATAGAGAACAGTTCGACTTCAACGCTGAGCCACCTTGGGAACCTAGCTGATGATAGTAGGGTTCCATCTCCTAACTTGTCCATGTAAGTCTCTCCCCTTCCCATCCTTCTGCACACTTTGGAAAGCATGAGCAGCCTGTGTTTGCCTTCCAGATAAACAAGATAAATGTCTTGGTGGGGATTATCAGGAGTTTGAAACAGTGACATGCGTTAGGTTCTGGCCTTTCACTTGAGGAAGGACTAACTCTTACCTGCCTAATCCTTTTCTCAACAGTTATGTGATTAATTTTAATGGGACTGGAATGTATAAATAAAAGAATTTATTTTTTTGAACTAAGGCTGTTGGCTGCAGAAATACTCAAGTGCAACAACTTTAGAATTCTAAGTCATGAGTTGGCATTGGATTACTTAACCCTGACTGTGTTTTTCTTGGTATTGTTATTTCTTAAGGTATTTTTTTACCGAAATAGTTCAAACTTGCTATTGTAAACAGCAACTACTGCTGATTGTGAAGGGTGTGCCTGCCCAAAGGCCTGTCTCCATTATTTTCTAATTGCTGCCCACTTCCACAAATAGTTGTAGCTGAGCTGCAGCAAAATGCGGGGAGCTGTGTTGGATGGAAGTCATCCACCAATTATAAATGCCCTTAAATTTTAAATGGCAGTTAGGAAAGAAAAACAAAGCTCGTGATAACTGAAAAGAAATGAATGCTCATAGCTGATCTTAAAGAGCTCAGACTCTGGAATGCGTGTGGTTATCCTGTTCTGTTAACATAAAACAATTGCTTTATGTGGTTTTAACAATAGTCTTAAGCTAATTTGTAACATCTGAGTTGAGCCAATTTTATATGGTATGACTCTTTCCCAGTGTAGCTGAAGATATTTTGTTGTGTTGGTTTACTGTGTATAATTAGAGACCTCTTTAATGTAAAATGTTAAAATGAGAATGATTAGTGTATCTAAATCAGCCAGACATGCTTGAAACACCCCAAAGAGTTTACGTGTCGGTTATGTTAGTATGTCTCCTCATCAGGTGCTTAATGTAGATTGGTCTGTCTTCTGAAAACATTGCAGAAAGGAAAGCATGGTTTATCCTGACTTCTGACTTTATCTGCAGAGATGATTTTCTTTTGGCTTTGTTTGAAATGGGCTGGAATTAACCAAACATACCTAGGTCTGTGCAGATGACTGGTCTATTCAGATGAATATGGCAAGCACTGGAAGTTATCTGAATGTTTCTGGTATTTTGTAGGTTACGTGTGAGTTTTTTGAGGAAGAGGCACAAGAAAAATGTTTCTCTTGGAGTTTCTGCTACATTCTGTATGGGGGTGGAACAATTTGCATGATATGTGAACAGGAATAAAGTAAACTATGAAAAAGGGCAGAAGTTAGGAAGAAGGAGTAAAGGTAGCATAAGTTCTTAAGCTACTTTGAATTGTAATTTTAAAGTGTTTTGAAATGCTGGCTTTTATACCTCAGTGTTGAGAAGCTTGTTTTGGTACTTGGTTTTTGGTGCTTGTTTTTGGTACTTTCACTGAGGTTGTTCTTAACGGTAAAGTAAGTTACAGTAAGTAACTTACAACAGTTACAGTAAGTGACTTACTGTACAGAAATAGAAGTAGCCCATTGTGGTGGTGGTGGATCTAGCAGCAATAGGCAAATGTTAGCCACTAAGTTTGTGTTTCGGAGTGCTGAAGCACAGCTAAATGTCTCAGATGCATCTAAGTTGTGCCTTAGCCAGCTGATTGGTAGCTTGAGTCCTTTTCAACTTGTAAAGGGGCTTAAGGGGAAAAGGTCAAATGAACATTTAAATATAATTAATCTTATGTTCACAGGGCATTCAAATAAGCCTGTGTCTGAAAGTACTTAGATTCTTCTTAAATTTTCTTCCTTTTTATTCTCTCCCTTCCATTTTTCAATGCACTTTGCTAGCCAAGGAAGAAGTTCTTGGAATTTAATTCTGTTTTTACTCCTCAAGCTGTGATTTCCTGAGAACTTTTGTCTGAATGGGATGAATGGGCAGTGACAGAACAGGGCTAGGGGGAGGGTGGGCAATATTGACTAAAATGAGGGTAGGATATGGAAGTAACTTTGTAGTATCACAGGAGAGAAATGTTAGCATGTATACTTCTGGGATACCATGTACTCCTGAGAGCACTCATTTTTAAGCTTGGAATACATTATTCAAAGTAGATAAGGTGGCAAACTTCAAGAAAATGAAATAGATTTTGAGAGAATGGGGCTTACAGGAGGAAGTGTCCAATATTCTCTTTAACCACCATCTTTCTTGTTCTTCCCCAGAAGAAAAGTGTTTATATGGATCAGCTAATCACATGCCATAGTCCTGAGAACAGTAGGAAGCACCAAGTAGCATAAACATTCTGCTGCTGTGCCCTGTATAGTTTTGTAATGAGGGGCAGTTGGGGGTATGCAAAATGACTCAGTGTAAATAAAAATACTTTCCTTGGCATTTCTGAGTTGTTCATGGTGGCATTCAAGTAAGAGTAAGGATATAAGGTGGTAAAACTGTATCTTTAAATATTTTAAAGGATGCTTCTAGTATAAATCAGCATTTCCTGTGCTCAAAGTGGAGAACTGTTCCTAATTCTTTAGTATATTTGCTTCAGTGTTAATGACAAAGTGCTATTTTTCATCTTATTCCTGAAGAACCATTATAGTAAGGAATGTGAGATGAATATATTCTACTTTGGCATTTCTGCATCAGCATAATTGTTAATCTCATAAATTATTTATTTTGTGCAATAAGACAGAATAGTTGAAAGGCATCATAGGAGTCTGCCTGGTCTGCAGAGACTGTTTGTGGTGGGGGAGGTGGAGGTTCTCCCTCCACCCCCCAAGTCACAGTGTAGTTCTGGAAGTGTAGAGAAAAATAAACCCTCTCCTCATGGTTACTTGTGTATGACAAGTATGTGTTCAGTTGCTTCCCAATATTTTAATTTGCTTGTATTCCAGATGTTTGCATTGCAGTGTTTACATATTTAAACTTTAAGATAAAGCTCTTAATCTGAGAAGTCATTGTACTAAACCATTAAGAGCCTGGGGATGTAATGCTTGCTTCAAAGAAAGCAATTGCATGCCTATGTAGAAGTCTCATACCACTTGACAGCTTTTGTTGCCCTAAAATGTGTCCCGGAGCACTGTGCAGACTGATGTTAACCACATTTTTTCAAATCATGACTTGCAGTAAGTCAGCATTCCCAGCAAGAACTGAACTTTATCCTGTCATAACTTCTGCCTCTTCCTGTAGACTTTTAAAATAAATTGTAAACTACTCTCGTGATTTCCTTTTGTGTATTTGATTTTTCACAAATATTTTTGCTGCTCCCCTTCTAATATGTGTGGGGGAGACAGAATAAGACATTTTCTTGAGTCACTCTGATATGAACAAATGTTCCTTTAAAGCCTTAATATCCCAACATTTTCTGATACTACTGTAGTGGTACTAGAGGTTTATTTTTCCTTGTCAAATATTCTTCCTATCTTGCTCTAGAGATGTCCCTTTTTTTTTTTTTTTTTTTTTTTTTTTTTCCTTCTCCCCAGAGTAAGAGAAATTGGAAAGGAGTGAGCTGTGACTCTGAGGAAAAAAGTTGGTAGGCTAATGCCACCTTTTTACTAGATTAACTCTAAAAAATTACATGTCACAGACAGGCTTGGAAAAGTGGTTACACTCACTTGTTTCTGGTTTCTCACAAGCTGTTAAAGCTGTACTTAGTACTGGTTCCTTTTTGCCCCTGCCTCTGGAGCACAAGATGCTTTTTGACTGGCGAATTCTGAAAGCACATACCTGTCTGAGAAGTGACTTTCATCAAAGCTGACAAGGAACTCTTAACTGTGTGATTAATTTTTGCAGCTTTTTGAATTTGATGTGATAAGTTGAGTAAATCAGAAATATCTTTACCATTATTTCATAGAAGGGATGCTCAACTGGAATGAACATACATTTCTGCTTTGGAGCAGAAATGAGTATCTCTTAAATCTCTGCCTGTAAGCCTTGTGTTCAGTTTTGTTTTGAGGGTGTTGGTGGTGAAGAAGCCTCTGTCCTCCCATGATTTATTTAAACCCATTCTTCCCCTTTTATGTTAAGGAAGATCCTAAGTGTTCTTCAACACTTTAAGGAGTGTTTTTCTATGATCTAGCTGAAAATTGGACTCAATTATTAACTCTGACAGTCTTTATTTTTAAAGAGTATTACCAAATTAGCCTGAATCCACTCCTGTGCAGGTTACTTACCTAAATAAGATGCTTGAGGACAGTGAAAGCCAGTGGTTTAGGCCAAGGCTCTCCATGTGCCATGAGGCCCCAGTTAGCAGTTAGTGTGTGGGGTACATGGGTGCCTGTAGAGTCCAAAGTCTGTGCAGCTGGTGCCACTGAGTGTATTAAAGCAGGGTAGATCTGTGCTTCCTCCCAGAAGGGAGATGTGGGTACGTCCAGGGGGAGAGTTTCTCAACCATCTGCATTCCTGAGTGCCTGGGAAGTGTCACAGGGCTCTGAGCAACCAACAAGGGTTGGGGAATTCTGAAAATCAAAATAAAGCATCTGCTGTGCTACTAGAGATGGTGCAGATAAACATAGTGTTGTCTCCCCTCATTTTCTTAAAGAAAAATTAAAAGCTAGTTTAGTACACTTGTATACGCAGGGTTCCTTAAAATACTTTAGTTTTGTCTGCTGACTGCTTAGCAGGTTTGTACGAATGTCAGGAAATTGTCAATTTAGGATGAGAAACAGAATTTGTCCAACACTTTGACCTAATGTGAAGAAGCTGGGATATGAGGTTTGTCAGCCCAGTTATTATATACATTCAGTTCAGAAAGAGTGGGGAGAGGCAATGAGGAACTGAGAACACAAACATGGATCTTGTACAACATTACCATGTCAAAATGTGACTAATGAATTTGTTAGTGTTTTTTTCTAAAAATTATAAGACAGGTTAGATGTGTAGTAGAAAAGATGTTATAGATGCAAGAGGAAGCACTTGTTTGCCTCCCCCTGCTTTTTTTTCTGACTTGGTTTTAAGGAACTTGGGTTATGAATGGGTAGCTTCATCCCCTGGTCTGATTAATCTGCTGGAAACCAAAGTCCTTTTGCTGTGCCGCTACTCTCCAGGTGTTATTTTTCTTGTAATGGGACAACAAAAAAATCCATTTTTCTATGAAAAAAGTTTCATGTTTTTATTATCCCACCAGTAAGTTCCTGAGGATGGATAAAGTACTTTTAAATCTAGTTGAGCATTAAGCTGACTTAAATCCCAATATTAAAAAAAAAGATGCCTGAAGAACCAGTTTACTGCCACCATTTTATCTATATTTATAGCTTTCTCTATTGCTTTTCAGTGTTTGTATAGTCCAAAAATTTCTCAGACTTTTAGTGTTGATGCCAGGTTTTCTTTACCAAAAAGTTTTACTACTACTTTTCTCAGATACCACAGATATTCTACTTCTTGTGGAAGTGAATGTGTTAAGTTTTGTGCAAGTTTGTTAGGAAATACCTGTTCATAGTGTGACAGTATCTATGCAAACATGACTGTAGGTTTCTTGTTCCTTTCATTGACTCAAAGCCAAATTTAGTTTACAGGTTTTTTTAAAGGAGCAATTTTAACTGTCATTCACTCACCTAAATTGAGATGTGACTGTAAAGATACTTCCCTATTTTTTTTTTTCAGTTTCTACCCGCTAGCCATTGTTTTTATAATCTGAATTTACTCATCACATTGTCAGGATTTATCTTATTCTTTCATAATTGTTTTGTATCTCTGGGTTCATTTAAATAAGCATATGACTCACTCCCTGCTTGAGACAAGTATGCTGGGTAAGAAGCAACTTGCCTTTAGCATTAGTTATTTTGAATGTAGCTGGGAATGCTCTGCTGCTGTCACCTGCCAGGAAATGTTTCTTTTGAGAAAATCATAGGTGGCGTAGTCGGAATGACTTGTGCTAAAAGCATGCAAAGCTGTGCTGGCTGTTTCTCCATTTCCAGTTACAATGGCAAGAAAATGGTAAAACTGCTCCTTAGTTATCTCTGGCAGTATGCAAGTAGCTTTTTCATATCATCCATGTTGACCAAAGTTATGTGGTGAACTGTGGTGGTTTGTTTGCTTGTTTTTGTGTTTGTTTGCAGCCTAGGAGGTAGAGGAAGAAATGACAGAGCTACTATCATGGCCTTGTGGTCATTTGAAGCTAAAATTATCTCAGCTTTTCAAATTTCTTAGTGAACCTGAGCTCACCTGAAGCGTTTCTGGTTCCTATTGGCCCTTATAACCAGAAACATGTTTTATTATTTTAAAGCTGAGAGTCCTTAGCAAACACTCAGGTTTTAATAAGTGTCAAGCAGCTTCTGTCCAAATATTTTGAAAATGTCTAGCATGATCACAAAGAGGCCAGCCAGTTTTTGTCTTGTTTGCCATGAAGATGGGAGGCTTAAGCATTAAAAATGAAGTATGATCAGGCAATTATTGTGAACTCTAAGTGGCTTTCAAGAAAGCTCTAAGGGAATGTGAACTGAATTGTTTTGTTCATCAAGTAAAACTGGTAGTTATGTAATCAGCTGTTGGTAGTTCCCTGCTGTGCATTTTTTTTTGAAACTAGCTTTTCATCTGTGTTCTAAGTCTTTCCTAGTGTTTTCTGTTTTTGGATCTTGCTGATTCAAACTTTATTTTTGTAAAACTATCTGTTTGACAGTAAACATTTGAAGATGAGATGCAAGTGAAGATAGACTTATTTTTTTAATACTGAGATTACCTGCCACCTGTAAATTACTGCTAGCTAGAAGTTTCTATGTTCCCCTGTAAGTGGAGGTTTTTCAAGTATGGTAGGTAGGTTTATGAACAGAAATGTTTAGTGAGTTTAATATTTACAGGCAACAGTTATAAACAAGTACCATCTAAACAGTATTTTGAGTAATATGCATAAGTTCTACCCAGTTTAGTGGATATTCAGTGTGTGATTCTTCCCAAGAACAGCCTTGTATCAGTGCTTTGTGGCTCATCTTTAAGTTTAGTGGCAGATTTACAGTGTGTGTCTTCCATCTTATTGAATTCAGTAAAATGGCACTATTATCACTGGCGAATAGAGGAAGTAGAGTAAAACCCTTTTTTTGTTCTGTTCATGGTGCATCTAATGTGGGAAGCTCTTATAATCTAAGTAGTCCAATGGATTGCCTCGTGCTCTTGCCTCCATTGAGTCATGTTTTCTTTGTACAGTTTGTTGCATAATTTAAGGACCCGGATCTAAGGCTTGGAAGCCCATCCCTTGTGTTTCTTGGTTTATGACTGTCGGCTTTGTGGAAAACGGCTGAGATGAAAGGATTTCTGGAGGATGCAAATTACTCCATTGGCCTGTTGGATGAAGGAGCAACGCTTGCAGATATTATTGACAACTGTATTTATGAACATACTCATGTAAGTTTCTAAATTTTACAAGTTATTGGTTAGTTCTCTTAAGTCCTCAAACTAGGTCGAGGTGTTTAGCACTGAGCTGACAGCAACAGAGGAACAGTCAGCTAAAACTCTTTAAACTAGATTTGTGTTCCCATTTTTCTTGTTTGTCTTGGGCTGAGTTTTGGTTGGGGAAATTTGGGCAACAATTGTTACCTCCCTGAGCATGGCTAGGAGGAAAATATTGCTAATGTGTTTAAAAACAGGTTCCCGTCTCATTCCTTGAAGAATGTTTATTGTCAATGGCCTTTAGACCAGGAATTTGAAATTTGGCAAGCTGGTAGTGTGCTGAGTTCAACACTTCTTTTCCTGAAAATGTGCCTAAGTTGAGACAAATTTGTATGCTCAGCCAGTTTAAAGCCATGTTTGAAACCTCTACAGTCAGTCAGGCTCATAGGTTGTGAGTCTTCCCATACGCCTTGTCCATGTTAGAAATGTGAGTAGGAGGAATGAGGACATAATGTCAGGTGCTGCTCCTTTCTCCCAAGAAAATGAACTGGTCTAAGAGTTAGTGAGGTTTAACTATCCCCTTGGAAAAAAGATACTTGAAGAATTCTGTGTACACAAAAATAGGTTTTATTGAGTTAGGACTCACTGCTTTTAGGAGGCTGGAAGATGTAGCCTGTTTTATAGACAGTTAGAAGAAGAACTTGATAAAAATGAATGTTAAGCAAGTCCTGTATCCTTAAATATGCAATACCTATGAGCTGCTCGCTTTACCCTATGGTTTGTCAGAACTAGTGTTAGATGCAAGTGCTCAGCTCTAGTACAGCAAGTAGGTAAATCCCGTGGCCTTCTGCAGTCAAGTATAGGATTCCCAAATCCTGATTCCTAATATTCTTTTTCTGTCTAGCAAATAAATAGGTAAACTACTGGCAACATGTCATGTCTCCAACCACTGGCTGGCTCACAGAGGATAGCTGCCTCCTGCTGCTTTCATTTACTCCTTTAGCTCAAGGGGTAGAGGCCTGTGCCATGGATCTAAAGCTCCAGATCCCATTCCTGCTGGTGACCCGTACAGGGGGTCAGTATGCTTCCACCCGATGGAATTTCTATTTGTGTTTTTTAAACGGAAATAGAGACATTGTGTACTATAAGCCACAACTGAATTTTGTATCTGAAAGTCAAATGCTAGCATTAACATCTGATGTACAGCCTTAATTCAGATTGGTCATATGTTGTGTGATGGTCTCTAGTTGGTGTACAGAAGGTCATTCACTTACAGGAATGTTATTGAATGCACATTATGAACAAAAATCTGTTTGGCTCCTGGTGAACCACATCCACAACTTAATATTGAGCAAAGCTATGGAACAAATGCCCAAGGGGAGACTGTTACAGTTCCCATAAAACTATACATTATATAAAGATTATGTACTTGACTCTGCAACCTTAGTATTTTGAATTTAGTTCTTTAAATTGTTCAACCTTTGAGCTTCATAAAATGTGGAGAATGGTCTCAATGCTTGACTTCATCAGTTGAAATATTTTACTGAAAATTTGTTCAATAAATATCACAAGCTAGGTGTTGAAACAGTGATTTGCATTAGATTTTCTTGTATAATTCACAGATTATTTTGAGATTGGAAACTTTCATGTGAGTCTTCTTCCTCTGAAGAACTGCAGACTACTTTTTTAAAAAAAAAAAAAGTTACAAATCTCCTCCAACTTCTCTGCTTTTTAGATGCAATTGATATTTGGCATTTAAATGTTTTGCCCTGGAATCTCAGAATATTGTCTAAATAATATTTAAAATCACTTTGAGAAGTGGTAGGTATTCCGTGATGTAAAGCTAGTTCAAATTGTTAGGTAAAAAACAATGCACAAGTGAACTGTCAAACCTAAAAAATTAATATCAGGACAGAGAATACATAATCCTTTGATTTCACCCTGTAGGTTGTTTGTCTTGACAGCAAGCCCACAATTTCAGGTATTTTATTTTCGGAACTTTATTTTTTAGACTGGCAAAAGAGCATTTTATGTTGGTGATCTTGGAAAGCTGGTGAAGAAAAACACACAATGGCAGAATGTGATGGCACCAATAAAACCATTTTACCCTGTAAAATGCAATTCTACTCCAGGTGTACTTGAAATTCTGGGAACTCTTGGAATTGGATTTGCATGTTCCAATAAAGTAAGTGTTTTTTTATGTATCTACGTGCCTCACTTCCCTTCCACCTGCTCAGTCTTTTAATATTAAGTGCTATGTTAATTAAAACTGTAAATTCATAAGTAACTAGCTAGTACAAATTCATATGTCCTAGAAGCAGCAGATTATGGGCTGTTTTCTGTAGTACTAGAATACCTTTAATACCAGATCAGTTAAGACAGTGCTCCTGAATGTGTCTGAAGCCCTACTGTGGTCCTGTCTTTCAGTCTGAAATGGTATTGGTACAAGACTTGGGCATTTCTCCTGAAAACATCATCTATACAAGTCCTTGCAAGCAAGCTTCTCAGATCAAGTATGCAGCAAAGACTGGGATAAACATCATGACCTGCGATAATGATATTGAGCTGAAGAAAATTGCACGTAGCCATCCAAATGCCAAGTAAGTGTCATTTTGTGCTTTTTACATGTTGGGAATTTGTCTGCAATCATGGGTTGTTTTGGTTGCAAGAGGTATGGCTTCTTTAATGCAGTTCACATACCTATTTTTCTTCCTCTTGCTTCTTTTGAAGATAGCTTTTGTGCAAGATTATTCCCAGCTGAGTTGCCACTTTTCCATATGATATTAAGTCCCCCTTTTTTGGAGGGAAATCTTTTTGAATTGGCAGCATGGGTCTTGACACATAGATTTGAGGTTCTGGCAGCTAGATTTCAAAATTTTGACATCTTGTCCTCTTCAGGTGCATCTTCATTCTGTTTTTTGACCTCAGTATTTTTTCAGGATATTCTCTCGCCTTTAATGGCTTCAGACAATATTTGGGCAGAAACTGTCAGCTGCTGAGCACTAAATGGGTCCCATCTAGGGCTTTTATGTGCTATAGGGTTCAAGATGTGCCTGCAGATACTTCTTTTATGACAGTGAGGAAATTTGGCTCCGGTTCCTGTTTGAGCCTGGGCCAACACTGACACTTTCTGTAGAGAATTAAAGCTGGTGTGTTAGCCCTTAAATATAAGGAATCTATTGCTACCAATTGTACCTGTACAGGATGAAAATTATTTAGCTTAATAGGTGTTTCATTAAGCATAATCTTCCTCAGATATGAGGGTTATGGGTAACATCTGTAAGAAATGCAGGAGTCTCAGAAGTGAATGTTAAGTGTTTGATGACTACTGAAGTGTAGCTTCCATGCAAACTTTGGGGGCCCTGAGAGAAGAATTGCTTGACATCCTTACCAAAGCCCTTGGTTCTAGCATCACATCTTCTCATAAAGCTGCAGCTGCAGTTACAGAATTGGGAAGATGGTACAAAACTGAGTATTTGGGAGATGGCTAGTTGTAGGTCACTGAGTACTGCCTCAGCATTTCATGCTGCTGTGACAAATGATAACAGTGCTTTGCATACTGGAGAGCAGTACTTCCTGTGCAAAGACTGTAGTCTGTACAGGTCTTGTTACTAGTGATTTATGAGCTAATTAACTACATTATCAAAACACAAGGGTGATTAAAATTGCCCAGGTGCTTAGTGACATTGGTGAAGCTGTTGAGCAAGTGCAAGGTACTAGCACTGTGCAGGAATGCCAGGGCTGGGGAGGGATGCCCTTGGCTTGTACAGCCCTTCCCTGGGATGAGTGAGCAGCACAGCCAGAGGCTGCCTCTGCCGGTGTTCTGCTGCATGCATCACTTCTTTGGGATCCCTTGGCTTCGAGCAGGGACTGTTCAGATACCTGTGATGGATCCCAAATATCTCTTGGGGGGGTAAAGATTTCTTTTTTCAGACTGTGCAATCTAAGTAATTATGCTTCTAAGCAGAGACTATTTTCCCAGTTTTAGGCTTCCTTGACTGAATTATTTCCTAGCATAAGGAGCTCTAGAGAAAAAAAAAATACAATTCAGGAAGACATGAGTAAGAACCAGTGTTTTGTGGAGTGTCTCCTTAGTGCTTTTCCACTCTTACCACACACATTATCTGAGATGCCCATATAGCCACTTGACTGAAGACAGCTGGGCTATGGGCAGTTGAGGGATGTGTCTGACAGTGGAACAAGAATAAAGAATGTAAAGGACAACATGGCCTTTTCTATTCTGGTCTCTTTCTTTCTGTAAATTAAAAGATATGTTCAAGGAAATCAGCACCAAAACGGGTTTTCAGAAGTTAGTGGCCTCTTTTAGAAGGTGTTCTATTATCCAGAGTAAGAAGTTAGGATGCAGGTTTTTCTTGAAGCAAAAAGACTTGAAAGCAATAAGCCAGAACTCAGGACTTGAAATAAGCTAGAGGAAAACTGCCTGTCCTTTAAGGATCACAGTTTGATACTTGAGAAAGTTTCTAGTTAGAGGATGAGAAATTAAATTTTTGCAAAGGAAATGCACTTGGGCATCTACCCTTTCTAGGAGAAATGGGGATCAGGGTGCTGGTGAAAAGTTTACTTTTTTTCACTCATTACTGCATTCTCATTCAGGTCACACAAATTTTATTTGATACTAAAGTAACAGCTGCAATGTGTCTTTCTCTCCCCTTTGACATAGTTTCAAAAAGTCAGTGCCTTTATTTGGCTGGGTTCTTCCTGTGATAAGGTACAGCTAGGTTGTCTTTATGAATGACTCTAGCTGGTTTAGCAGAAGAAATCCTGCTTAGGAAATTGTAGTTTTGCTACACCTAATTTTCTTTTTAAAGTTTTGCACCAAATTCTTTCAGATAGATCTCTAGTATTCTAGAATTGATGTTCATGTTTTTGGAAGCTTTAACTCAAGTGGTTCTAAATCTTTTAGAAAGGAGGGGCATATGAGGAAAGCAGCACTTACAACTTCACTTCCTGTTCTTAAATGACTTGCCTGGTAAAGGTAACAAGCTCAGGGGTTCCTGAAATCTCTGATGGAGGAATGGTTACTTAAAGAATAAAAAAAAAACTTAGACAACACAAAAAAATCCTGAACACACTAAATGCATAAATTGTCCTCTGCCTGCTCTGACTAAGAAGAATCAGCAGAAGACTCCCAGAAGTCAGAATAACACTACTTGTATAGTGGCTTTCACTGGATCAATCTCTCAATCTATACTGCTGCTATGAAAATAGTTTAAAATAGGACATCTTTTGTCTAATCTGAGGTTATAGACAATAGCACTGTGGGTTTTACTTTTAAAAGTGTTCTAAAGTGTTTAAAGGAATTTAGTATAACAGACTCAGAATATATAATCTAGTATAATTTTCCAAATGCTTTACAAAATATGATTTGATCCCCTGTACTAGGGAAACTCAAACTGCCCTCTAACTTCCTGGCTTTCCACAAGTGGTATAGATCAAAACCAACAAGGTTTTCTAGGTACCATATGAGGGACAAGTTAGGGACTTTGCTCTTTACAAAATACCTTTTTGAAGGCATCCTGAGACATTCGGAAGGGACTCGGAGTTCATGGTAGCTGTTGGGACATTGTATTTTGTACTGACTAAGCTCCATTTGCTGCATACTTCAATTCCTTCACTTTTCAGGTGCAGCACAACTGCTTCTTTCTTGCTCCATCTCAGTTCATTGTAATGTGCTGTATGTAGTCTACACGTATATGATACAACTTACATTTAGTGAGCTATAAGGCTAATTAAGTTATCTTAGGGAGAAAAGGGAAGCTAGTGATTTTTTTCTTAGGGGGCACAACAGTTCATATTTCTTTTTTGTGCGGGGAAGGGAGTGTTGGGTGTTGCTCTGCGATAAGAAACTGTCAGCAGCTGACAGTGCTGTTAGCCAGACCTGCCCAGGCTTAGGCTTTGACCTAGGAAGTTCTCACTGCCTGATAAAATTAAGAGCTGATATTCACTGCATCTGTTCCAACTGAATCCTGCAGTTCCTTCACCCTGAAGGAAAGCAAAGAGATGCCACCCATCCCTGTGGAAAACTGAGAGGGAGATGGAGGGATGTAGCCAAGGTTTACTCTGTATGTGTTAAACTGCTCTTCTCCAGATGTGTTAACCAGCTCTGTCCCATGCCTAGCTTGGTGACAAAGGAGGGCAGAGATGGTAAAAGCCCTGACAGTCATGGGTGGCTTTATGAGAAAGTGTACTTATTAGAAGGTAACATTCTCTTTCATTACAGCATTCAGCAGACTCTTGCTGCTACAAAAGTCTTAGTTGCTGCATTTCGAAATCCCTTATCCTTGTTGGCTCCATGTTTTAGCCCCTAATTGCTAGTTTTTTCTCTGTACAGGATTGTTTTTACTAGGTTCACTTGAGTCATCCATCGATGGAGCTGGAGTAATGGCAACATAATCAACTACTTCTGACAGTCTTCAGGCTTCACATGTGCTGCTGATGTAAACCAACTGCCCCATCATCTTCCCCTTCTCTTAGGCTCTTACTGCACATTGCCACAGAAGACATTACTGCTGATGAGGAGATGAATATGAAGTTTGGTACCACGCTGAAGAACTGTAGGCACCTCATGGAATGTGCTAAGGAGTTTGGAATCCAAATAGTTGGTGTTAAGTGAGTAGCGTTATTGTTCTCCTGGCTGAAATGATTGTCTGAAGTGCTCAAGAGCTGCAGCTGAGAAGCTTTTTCTTAAGAGAAGTTGAGAAGATTTTAGATCATGCCAGTTTAGGCTTGCAAAGCATATAATATGAAACAAAGTAATTACATTAAAACAATTCAAGAGTGTAATCTTTCTGTTGTGATAAAAAGGCAAGCGTATCTATTAACAGCAATAAATGGATGAACAAATAAAATGCTAGTGTAGAATAGGATAGCTTGGGCAGATGTTAAACAAGACAAACATCGGATACAATTCTCAGAATAGTTTTGTCATTCAGAAATATTGCCCCTAAATATGATCAATGACTTTGACTTGCTGCTGGCAGAAATTAATCCTAATCTTCTGAGCTTCCAAATCTGTGATATTTTAATTTGAAGGTAGATATGCAAAATTTCATTGTATGGAGTGAAAATGCATGCTCAAGTCCTGGTTCTCTCTGATTTTAGATACTAAGACCTGACATGCCCTTTAATGTTTTAAGAGAGCAATCAAACAAGAAAAATGAGTGGGCCATCTACCAAACAAACATGTAAAATGAATATCAGATTAAGGAATTAAAACAGTGGGTTTTAAATCTACTTGCAATTTTTATATTAAAAAGTGTTAGTCACTACAAATGACAAATGTGTTCAAAAAAATTTGACACTAAATTATGTATTCAGTCTGACCTAACTCTAACCATTGCTTTTGTGCACTTTAAACAAAATTCAAACTTGAGTAAATATAAGCTTAAAAACTAAATGTAGCTCAGTATTTGCCTCAATGCCCTTCCTGAAAATGCATGAATGGATTGGACAGTTTAGTGGGTGGGTAGGGTATGTACATGGTGCATCCAGAACCAGTGGACCTTGCCAGTCTCCAGAGTGAATGGGAATGTTGATGCTTTTTCTAGTGCACATGTTAAACTCGCATCATTTTGATGCTGGAAGACTGAAAGGTTCAGTAAACTTCTCATGCCTAAAGATTAGGGTATTGCAAGCCACTGCTAGCATTAAAAGTAAGACAGGCTTTGTGTGTATAAATACAGTGGGGTAGAAGGCAATTTGGTGTCCTTTATGCAGTTTACTATACATCATGCAGAGTTATCTTTTGCAACTTGGGAATAAAGTACTTTTCCCCGACTACTGTGGGTAGAGAAACAGTTTGCTTGGTCTGAAAACTGAGGTTCTGCATATTAACTGCATCTTTATTTCTTTCAGATTTCACATTTCAAGCACTTGCAAGGACCTGCAAACGTACATTCATGCTATATCTGATGCTCGGTGTGTGTTTGACATGGCTGTAAGTAGATATGTGCAAGAAAAGTACAAATCTTCTCCTTAATCAGGCCAATAAGCCAAGTGCATTATTTCTAAAATAAGTTATATTAATGTAGGAAACATCATCTAGTAATTGGCCAAATATTCCTTGAAATGTGTGGCAGAGGCAGAACAGTTTGTCATTCTGGACAAAGACATGAACAAACTTCCAGAAAAGGCAATGAACACTGTCCCACTGATGGCAGTAGTGTAGTGTGCAAGTAGCTATAAAGCAGCAAACTGACAGGCACCCTAGGGAAAATGCCTTGATAAGGTCAAGCAGAAAAGAGATTTGCCAAGAAGACCTACTTCTAATAAAGAATAGAACTAAACACTTGTGTTCTAATAAGTTTTCACTTCCAAATGAAAAACTTACTTTTTACTTCTGCTAAAAGTCTTTTGCTTTGGAAATTGAAGTCTCAATCCTACAAATACACAACTCTGTTGCATTAAAATGTTAAGTATTTGTATCTTGGTGTTTCAAGTTAATATTTCTATTGACATAAACATGTGACAAGTTATTTCTTACAAGTCTGTTCTTTACTGAAGTTCATACATTAGCTGCTTATACATGATGAGCAATACAACTAAGTTCTCTCACTTGTGCAAATGCATCCCAGCAGTTCCTAGTTACATAAATGTTCTGCAAAAGACCTACTTTTAGGACTTTACAAATGGGTCTAAACTTTCCTCTGCCATGATGCACTACCCTGCAAATATTGCTCAAGTATAATAAATACAAGATGGGAGCTGAGACTGCAGTAGGACTTTTACAGCAAGTTTGTGTAATCAGCCTCTAATATCCCAGTACCATTACTGTTAGGTTTAATACTATTTGCTGATGTAATTCCATCACCATACTATCCTTTTCTGCATATATGCAGAAGTGTAAATATATGGAAAATGACCACAGTAAGGAGCAACAAATAATATTTTTAAGAGTTGCATTTGTATGTGTACTTAAGTTCTGCTTGTGCATTTTAGGAAGAATTTGGCTTTAAGATGAACATACTGGATATTGGTGGGGGCTTCACAGGTTCCGAGCTTCAGCTGGAAGAGGTAAGCAGAAACATTTTTGTGAACTTCTACTTAACCTCTGAATTCTAGCTAACATTAGTAGGTAAAACCTATTTTAAATTCCACAATATAGACTGCAAATGCATATGATCCAAATGGTTTTATATTCTGCAGCAGGGTAGTGCAGTGTTGTCTTGGGGATTGTTTCTTTCAATACTCTCTCTGTTGGATGAGTATTGACTCAAGTTATAGTCACAGGCTAAATTACTGCTGCTAATGTGGCTTTAGCTAATAACTTTTTTTGCAGACTGTGTAGTTAGGGCCATGATTCGTTAGTATGTTTTGGTTCATGAACCATATTGCTGTTGTACTGGCATTCTTGGTACTTTAGAACTGAAGATAAAAAATTCTGCCCTATGGCTTATTTGGTTAGCCTTAAATAAAACACTTATGACTAGTCTGGCATAAAGTGCATCTTTAGGATGCAATAGTACATAACTTAGGCTATTAACAAACTTTCCAAGGGTAGGACAGTGATTGTTTCTACAAAGTTGCTGGTGAATTAGAAACAGTTTTTGTTAATTTGTTCTGTTACTGGTCTAAATTACTTACATTACTGTTAAGCCAAATAATTCCTTCAAGGTTAAGACTTGAAAAATTCAGTGATAATCAATATTGAATTCACCCTGTTTCCAGTCTGAAATGATTCAGAATTGATAAACTCTTTCCTTGGCCTTGTGGTTTGATACACAACTTTATAGCATGTGCTGGGTTAGGAAAGCTTGGAAATTGCTTGCCTGACCTTGAGTGTACCACAACTTGAGATCTGCTTGGAAGCTGGTACTCATGGTATTCGGTTTTTGGGGTTTAACTGAATGTTCTCTTTTCAGCCTGTTGTAAATTTTAGGCTCTGATAAGGGCACTTCTCAAAGATCAGAGGAGTAGAATGAGCCTTGCAGGTTGCTTACTAGAGCTGTGTATTGCTGACTGGAAATTAGTGATGGACAAAATGTCTGCCAAACATCTATTTCAAGAAATACATACATTAAAGCAGAAGTCTAACCAGATTCCAATTTTCTAGGTTAATCATGTCATCAGGCCACTGCTGGATGTCTACTTTCCTAAGGAATCTGGTGTTAATGTGATCGCAGAGCCCGGTTGTTACTATGTTTCATCTGCATTTACGTTGGCAGTTAACATCATTGCAAAGAAAACTGAATGTGATAAACTTCTTCCTTCTGGAGGTGAGTGCTGTGTAAGTACTTTGACGTGCTTGCATGCACACTTGTTTTAGGATGGGCTAGCTTGCCTTCGTATATATTTACAACTCAAGCACAGAGTACATATTAATACACCTTTGGGATTTTAACCATGCATTATCTGTATCTTTTTCCTTTGGCATGTGGTTTAAGGAAACTTTATAGAAGGATTATATTGAACATAGAACAGAACAGGACTAGTCTGTTCTTAGTAGTGATAGTTTCTGAAAACGTGGCATCTAAATTTAATGATGCATCTAAACTGATAATCAGATCTTGTTCTGTTCATAATTCCAGTATAAATCACATTTCAGTGCATGTGACACCTTTTCAGGAGAAAGCTGTTGAATCCATTTAGAAGATTGCAAAAGGATTATTTACTTCAAAACAAAGTAAACAATGCATGTTGTCTTTTCCTTTCCAGTGGAGCAAGCCAGGGATGATGAACCAGTATTTACCTATTACATAAATGATGGTGTTTATGGTTCTTTTGCAAGTAAATTGTCTGAGAAACTGAATACTACTCCGGAGGTTCACAAGGTGAGTCCTTAGGTATTTTTTTCAGAAATGAGCTGAACAATTATTTTTATGTATATCTGTTTTCATTAATGTTTGAATTACTTGGGTTATTTTCATGTAGAAATACAAGGAAGATGAGCCTCTGTTCACAAGCAGCCTTTGGGGTCCATCCTGTGATGAGCTTGATCAAATTGTGGAAAACTGTCTTCTTCCCGAGCTGAGTGTTGGAGATTGGCTGATCTTTGCTAACATGGGTTCCGGTACCTTAGGTGAACAGTCCACCTTCAATGACTATCAGCGGCCACTGATTTACTACATGATGTCTTTCAGTGACTGGTAAGAAAACTGTTAATGGCAAGATTGTTTTTCCTGCCCCTCTACTCAGCCCCGGTGAGGCTGCATCTGGAGTACTGTGTCCAGTTCTGGGCTCCACAGGACAAGAGGGATGTGGAGCTGCTGGAGAGAGTCCAGCGCAGGCCCACAAGGATGATCAGGGGCCTGGAACATCTGCCCTATGAGGAGAGGCTGAGGGAGCTGGGCCTGTTCAGCCTGGAGAAGAGAAGGCTGAGAGGGGACCTGAGCAGAGTCTAGAAGTACCTCAAGGGAGGCAGTGAGGAAGATGGGGCCGGCCTCTTTTCACTGGTGGCCACTGACAGAACTAGAGGAAAAGGCCACAAACTGAAGCACCAGAAGTTCCACAGGAGCTTAAGGAAAAATTTCTTGACAGTGAGGGTGCCAGAGCACTGGAACAGGCTGCCCAGAGAGGTTGTGGAGTCTCCTTCTCTGGAGATCTTCAAACCCGCTTGGACGCAGTCCTGTGCCACGTGCTCTAGGTGACCCTGCGTGTGCAGGGGGTTGGACTAGATGATCTCTAGAGGTCCCTTCCAACCTTAAGCATTCTGTGATTCCCTGGAGAAGGCATGTGCAGCCAAGTAAAAATTAAATCTATGATGATAAATACAGGAAAATGTGGGTGTTTCCACTTAAAGTGGATGCTAGGCAGAACTTTTGTTTTGTGGCTGCTATGCTCTGACTTCACTGACATTAAAATGAGTTGTGATAGAGTGCCTAATTTTGGGCTGACGGATACTTTCCCCAGAGTTGTACTCTTGTTCTAATGGTACTGGCTGTTGCTGTTTCCTCATACCAGCTTGTAGCTTGCAGCATTGTAACTGGCATCATGGTTGCAGGCAGGAAAGGTAGTGACACTGTTGCAGTTTGTGTGACAGTTGAGTAGCCCAGTCTGCTCCCTAAGTAGCAGATGCCCTAAGCCTCCTCTCAAGGATCACAGCTCCTGTCTGTCTAATTTGGGTATAGTCGATTCTCTTGATGCTTGAACTTAAGGCCACCCTACTATAGGGAGCTGTAAACTTCAAATGCCAAGTTCATCACTAGTTTCTAATGTTAAATTATCTACGAAGACCTTTTTCCCCTCTTGATTATAACTCTTGCCCTTTCTGCTGCAGGGATGAGATGCAAGATGCTGGAATTGCTTCAGACACATTGATGAAGAATTTCTTCTTTGTGCCTTTGTGCATTCAGCTGGGCTCAGAAGACCGCTTTTCCACTGCAGCTTAAACAGGCATTAACGCTTCATTTTAGACCTGCAGTTGCAAGTCTGTAGTTTGTCTGGTCAACATTCCAATGTGGAAGAAATGGAACAATCTTGAGTTCAATTCACTCTTGTCAAAACTTGAAAAAAAAAATAGTAATAGCTAATTGGGACCAGGCAAAACCAGCTACAGCTACAATTCACTGGGGTGTGTGGGGAGGGTTAGATAACGGCATCCAAATTTCAACTTAACAGTTTGTTCAACCCCTGAGCGTTTAAATATGCAACAAAATGGATGACTTAGTGGAGATGGAAACCCATCACTTGGGTTCTTCAACAGTTTACATACAAGTACAGTTTTTATACTAAGGATTCCTGTTAGAAAAGTCTTGTAAAGTTATTGTCTTTCGCCCAGATATATCAAATGTCAGTGGGAGACCAGTGTGACTTCATTAGGTGTTTAGTGTATTTAGAATGTGTAAATTTGTGCTTTGAACTGTAGTTTAATAAATGTAAAATTGCATCATAGTATTTGTTGTATTTGACCCTTGATGTACCCCTTGTATGGTTGCAATAAAACTTTGTGTAGATTTTACTGTTTTTCAGGATAACTTGGCAAGGGGCTAGGCAGAAGAGGTATAAAGTAGATGTATACATGATTGTTTTAAGAAGCCTTCTTTTGTCTAGCCCATTACTTCAGTTTTTAGTAGAGCATTAAGTCATGAATAATTTAAGTAAATTAGACTTGATAAACTTGTGTTAAGGACAGGTAAGTTCCTGGAAGGTTGAAATGCAGTTTGTAGTATTTCTTAAAGTATTCCCTTAGTTTACAAGCTCTAACACTAAAAGCAGCAAGCCTGCAGTAGATGGAGATGTGCCCAGAAGAGGTAGTCCTTAGCATGCATGTAGTGACCCCATTGCAGCATGGGTTAGTGCCGCTCTGCTGGTTGTTGCAGAACCTTTAGCTCTCTTTTTGTTCTTCCTTTAGTGGGGTTTATTGAAGAGTCAACTTCAGCTAATTCTGCCTAGTGCAAACTCACAGCAGAAGGGCTATGTGTCTTCAGAAACCTCGGTGCTCTCTTTCATTGCACTTCAAGTGTACCAACCAAGTAAAGGTAAAGCACACTACCAGAAGCGTCTACTCCAACTGCACCAACAACTTGGCTGAAACTGCTCAGTGGATTTGCTTGTTCATTTTATTGGAGCCTCTTAATTTCTTCTAGGTCCTCCTCTTGTTTTCTCATTTTAACTTAATCTCCCCCAACTTGAAAACTTGGGGGACTTTCAGGATTTTGAAGTGATGTATTAAGTTCTGGATCCTGTAATCAAAGGGGGCTTATTTATATTTAAGTGGAATTTCTACCTCTTGGTTGCCAGTGTATCTTACATAAGTGCCAACTGGTAGGGAATCTTAACTTTGGTTCCAAAAGGCAAAAACTTCATAAAACTTGATGTACCTTTACTCAAAGTGAGAAAGATCATCATGGAATAAGCTTTTTAATTTGAATTTGACTACTGACAACTTGTCAGACTTATAGGCCAGCCTAAGTAGTGATTTATGTTTGCAAGAAATATTTTTTCATTGGAATTAAATTGGGGAAACAACAGGGAAAGGGAGTAATGAAGGAAATGTGGTGTTTGGAATCTAGTTATTGGCCATCCCTCTGCTTTGGAAAGTCGCACACTTAAGTCTACCGGTTAAAGTCTTCTCTAGATTCTACAAGACATTGAACTGCACAGTTTGACTACAAAATATCACTACAGTTGCCTAAGAACTTAACAGGATGATGTTGTGCAGTCTGAAGGAGAGGTATTTTATGTTATTTACAAGTCAGCAGGGGAAAAATCCTTTACAAATGATATAGTAGTCACAACAAAATTGTCCATTGTACTTGAAGACAAGTTTGCCATTAAAACCAACCTGAAGTTTGAACACAGTATGTATTTCAGTTTGATTTGCTATAAGTGTTACTATTTGTCTATATTGTGTTTGCAATTCAAAAATTAATTGAAAATATAGAAATAACTGATTTTATGTAGTGCATTGAATTGTAATGTAGCTTTGTTATGCTCAATACACACCTGCAACTAACTCTTCTGAGGATGCTGCTCTTGCAGACCTTTTGGTATGCACAGCTATAACAGCATTGGCTGGAACTTCTTGGCAATTGATATCTGCAAGCAGTGTTTTGGGATATAATCCACTAATCTACTTGCGTGTGAAGTACATCCCCCATATGGTTCTTCAGTCCATGCATACCCTTTGCAAGGAGAACCTAGGGCTGTAACTTGAGACAGTTCATGTTACTAAAACTCAAGAATGGGAGCAAGTGGCCCCATTTCTCCCTGTGCCAAAGCAGCTACTCTGCTGACCTGTATTGCCTTGGGATCCAGTGCTGGGTATTTTGTCACTTCAGATATATCCCCCATTTTTGTTGTTGCTGCTTTATGAGAACAGAGGTGGTGGGGAGGCAGTAGAGACTGTTTAGTAGCAGGGTCTATGGAGAACTGAATCTGTCAAAAGAAAGGAAGCAGCTGTTGTGAAAAGAGAGCATGCACTAGAAAGCTTGTTAGCAGCACTACTTAATTTGGGGTAAATATCTAGCATTCCTTGTTACTTTTACAGCTGGGTAACTAGCATGGGCTAGTCTAATGCTTGATCTTGAGCTTTTATTTACTCTCACCCCTTCCAACCATGCATGGCACACAGGAATGATGCTCTGTCTTGCTCTTCTTGCATGGCAAGTACTGGTGGTGCTCTTAGTCTAAGAATATAATCTTCAATAACAGTCTTTCACATTATATTTTAATCCCTTTGCTGCTGTATAGTTTTCAATTTGAATAAGGGATATTAATAGGATTACCCATCCAGATACCTAGGGCAAAGCTAATTGTGCTTTTTAGCGTGAAGCAGGGAACAGAGCAGCTTTCAGGGTGGCTGCAGGACTCTGTCCAGCCAGTGGCTTCCTGGGTGTCTGCAATGGGCCCAGCTCCTCGTGCAGGTCTTTCTCCAGAGAGTGTATGTTGCTCTTCCTCTTGACTGAAACTGCTGCAGTAGGGCAGGCAGTAACCTCCATGAAAGGTGTGTAAGGGCAGCTGGCCTTTATACTGCTTTACAGCAGAGATGCTCTGTGCCTAACAAAAGGAAGGGGAAAACAAACTTTCCAGTTGGGGATTTATAATGTTCTCTGAGTACCAAGCAGTTTTAGATGCTAGTTGTGTTTTGTTCCAAGTTGGGCAAACTCAGCCCCACAGAATGCTCATCATGCTAATAACAAAAACTTGATTTACGACACAAGCCTGTTTTAATGTGAGAAGTGTAATATCTGCTGTTAAGGGGTCATGCTGTAGAGCTGGCCGTTTAGCTCTGCTGAATGGAAACTGCTGTTGTCCAGACCATCCACTTGCTAACTTGGGCTTCTGATGTGGACAGAGCAACACAGGCACAAGTGGCTTCTAAGTTTTGTTACTACTCCAAAATATCCACATCCACTTACGGTGGCAAAACAGCAGAGCTTTTTCAGGAAGCAGAGGGTAGGTCCCCTAGCCAAAGTCTGCTTCCAGAAACAGCTGTTCTGGTAGCATTGAAGCTGAACATGCTATAGCTTATGGTCTATTTTCTGTTCACTGCCATGCACAGAGATAATGGGACAATACCCTAGTATAAACATCTCATTCAACTGAAGAGGTTAGGTTAAGCTTTTAAAAACACTCTCCTTGCTCTGGGAGCTGCTGCACCCCGTGGTGCTGGAGCTGGTTTCACCAAGTCCTCAAGCAGGCTCCTGTGAGTGCTCCTGGTTTCTGTAGCCAGCACCAGCCTTCCTAGCCTGGAGTTCAAAGGGTGACTGTGGGAGCAGGAGTGGGGTGGGTGGTGGTGGCTGGTGGTGTAGCGGCCAGGGGAGGAAGGGTGACAGGGCAGCCTGCTCGGCCGTGTGGGCTGCACGGAGCAGGGGGCTGCTGGGGTGGGTGTGCTGATCCCACCACCTATAGCTTTCCTTCAGTAAAAGCCACCTCAGAAGCCTGCTGATACTGCTGCTGGGGGGCAGCCTCCCAGCCCTTGTGGCCACACAGTGCAAGCCAGCATCTGAGTATTCAGCCATGTAAGTCCCAGCTCATGAGGAACACGAATCACCCGTGAGCAGCCTCACCTCAGCAGTTCAGTGCTGCCACAGGGTGGTTGTGTGCAGAAACTTCACAAAATACTTCACTTGCCCATCCAGGAAACTGTAACAGAGACCCTTGTACAGCAGTGCCACATGTTCCCGCTTAGATGCAGTCCTGTGCCAATTGCTCTAGGTGATCTCTAGAGGACTAGATGGTCTCTAGAGGCTCCCCTTCCACCCTGAACGATTCTATGATTCTGTGTGGTGACGGCCGTTCCTCCATCCACCTGCCGGCTCCCTCTCTCTCCCTGCCACTCTCCACTAGGGGCCCCAGTCCTCCTTGCGTTGCCTCAGCTTGTGGAGGCGCCACAGCCCGGCGCTGCTGTGGCCGCTTGGTGCCGGCCCCGCTTGGCTCCAGGTTCTGGGCAGTGACGTGAGAGAGGCTGTGGAGCCGCCCGCTGCAGCCTCCCTCCACGCTCCTGTACATGCGAAAGCCTCGAGAATCTACCATGACCCAAACTGAGCTTTTGTTAAACACATCACCCGGGGTCCTCGGGGACGGGAGCGTGTCTGCACCTCCCCAAGGGCCTGGCGCTCCTTGTGTCAGTGTGGACATGGTTTTACTTAAGCGCTACGGGCCCAGGGCCAGTTTTAGGATTTGGCAGCGAGACAGTAAGCAGCAGCAGGAGCGAGAGAGACGAGTCATGCATGTAAAAACACTTTGCTCTGTATCGTGCTCGCTGCTTGAGCCTGGTCTCTAATCCTGGCAATGACATTTCTTCCTCAATGCGTTTGGCAGCCGCTTCGCGCAGCCAGACAGTAACGGCTGCTCTGATGGCGGGCGCTGGTGCCGGCCGCGCTCCCAGCCCAGCCCATCTGTGTTTCCCCGGCAGGTTGTGCAAAAAAATCCCCGTTTTCTTTTTGCGCATTGGAATGCCGACACCGCCTTAAACATGGAGCCTTGCAGGGAACTTGGAAAGTACCGTCTGCACCACAGGCTCCCTGTCCTTATACAGGCAGACACGCACACTGTTACCAAAAATAAAGAAAAAAGCATTTCTGGCTTCACTAAGTTTGCACGAACTGAAAGAATCCTTCCGTGCAACTTTGTAATTTTATGATTTAAGTATCCTTAAATGCATCCCTTTTCAGTCCTCCAAGCGCACGGGCAGAGATCCCTGCGTCCCCGGCTGCAGTGGCTGAGCACCGACATGGCCGAGATGGGCCCAGGGACCCCCTGCTCTGCAGCAGCAGGAGGCAACCAAGGGGCTCAGGAGAGGAGAATCAAACAGTTTCCTTACCCAGAAGCACAATCAAATAAATGAAACCTAATTCTTCCTTGCTCCCAGCAGAAAACAGGCCGTTCCAGACCCCTCCTCCCGGCTGTGGCGCTTTCCCTGTCAGTGCCCAGGGTGCCCTCAGCACTGCGGAGCGCCGCGCTCTCCCATGGAGCCCGTGTCCCCAGCCTGGCGGCTCTGGGTGAGCCGGGCGGCCAGCAGGGAGCTCCACGCACACGCAGAGCCGCCCCACAGGCCGGCGGCAGCCCACGGGCAAGGCCCGCGCAAGGATGACGGCACCGGCACCGGTGCTGGGAAGAGCACGGCCAAGTCACCTCCAGTTCTCCTAGCTCCTCATGGGACACTTCTTTCTTTCCAGCGTCTCATTTCTGCTTTGTGCAATCCTGCTTTTTCTTCGTCAAAAGCAGAAACAAAACCATGGCACTGGGGCCTTCCCTGCCTTGTGGCGAGGCAGGTTTTGAGGAGGGCCCTGACACGGTTACCTCTCGCAACACCCCGTTCACAGCGTTGCCCCAGGATCTCCATGTCCTGTGCAGCAGCAGCGCTGCAGTCCAGCAGCCCCAGGGGAGGAGGAGAAAGAAGAGGAGGAGGAGGAGGAGGAGCAGGAGGAGGAGAAGGTGGGACTCAGGCCCCGCAGGTGGAGCAGGTCACATCCATGTGGTTTCAAAAAATACTGAAAGAAAATATGAGCTGACACTACGACAGAGTTTCTTTTTTCCACCCACTTTTGCTTTCTCCATACCCTGTGGTTGCCCTCTCCACTATTCCACAGCCACATTGACAAGCTACTGAATGACCTCCTCTGCTGAGACCAGCTCCCCCTTCACCAACCCCCCAGCCACAACCAGCCCCAGCTTGTGCTGGACATGGTGAAAACCAGGTCACATCTTCTCTGTCCTTTTTTTTTTTTTTACCATCTTTCTGGTTAAACAGGTTGCAACTTCCATATATATGTATATATATGTATATATATATATATATTTCACATGCTACTTATGAACCTCTAAAATTTGGGAAGCTGTGTGACATTAGTCACCTCTGTCCTCAGAGGTTTTTTGAGAGCCAGCTGGACTGGGGATGACTGGGGACATCCTGCTGCTCCTTCCAACCCGAGGGCACCCGCGCTCCCAGCCCAGCGGCTTGGCCAAGGTGACAGACCTTCTCCACGGCTGGCAGCGAGCTGAGCCCAGCCAAGCTGGGAACACGTGCCAGGCATGGAGCTGAACCCAACCCAACACCCTCTCCCAGCCCCATGGTGCTGGATGGTCATGGTAGCAGGGACACGGGTGACCGGGATGCCAAAGTACGAGACCGGGGGCTCCTGACAGTCTCCCTGACAGTCATGAATGTTTTCATTAGGAGTTCTGGTTTCCACAGTTACTATTTTACAACAAGAAAATGCAGTTTTGATGGCAACCTCCTAGCCGGCTCCATTGAGCTAAGCTACCCTAAGACGCAGACACTATCAAGAAGGATGAGCAGCAAAAACATCTCTATCTCCAGTTTGCCTTGAACCCACAGTGCTCAAAGCTTCCCCCTTGGGAGCTCCCCGGCTAAGGTCAGCAGGAGATGCAGCCCCATGAGCTGCCTTCTGAGGTCAGTCGGACAGGAGGGGTTTTGAGGTCAAGGACAAGGCTCTGCCCCGATGCAGCCCCTTCCTGTGGGATGGGGAATGCCCTGGGTCCATACAGAGATCAATGACTCCGGCTGCAAAAAGGAAAGGAACGGCCATACCTTTCCTGGCAGGAAGGTATGAGCAGGGCCGTGGCTGCTCCCAGGAGGAGCCCCACATGTGCAAGAGCGCCTGGGACACCTAGACAACCTGCCACTTATTTGCAGTGTCAACCTGACGCTGCATTTTCCATACAGGAATTCCCCTATTCCCATCGGAGCTGTGTTTCTTTCCCCTCTCGCCCTGCTGCCTGGTGTCAGTGCAGGCTGCCAAGCAGTCGCTGCCGGCAGCCGTGGCCACGCGGCCGCGGGCACCGGGCCCGGTGCTGCTGCGGAGCGGAGCCGGCGCGGCGGCAGCCAGCGGCGCGGGCAGCCCGCACCCCCTGCCCCACGGAGACACACACTGCAGCTTCCCCGTGCACATCAGACCAGGGCAGGGCCTGCTTTTTGGCTGCTCTGAAGTGTTTGCTTTTAAACCATCCTCCAGGTTGCTTGAGGGATGCAAGGGGCAGATCTGGGTCTGGGGAAAGTCCCTGGAGGGGACACCAGGAACATGGGACAACCCGGCTGCCAGCAGCTCCCGTTTTCAGCTCAGGCAGCAAAGCGGTGCCTCTTTTTTTTTTTTTTTTTTTGGTTGATTGTGGAGAAAAAAAAAATCCACACTGTGTTACCTGAGCACATTTTGATATGCCGGTTCCGTGTCACTCTCTGCCTTCCAAAGCTATTTTGCAGGCTCCCCAGGGCAGGGCTCTCCTGTTTTCTGCGGTGTGGAAGCACCCGAGCCTCATTTCCCAGCACTGCCCCAAGCCGCCCGATTCCCCCATGCTGAACAAAACCCGGGTCTGCACCAGCCTCCAAAGAGCTGCTGTGGCCCCCCCGGCATGAGCCGAGGCTGCAGCTGTGACCACTGAATGTGACATGTGACGGATGCCACTTGCTTGGGCATCTGTGTGGAGTTAAGCCACCTTAAATCCCAAACAAGGCTATTACCAGCTAAGATGAGTCATCTGTAGCCAGGGTGTTCAAGGTCTGCTGCTGAAGCTGAGCAGTTGTCTCAGAACGTAGTGATTACAGGGAAAGTCTGGCTCATAAATGCATCCACAAACTTGGACCTACGTGGTCAGGATTAAATCTACAGGATGTGCTGGTACATCAGGCTGCAAGTACACAGGGCTGCAGCTTCTGATACACCCACACACAGCAAAGCAGAACCCTTCCCAACCTCGTCAGTCACCGGCACTCGTGAGCTAAAAACCAAGGAGAAATTGTGAGGTAAAGAACAAAATTCCCAAGAATTTTCCCCCAGGAAAGCCTGGGAGCGTGTGTAGCTGGTGTCCTACTGTGGAGAAATGAGCCCTGGTGGGTTTCTGTGATGTCCAAGCGCTCCCTGTGCACCACGCAGGTACCTGTTCCTACTCCCAGCAGCCAGAGCCGCGTGTTGACAGGACAGGGCTTAGTGCCTGCCACAGCACAGGACCCCGGTGACAGAATGCCGGACAGGTTGGAAGGGACCTCTAGAGATGATCTAGTCCAACCCCCTGCTCCAGCAGGGACACCCAGAGCACATGGCACAGGGTGGCATCCAGGCAGGTTTGAAGATCTCCAGAGAAGGAGCCTCCACAGCCTCTCTGGGCAGCCTGTGCCAGGGCTCTGTCACCCCCACAGGAAAGAAGTTCTTCCTCACATGGAGGTGGAACTGCCTGTGTTTCAACTTGTACCCATTACCCCTTGTCCTGTCACTGGACAGCTACAGAGAAGAGTTTGGCCCCCACCAAGAGTTTGGCCCCTGTGGTGCCCCGCAGCCGGTGGCGGCAGGCCGAGCGCGGGGAGCAGGCGCCAGCGCAGCGCCCATGAGCAGCCCCAACCTCCCCCAGCCGCCACGCTGCCTCTGCGGACAGAAACCGCCCGCGCTTTGCCCAAGAGCTGCCTCAGGCGCCCAGCGCGTCTCTCCCGGCGCCCGACACCCTGCACAGAATGTCCTGCCCATGCTGCTAGCGCAGGCACAGGCAGAGAGGGCAGAGCAGGGCTGCCCAGGGTCCCTTGAGTTGCACATTTCAGTGTGATCAGATTTTTTTTTCTTGTAAACATCTTCTTTAACCTTTCTGGTCAGTATTTTAAAGTTGCAAAACTTGTAAGTTTTGAAAAAACACTTCAGGCTTCTGGGGTTTGTCTCCTCCTGCAACTGTCACCTTAAAATATGTCATCCTGCAAGATTAGAGCTGTCTGTTTTATATATATTTTTTACACATGCATAAACAGTATTTGGCTTAGGGCAGTCGTGGACTTGGGTGTTTCTGGAGCAAGTCCGTGTGAAAGATGCTGAAGAAACTGGTCATTTTTTAATACCCTACAGTTCACAACCACTCATCCCTTCTGCATTAGTATGAGAACTGACATTATTTGTCTCATTTTTAATTTTGAACAGACGACTAGCAGTCCCAGGGGCACAGTTTCAGATAAGACACACAATGCAAGGGTGGAATGGAGCTGAGTGCCACTACATACAAAGCAGCCTGTTCTGGAACAAGCTAAGATCGGACTAGTCAAAGTCCCAGAGAGAAAGCAACAAGACATTGTCTCAGCACTGCGCATATTGTTAATCTTTTTTTTTTTTTTTTTCAAAAGAGCTGAAATATCCAGCTTCTGTGCTAGGCTGTGCTGCCCATGTAATAAACTCATGAAAGGAAGCAGAACTGTAATAATTTAGATGAAAGCTCTGTGTGTGTGTCGCTGGGAACCTGTTTTATATGTGTTGTAATGTTTTTATGTTGCACAGGAATTGTAGCAGGATGTGAGATCAAGGGCACGCCTGTGGCCAGTGGTGTCCCGCAGGGGTCAGTGCTGGGCCCGGTGCTGTTCAACTTGTTCATCAGTGACTTGGAGGAGGGCACAGAGTCACCCTCAGCAAGTTTGCAGGTGACACCAAACTGGGAGGAGTGGCCGACACTCCCGAGGGCTGTGCTGCCATTCAGAGAGACCTAGACAGGATGGAGAGTTGGGCAGAGAGGAACCTTATGAGGTTCAACAAGGACAAGTGCAGGGTCCTGCACCTGGGGAGGAATAACCCCAGACACCAGAACAGATTAGGGGCTGACATGCTGGAAAGCAGCTCCGCGGAGAGCGATTTAGGAGTCCTGGTTGAAAATAAGTTAACCACGAGGCAGCAATGTGCCCTCGTGGCCAGGAAGGCCAATGGGCTCCTGGCCTTCACCAGGAGGAGCGTTGCCAGCAGGTGGAGGGAGGGGATCCTGCCCCTCTGCTCAGCTCTGGTGAGGCCGCACCTGGAGTATTGGGGGCAGTTCTGGGCTCCCCAGGACAAGAGGGACGTGGAGCTTCTAGAGAGGGTCCAGTGTGGAGCGATGAAGATGATTAAGGGACTGCAGCATTTGTCGTATGAGGAAAGACTAAGAGATCTGGGCCTGTTTAGCCTGGAGAAGAGAAGATTGAGAGGAGATTTGATCAACATGTCAAAGTACCTGAGGGGTGATTGTAGGGAGGATGGGGCCAAACTCTTCTCCATGATGGCTGGTGACAGGACAAAGGGTAATGGGCACAAATTGAAACACAGGCAGTTCCATCTCCATGTGAGGAAGAACGTCTTTACTGTGAGGGTGACAGAGCCCTGGAACAGGCTGCCCAGAGAGGTTGTGGAGTCTCCTTCTCTGGAGAAGGAGGTGGGGATTGGACTAGATGATCTATCTAGAAGTCCCTTCCAACCTTAACCATTCTGGGATTCTGTTATATATATAAAAAACAGCGAGCATGTATTTTAAACAGCGAGCATGTTTTTTTTTTTGCAACAAATTTTCAAATTAACCTTTTACATAGGCTCACAGAACACAGCATTTAGTGAAGCCTCTGCTTGCCTGGACCTCCCTGCATGTGGGTGACACTTCTGCTGGTGGCTGATCATGTATTTTCAGCAAGAGCCACCAAGAGCTCAGAGAGGACCCAGCACCTTCCCGCTCCTCTGTGCTCCGGCAGTGCCTGCAGACCCCAGGGATTACCTGGACAAGCCGTCTTTGGAAGCAGCGCTGGGGCAAGCAGCGCTGTCCTTCTCCTGCTTTAATAAAACTGCCTGTGCAACATGATAGTTTCCCGGGCCACACGTGTGTAAACACAGTAAACGTGGCCCCTGCTGCCTTTCACCTACAAAACTCTCTTGACAGATTTCTGTACTCAATTTTGTCCTTTTGCAAACCAATATCTCTCTGTGTGCACGTGCGCTGTGGCTGGCAGAGCTCTATGCTGTTCCCCTGACGTACATTGGAGGCCAGATACAGTTTTGAACTGCTGGGAGAGTCAGTGGAAGAAAACCTTTCCAGGACATTTAACCTGTATCATTTTTTAAAGACCTTTTATTAATGTGATTATTTATAACTTGGTTACGACAACCCCCCCCCCTTGCTACCTTACCCCATGCAAAATTTACATAGTCTGTATTTTAAGAATTCTTACCCATTAAACAAAGCAGCAAATGGATAAGATAAACTGACATGTCCAGAGGAACACATGCTTTTTCTGAATTCCCCTTAAACACATTTCTGTTTGTATTTTATGGCCACAACAAAGGAGTACTTAGAAAGAATTTCAACAGGGAAAAGTTCTTGCCACAATGTACTAAAATAAACAAAGAATTATGACAGAGATTTTTAAATCCGCCTAAGGGACTCCCATGCCCAATTAAAACAAAGTGAGCACCCAAATCCACCAAGCATCCTTGAAAAAACTCCTATCCATTTGCATAGGGCCATGCATATGAAGATCCATAGAACTGAATGAGCAGAACACTGACCATTTTTTTTTTGCACCAAAATAAACTATTTCTAAGGTTCCTGAGGACATATATATGTAGGAATGGACTCCAGTTAGTTACAGTATTTGAAAAACTGCCTAGCTAGTCCATCACATGATCTGATCAATACCGACTGTTTGTTTAATGAGAGTAAATATGACCAAAAGGTTTCAAAAGCCTCAAGCCCCCAGTGTCGGTGGGCCTATTTAAGGGCATTTACCCCAGCTGTCAAACAGCAGTGCACTAAGCAAGCCCACACACTGTTTGAGTTTGCGCTGGTCAAACGCAGCTCTATTAATAGTCACCAGAAGCAGAGCAGAAGGCTCTGTGCATAGAGGGCTGGTGAGAGGTCTGCTCCTAATAACTGCAGCTTCACCGTGTCACCTGTGTCATCCTAATATGGCTTAATAAAGTGCCTGCCACTGTGGGCTGCTCCTCTGTGTTTCTTTAGTTTATAAGATACATTTCACACAGACTCACAGACTCACAGAATGGTTGAGGTTGGAAGGGACCCCTAGAGATCATCTAGTCCAACCCTTTGCTCCAGCAGGGACAATTAACTCTTCTTGTGTACAAGTTTCTGTCTGTCTAAATTCAGCAGAAGGTACTAGGTAAGTAGGAACAAAATGTACTGTTATTACTGACCAACTACACCTTAGATTATGTTTGTCCATGTTTTTATGAGAACCACAGAGATAAAATCCTCAAGCGTTATCTTATTTTATATAAATTTTATATATATTTTATATAATATATATAATATATATTTTATATATATATATTATATCAAATATTATATATATATATATATATATGTATTTATATATATACACATCCTTTAGTTTCTCAGCTTTGCCTTCCATAGATGTGTTAAGCAGGACGACACTACAGAACTGATTTCACTGTAATTCTAAGCATTCAAAATACCCCAAAATGCTCTTATGTGAAATCTGAGCCTTTACTTCACTGCATATGAGGAGAGTGATCTAAATTTCAACAGCAACCTGACAAGATGGGATACAACACAGCTCACCTAAAGAAAATTCCTAGGGCAGAAGACAGCAGAGGAATCCTATCAGCTTTAGGCATTCCCAAGGCTTTGCCCTCCAGAAATGCCCTGACAAAATAGCAGAAAGTTTTCTGGGGAATTATTATGGACGCTGCCTGCTCCAGAGAACTGCATGCTTGTAGCTTATCACTGTACACAGCATCTTTTGGTCTCATGAGGGTAACCTGAATTTGAGGTTAACATCCTCAAGGGCAAACAGAGAACTTCACCTGGTCCCTATTTTGTCTGTATTCTTGTTCTGGCACAAGAACCACCCCCCTGTCAGCACCCACTGATCATCAGCGAGGCCTGCGAGGATGGGATTCACTGCCTGTGCGTCTAGATACCTGCACTGAAAGGCTTCATACAGCAGCGGAACAAAAATGTGGGAAATAAACCCACTACAGGCTGTGTCCGATCACGTGGGGGAGTCACAAGAGCCCCCCGAGCCATGCGTGGGACCAGGGCCTGCTCGGCCCACGCTCAGCTCCGCGCTGGACGCGGCCTTGCTGGGAACAGGCCTGCAGGCAGTTCCTGGTAAGCACAAGGACCTCGCAGCTAGCGTGGGAGGTAGCAGCTTGTTGACCGATGGCTAAAACCGCTCCAGCCGCAAAACAAACACACAAACATTGCAACATCGGTGTTCCTCCTGCTATGGCCAGCCCCACCAAACGGTCTTCACGAGTGGTTCCTGCAAACAAGAACTGGACACAAGCTTTCCTCTTGGGAAAGGGGACCTATCCTTCCTGCTTTGTGCACTCTTGAATCAGAACCACTTGCTTTGCTGGAGGGAATAGCTGCAGCATCATGCCCTCTTTCTTTCCAACAGATAACAGCATTTCCTTTCTCTTTGTGAGCTAAATGGCATTTTTCAAGGCTCACTTAGTCCTGCCACGACTGCAAAACAGGCAGTTATCTTCTGACAGTACCCATGAAAACGCTCAACAGACTGTTGGAAATGGCTGTGTCAGTCTTCTTCATTTATTCATCTCTGTGCAAAAACACAGCTTGCTTACAAAATCACTCCAGATTAACTCCTTGTCTAGAAAAACACTAGAAAAATGTTAAAATGGAAAGAGGAAAATCCAGCTTCTTAAAACTCAATATTTTTGGAAACAGTGAAAAATGAATGTCGACTCTGGCTCTAGCTGTAGGGAAGCCTCCTCTGAAACTTCTCCCAGCTGCGCTGCTGAACCAGCTCTGAGGACTGGGGGTCAGTTTTTGGCCGACCTAGGGCCTACAAAGCAGCTCTGCATGGACAAGTCCATTTCCATTGAGCTGACGAGACAGAGCCAGCCCGTCTCAGTGTAGCCATGCCTGACAGAGCACATCGTGAAGCAAACTGGGCAAAAACAAAACTTCTGACACAGGACAGAGGCAAACAAGCTGTTCCCTGAACCACAGGCCTAAGAGAGATGAGTTTCCTACACATTTTGAGCCTCTTTTCTACATGCCCCACCTCAGTAACCAGAGCATCCCTTTTCCTTAGTCCTCCTGCAAGATCCTCAGGCTTCCTCAACACCCCCTAAATTTTATCCGCCAGGGCCACAGTGCAATATCCCCACTATGGCTTTTATCCCAGTCTCTTGGCAGTAAAGGGGAGTGAGTGGGAGGGCTGGTGTGGAGGCCTGTGTGCTTGCTGGCCCCTGGCCACCTGCGGGCCACTCAGCCAGCAGACCCAGAAGCCCACAATGGGATTCAGCTCAGCTTCCTTCATCTGTGCCTGGACTCCTGCTATTGGCCCTGGGGGTGACACCAGCAGAGCTCAGAGTGAAATTCATCTCACTCTGGAAGAAAAGGGAAACATATCCAAGTCCTGTGGATTGTGTTAACACTCCTGTAAAACAGCTATGAAGACAGACACTTGTGTTATAAGCAGCTAATCTTGGATGAACCCCACGCATAGTGACACATATAGTACGTTTATATTTGCTTTGCTATTTGAACCAGGGAGCAGCCTTGGTCCCAGGGTCAAGCAGCACAAATTGGCTTGCTTCCCAAGCACTCACAGCGAGGATCCTTCGCTGCAGACGATCGGCATGTGGAGACGAGTGGGAGCCCGGGGCCGTGTGACTGCAGTGCCAGAGCACTCCTGGGCCTCCTCGGCCTTCCCTGCCGTGCGCTCACCAGCGCAGGCCGCACGCCAGGGCCCTCAATGTCTGCTTTGCACAAATGCCTGCACAGACATCTGTACCCTTCCAGGTACTGGTCTCATCCCCGACTGTAGCTCAGACCTGCTCCTCATGGACAAATTTTGGACTCAGGAGACAGCAGCAGCAGGTGGGTTCAGACTGCAGAGGCCATTGCAGGGTGCTTGCCAGGAGCTCCGTAGCAGGCACATCTCTTTGCTGGATGCCTTGGGCAAGAGAAGGACCTTCGCCCTCTGGAGCTTGGTGATCACCGCAGGGTTATGGATACGATAAGCAGCCTCGTGGGCTCAGCCGGCAGCGCGGACGCCCTCAGTGAGCTGCAGGACCAAGGGTGTTTCTGCAGTGGGGAGCTGAGGAGATGTGAGGTGCCAGCATCCTGCTGCTGCCGTGCACCTTGCATCACCCATGCGGTCACCACCTAAATCACTCCCCGAGGAGCGGAGGTGTCAAGGCTGGGTCCTCCAGCTCAACTCTGCCGGTAGCACCGCACGGCCAGGTGGCTTTGGTAAATCCTCAAGGATACAGACACTTCCAACTGCACTTTCCCATATGGAACATCACTGGAACATCACTGCTCCCCCAGTCCCATAAAGAAATGCAAGAAAGCAGCACCAAAACAGGCTGCCACGCAGGCATGGGTTTTTAGTTTAAAATAGTATTGCTCAATCTTTGTATGTTGCCAAGAGAATATCCAAGCAGCAAAGCTGTGACTCTTGTGATGTCTCTGTATATGAAGCTCAAGGCCTTGATCCCCATGGGTCACTAGAGTGTACCCTCTTCCCTTATTTTCTGTGCCAACTTAAAAAAAAAAATCTCAATTACTGATAGCGAGGTGGTTGCGCAACAGCAGTGCTGGTAGTGCGTTTGGTGCCATGATGCCAAGGGAGCGGTACGTGAGCACGGGCAGTTGGCAAGAGCCCACAGCAGGATGTGGGAGAGCTGGCGGCCCGCTGGGACGCGTTGGAGAAGTGCACGGGTGCGGGGAGCCAAAGCGGGTGCAGTTTTGTCTGCGCCGTATGTAGAACGTTTCACCTGCATGTCCATGTTCTTTTTATTTTCTTGTCCAAATGTAGCCTGGATGCAGTGAAGGCAGGATTAAGTATTAATATCAGAGCTCAAACCTGTTGGTAGCAGGATTTAATATTGTACAAGTCCTTAATATCTCTATCATCTAATCTGTCATATCTGCTTGATAATAGTCAATGTCTCAAAAATCATTAGGCTTGAAGAAAAGAATAGCAGGACCTTTGCTCACAAGACTTTTGTCTATATATACATATATTTGAAAGTGCTGAAGTGCTCTGCTACCTGTGTTAGAAGGAGCAAAAGGTGGAACTGCCCCTGCTGGCTTCCATACCCCATGAATATGACAAATGGAAGGCCCTGGCCACACCACCACCTTTCCTACCTCCAGGATTTATCCCATCAGAGCAACTCCTGAAATGCAGCAGCTGTGAAATCATTGCGTAAAGGCTAACTCCTGTTTTGAGATAAAGCACACGAAGTGTGCTCCTAACACTTCCCTCTGGGAAACATGTGTCTGATCGCAGCACGGGCAGGTGGCTCTGTTATTTATACAGGCTCATTCTACACTGCTTAGAGGCTGTTTTATTCTCATCACACGGACTGGCAGTTCAGCTGCTGAGGATCTAATTTTGTTAACAGCAATTCAAATCAATCAACCGTATTTTATATAAATGGTTAAATAGATTGTGACACCAGGAAAACCCTAATATAATAAATACACCATCTCAAATGCTAGAACATCCAGGCTCATCCTTGGATTCGGAATAAAAAACTTTTGATTGTGCGTCTTGAGATTTTTAAACTCTGTCTGCAGAGTTTCTGCCACTTTCCTGTTTTGCTCCAGCTTTCCAAAGGCTTCTGTATACTTAACTGGGATACTTTCACATCTCATATAGGTCAATCACACAACATTGCCCTTTATTTGCACAAGCATTGCACAAGGGAAGGAAGAATGCACGAGTTACTAAACAGAAATAAACACACGATCACACTGTGGCTGGATATTTTTATCTACCTGGTTGAAACTGGTCAGCTTATCCAGTGTGGATAAACTTGATGGAGTTACACTACATTCCAGTTCTGTGTAAATGGAGAAAAAAAATGAAGTATGACATGGAAAGAATCTGTGAATCATCCCAAAATGAACCTCCAATTTCCACCACAGAGAATTCCCGGGATTTCTTGGGTCAAGACATGCAGATGGTATGAGACTTGGCTGGTTTGACGTGAGCAGAGGGAAGAGTTCTGGCAGCCCCTGCACAAAGATAGGTGGGAAACGAGGCTGGCACCGTCGTCCTGTCCAGCACCCGGCAAAGAACCACAGTTCTTGTGACAGCCACAAGGCTGAGGGAAGTTCTCATTGATATACGACCTGATCCTGCTCTACAATAAATGAACACGACCTCCCATGATCTTTAGGGGGTGCTGAAACAATTACTTAGGATACTTCTATTCTGGTGAAAAGAACCACTCATTTCACAGTTTCTGTGAAGCAAATATATCTCTCAAACCAGATGTTAAGAATAGCTATTACTGTCCCATCAAAAAAAGAAAAAAAAAAAAAGAGGAATATGTCTTCCTCCTTATTAGCATATAGAAGCTAGGATTTTAGAATAAAAGAACAACTTGCAATTCCTACTTAATTCTCCATGGCAAAGCCATAATAAGTCACAGAAAACAGCTGTATTTCTTAAGAGCAGAGGGAAATTCAGAAAGTAGGAGTTTTGCGTAAGGACTGTTGGACAGGACTGACATTATACAGAGAACCAGTTACTTACCAGCCATCTTTTTTTTTTCTCTCTAATATAACTTCCTGATCCCATGACAATTTAATTTTCCACATCAAACCTGACGGCTGGATATGTGGTTTCCTGGGAAATTTAATCTTAAGAATTTAATCTTAAGTGTAATAGGCATGTATAAATAAATAGCCCACAAGTGTTTAAAAGCCTAAACTCCTCAACCTCTTCAGAAGGTAGAAGAAAAAAAGTCATTTTCCTCCTAAGTGGCATAAAATTGTGTCCCCAGCTCTGCGAGACCAAGTGAGAAATACAACCAAGTTTGAACATATGGTGATAATTCAGATGCTTCCAGTGATTAGTGAAATAAAAAACAAGTTTTACTGAAAAGTTTTACACTCGAGGAGGAGTTTCCCTGCTCTGTCCCAGGCTTTGCTGGGGGCGTTTTGGGTTTTCCCCTGTCATGCAGACATGGGTGCTGTGAGGAGCTTGCAGGGAGCAGAGCCGCCCGCAGCGGGCAGGGCAGCGCGAGCGCTGCTGTGACTCAGGAACAGCCACAAACGCTCCGCAGGAAAGGGGCCATGAGCAACGCTTTGCGAAGCGCACGTACGTGGCAGGGAGGCTCAGCATCGTGTAGACCAGGAGAGCACAATGGTGCCAGTCAAAACAGGAGTGACTTTGTCTGGTAAAATAAACTCAAATGCTCGAGTATTAATGTTAATTACAAACATGGTCTGGGTTTTGTCTGGTACTTTAATAAGCAATTCCAGAACTAAGGCAAAGCAGTTCCCAGGGCTGGGATGTATGAGAAAAAAAGAAAAGGCTTGTTAAAGGAAGAGAAGCAAGTTTACAGGAGATGAAAGAGGAGACAAGCTGGCTTGTTTAGGGATGCTGTCCTGCACCCCCCCATCCCAGTTACTTGGTACAGAAAGCTCTGAAACGGCCGTCTCTAGTAGCAGAGACACTTTCCAATGTGAATAAACGAGAGCTGAGATCGTGTGGCAGGGAGAGGAGAGGCACCCCGGACCATGCGGGCTCCCCCTGCCCTGCACTCGCTTGTTGCTCTCCGTGGCCCTCCTGCCGCTCCCTCCCCGTGCGGCTCCCTCCCTCCCTTCCTCCCTTCCTTCCTTCCTTCCCCTCACACTCCCCGCTGGCTGCTCCGCTGCCGTTTCGGCCGCCTCCCTTGCCAAGCCCTCGGCCTCAGCTGTTTCCAGACACCCACTGCATCGCTCTGCCTGTGAAAACGCTCCGTCACATTTTCCAGACGCCCAGGTAGAGATTATTCTGGGAGAGGCAGTTTTTGCCACTTTTCCCCCGTGGTTCGCAGGCAGAGCAGCGTGTGCAGGGGAGGGCACAGCAGGTGAGCACGCGCAGGGCCCCTCGAGGGACACACGCTGTGAGCTGCCCGCTCGGCACCACGCATGCGGACGGGTGCGTGCGAGACGAAGCTGCTCATGCCGATGTGGTTGGGGGAAAGGACGAGCGTTTTGATCTACAAGCCGAGTCCCAGCCGCTCCGTGCCCTGTGTGGATGGTGAGCAACCAACACCGAAAGCCAGAGGTGGCAGCGCTAAGGTGGTGGGGCTGAACTCCAGAGGGGAGAACAGGGACTGCTTTAAAAGGATCAGAAGAGAGTGGTGAGAACAGAAGCTGGAAACTGGAAATTTCAGGTGAAATGAACTGCTGAAAAGCAGCAGATGGAAGAGGCAGTTGGGGAGGCACAGATGGGTGTGCTTTGGGGTGGAGCAGCCATAGGTGTCACCCCGGGAGGACCTAGAAATGAGTAAGGAGTCGGTGGTGTGAAAATGGCCGTGGGAGCAGAGCGGTTGGCGCTTGGAGAGGCCCTCATCCTGGCAGAGCAGCATGGCGCCCAGCTCCCCCGCCAAGGGAGGAGCAGCACAGGGCACCTGTGAGCGGCACCCAAGGCAGACGGTGAGGGAGCTGTGGGGAACACCCCTGCAGAGCCGGCAGCGCTGCGGGCCTGCAGGAACAGCAGGCCAAGAGAGCAAGAAACAGAACAAAAAAGCCACCAAAAAGGAAACTGTGAGCGAGTCCTTTATTGCTCCTCTTCCACTCACACCACAGCAGAGTCCAGAGGTACCTACCCCTGCTGACACTCAACAAGCCCACGGAGACATGACCACAGCTCTGAATATGAGCAGCCTGGCTCAGTGTGCCCAAGAGCAACAGGAACCCTCACGGTGACACTAAGACATCATTGTACTCATTTCACGAGTTTTCTTTTTAATTTATATGAAAATTGTTCTTAGTTTTCTTCAAAGGGCACTTCCTTTTCTCCCCCCCACATCATTACAGAACCATTTTAACTTCCACAGATATCACCAAGTCCCAACACACTCTAGCAAATGTTGTCACAGCGAGGAGACAAAAAAAGAAAAAAAGTTTCTGTTGAAATTGTGATTGTTTTTTTACTACTAAAATTCTAACTTGTTAGCAAATCATTTTTTCAGAATAAGCATTACATATCTTTAATGTTGAAAAAGCTACAAAATTCTACCTATTTTTGGATGTTTAAGCGCTGCTGGGATAGAGGCAGGAGCTATTCAATTTGTGAGTCCATTTATTGCCTAAAAATAATATTGATGTACAATGCCGTGGCAACTTTAACAAATTTAACTTCCGTAACAGTAATACGCCTTGAAAGATAGCTCATAAATTTTAAGATGAGAAGCAATCATCACGAACGCTGTAAGAGAACGCGCCATAACGGAAACCACAGGATTTCACTAGGAACTCCTCCATTAGCCCCACAGCACTTACCCAACTCGAGCGGAGGCAGACGGACACCCTCGTGGGTCTGCACGTCTTGCCCCCGACCTGCCTCATGCACTGGTGAAACCTGCGGGCAGGGCAGGGGCATCGCAGGAGCCAAGCAACTTTTCAGCAAAAAATCTACCTGCGGATTAATACCTGCGGATTTCTTAACAGTGAGGGTGACAGAGCACTGGAACAGGCTGCCCAGAGAGGTTGTGGAGTCTCCTTCTCTGGAGATCTTCAAACCCGCTTGGATGCAGTCCTATGCCACGTGCTCTAGGTGACCCTGTGTGTGCAGGGGGTTGGACTAGATGACCTCTAGAGGTCCCTTCCAACCCTAAGCATTCTATGATTCTATGATTCTCTTGGGGAAGCACTCGGCCCGGTGATAAAAGCAAACACACTGTGTCCTGCTAAAAGGTAAGTGGAGGGACGGGAAGCTCAGCAGGAGATGAGAGGGAACCCCCCGTCACTTCTGTAGCATGGAGGAGCATGGCACAAGAGTGACCCACCAGACACGCAAGTGCATCTGTGCTAGATGTTCATGGAAACCTGAGCATTAAAGTAACACCAGAGAAATGTGTCTCCTTGTTTTTTATGCTGTGTTTTTTGCAATAGTTTTATCCTCATTTTTCCTTTAGGCTGAAGAAACTGTCTGTCTGCCACTCTTGCGGTACGTTTCTCTTTCAGAGGAAATAAAATATTCTGGGAGGTTCCCAAGCAAGTTAGAGGAGGACATGACCTGCTCCCAGCCCCTTCTGTCCATGGGGCCCTGCTGGCAAGGAGAAGAGCTAAGCAAAAGAGAAACAGAAAAAAATAGAAAGTACTGGGCCAGGACACCCATGATAAGGGCAAAAGAGAGGGAAGTATTTTTTAACGGAAGAGAAAAAGTACCACAGAAAAAACACTCTGACGGACTGAGTACAGAACCGCATAGGAGGAGGAGGGGATATCTCTGAAGCGAAGCCGAGTAAACAGGAGAAACGGGGCTGAAGCAGAGTGAAGCATCAGCAGCGTTTCCCAAGCTGAGCGGGGCCTGCCACGAGGTTCCGCTTCCCAGGGCTGGAGCCACCAAGTGCTCCCGCCACAAGCCCTCTGGGGTGAGGACTCCCCTTCCCAAGCCCCGCACCACGAGGCGCGCAGGGGCGGTCCCTGCCCTGCAGCGCCGCAGTCGGTGCCCGCTGCGGGGAAGCGGCGGCGGGAGCCGTGCGGGGCTGCCCGCACGGGCAGCACCCGCAGCCTGCAGCGCCCGCAGCCTGCAGCGCCCACGCGCGCGCTTCCACCTCCCGTGTCCGCCCTTCGGCGGCCGGGGGCCGCGCGGACACCGGGGGCAGCTGCGGCTGCCTGCTCGTAGCTCCAGACCCTGCGTGGCCCCGCGGGACACGCCGCCAGCCTCGGCCACCCCCACGGCCACCCGCACCCCGCGGGCAGGGGAGCCGCGCGGCGGGGCCCGGCGGGGGGTCGCCGCGAGGCCACAACGGCGGCCGCGCTCGCGCTTCCCGCCTGGCCGCCGCCCGAGGGGCCCGGCCGGGGCGGGCAGCGCGGCGGGGCCGCCCGTCCTCGCTTCACCTCGGCGCCGCGGGGCGGGGGAGCGGGGGCGGCTGCTTCCCCCCCCGGCGGGGCCGCGTGATCTCGTGTGTCAGGAAGCGCCGCGCCGCCCCCGCCGCGCCCACCCGGATGCGGCGGGAAGGGGGGGAGGCGGCGCTGGCGCGGGCGCGCGCGGTGACTCAGGCCGGCCGCGGCGGGTCGCGCACACGCCGCGCTGACACGCGCGCCACGCCGCGGCGCAGCCGCCGATCACGCGCGGGCGGCGCGCGCCCATTGGCCGCCGCCGCACACACCTTTGGCGCCGATTGGCCGCGGGCGGCGGCCGCGCCCGCCCCCCGCGCGGGGCCGGCGGAGCCGCCACCTGAATGGGGAGCCGCGAACAAAAAGGGGGGGATAGAGGCGGCGCGCGGAGAGCGCCCGGCCGGCCGGTGAGTCCCGGAGCCGGGGCCCCCTGGGAGCCGTGGCGGGAGAGGCGCGGGGCATCCCCGGGGAAGGAGGGAGGGGTGGATGGAGAGAAAGGTGCCGGGGATGAGCGGGGAGTCCCACGGGGGCAGAGCGCGCTGGGGCGCAGCGGGGCTGAAGGAGGCGCCGCAGCGGGACGAGCCGGCGCGGTGGGGCCAGCGCGAGTGGGAGCCCGCGCGTGGGGGCGCGGCGCCCGAGACGAGCCCGCGCGTGGGGGCGCGGCTGCGGGACGAGCCCGCGCGTGGGGGAGCAGCCCCCGAGACGAGCCCGCGCGTGGGGGCGCGGCCGCCGGGACGAGCCGCACAGAACCGGCCGCAGAGGGAGGGAAAGGGAAAACCGCTGGGAGCCCCGTGGCGCGGGCGGCAGCGCGGGCGTCTGGGCGCGCTGCGCCCGGCGGCGGCGGCTCCGGGGATGAAGGGCGCGGAACCGCAGCGCGGGCAGGGGAGCCGGGGGCCCCCGCGGCGGGGGCAGAGCACCGCTCCGCGCCGAGACGCTGCCCCCCGCCCGTCCCTGCCCTCCGCGGCGGCTTCCCCCGGCGCCGCCGCCCGCCCCGCGCGGGGCGGAGCGCGGCCGCCGCCGTCGCGCTCCCTTCCTGCCGCCGCCCCCGCGGGCGGGAAGTGGGTGAGAGGTCGCGGCGCGGCCCCGCGCGCAGCCCCCGCTCACGCGCTGCTCGCATGGCGCCCGCCGCCGGCCAATGGGAGCCGCCGCGGCCCGGCCCCCGCAGCCAATGGGGGCGCGCGGGGGCGGCCGGCGGGGTGCGCCGAGGTGAGCGTGGCGCGCGCCCAGCGCCGGCGGCCGCCCCCGCCCCCTCCCCCTCCGCGCGCGGGGGCGGCGGCAGCGGGAACCGCCAACCGCCCTCCCGCCTTTCCCTTCCCTTCCCTGCCCTTCCCTGCCCGCCGCGTTACTCAGCGGGGCGGCCCCGCCGCGCCCGGGGGCGGTGCTCGGGAACGCGGCTCCCCCGGGCCGGGCCGGGCGCCCCCTGCGCCGCGGGGAGTCACTGTGTTTTTGTCCAAGGCTCCGTGAGGAGGAACTCGGAGGCCCTCGGCGCTTGCGGCAGATACCGAGTAGCTCAAAATGCTTGGGAGTAAAGGCGGCTCCTTCTGTGCGAAGGAGCTTTACCGGTTGTGTGAATAATCTGAATAATAGATGGCCAGATTTTCTTCCCAAATTTAATAAAAATATTAAATAATGAGTAAAGGGGACAGGAAAGTTCAGGCATACCAAACGTGATCAGGAGTATGAGCATTGTACAGATTGCATTGTTCCTTTTTTATTATTATTATTTGTGATGTTGCTGGACAACAGTGAAATGTTGAAACCTGGGCTAAAGCTCAAAACTTTTTTCCCCCTCTCCCCGTCTAACTCAAACAGGATAAAGAAATGGAAATGATGACTGAGAAGCAGAGAGATGCCAGGTATTTCTGGAACAACACCCCTGAAAAAGGTGACTATGAGGCTGTAGAAGCCCTTATATCTATGAGTTGCAACTGGAAATCAGACTTCAAAAAATATGTAGATATGAGACCTATTACTCCAGCGTCTGATATGTCGGAAGAGAGCGATGAGACTCTGCTTCCCGGAGCAGCAGACTTCGGCGCGATTCCAGCCTTTGTAAGTCCTCATACCGCACGTGTGTCTGTAGCAGTCAGCACGGCAATCAATACGCTGGTAACGATATCCCCTCCCCGCTTGTCCTTCTTTCCCTGCGCAGTGCCTGACTCCGCCGTACAGCCCTTCGGATTTTGAGATGTCCCAGGCGATGCAGCCGCCGGCCGCGGCGCAGGGCCAGGAGGGCGCGCGGCCCCCGCGCCGCGAGGCCCAGGGCTCCCCGGCGGCGCCCAGGCCCCCCAAGGCGCAGGCGACCAGCGTGATCCGGCACACGGCCGACGCGCAGCTCTGCGAGCGCGCAGCGCGCCCCGTGAGGACGGCCAGCGTGCTCAAGTACCCGGACGGCGGCCCCCGGGGGCCGAGGAACGAGCAGAGCCCCGAGGCGGGACGCGCGGCTCGTTCGGCCGCGGCGCCCGGCGCTGCGGGTCGGGACAGCAGCGAGTTGCCGCCTGCGGAAGGAAAAGCCGCGGAGGCAGCGGTGGGTCCTGTGACGGCAAAGCCTGCGCTCAGCAGGGCCGAAGCCGCTTCTGGAGCAGAGCAGCAGTCGGCAGCGGTGGCGCCTCCGTGCCCTGTCGGAGCGAGCGGAGCCCCCGCCGTGCCCGTGCTCTGCCAGATGGTGCCCCTGCCCGGCAGCAGCCCCGTGGTGACGGCGGTGGTGCCCAGCGCGGCGCCCAGCCAGCCGTCAGCCCTGTGCCAGCCCATGGTGCTCATGGGCGCTCCGGTGCCCAAAGGCGCCGTTATGTTTGTGGTGCCCCAGCCCGTGGTGCAGAACACCAAGGCGCCCGTCATCAGTCCCAACGGCACGAGACTCTCTCCCATCGCCCCTGCTCCTGGCTTCGTTCCATCTGCAGCAAAAGTTGCCCACCCGGTTGATTCCTCAAGAATAAGAAGTCACGTTTGCAACTACCCGGATGTGGGAAAACCTACTTCAAGAGCTCCCACCTGAAGGCCCATGTCAGGACACACACAGGTTGGTCGCCGCTGCTGGGCGTTGACAGCTCACGTTGAGGGTTGCTCTCTCGGGTTCCGGAGGTTACTGCATTTCTTCATGGAATGGGTTATGAGGCAGCAGGGCAGTGTTTTTTCTAGTGCACGTTGGCCCGCAGCCCTGTCTGCGACAGGGAGCTCCCAGAGGGGAAGCTGGTCCGGCACTTTTTGTGCTGGGTGCCCTCACATGTCAGGAGGCGCTCGGCAGCCTCTCCCAAAAGCAGTGGGGGAAAGGCCTTGTCCAAATGGATGTGCTTTTCCTTAGGTGCTTGCTAGACATCTCCACAAGGCTACCTTTCAGTGGATTTCAGTGGAAGGAGATTGTCTTAGGAAAGAATTTAAGTCTCCATTCCAAATTATTCCTGTGTTGGTTATTTTAGAGTAATTTCAGCCTTTAACTGCAGTAGCAGAAGGAATCGTGTGCTTTCACACTGGCTTACAGCTGCTTAGAGGTGGCACTAATGTAATGTAAGGGGACAGATTGCATTCAAGGAGGTCATTTTGGTAACGCTAATTCATGATCATCTACAGTACGTGTACAGCTGAGGGCTGTTTCGAGACATAAAGAAGGTTTTAAATTCTTTTCTTTTGTTTATTTTTCCCCTCCGCCAGAAGATGTTTAACCATTTGTGCCACCTAGCTTTAACAGCGTGTTTATATCCAAGTATACAGCTTTTCATATTGTGTATCCATACATTTATATATAGTTAGATATATCAATAGAAATAACCTTCATGCAGATTTTGCTCCAGCTGTTGTCATAGAAACTTTCAAGTAAAAGTCAAGGGTCGAGGCAGGAGTACCGGTGCTGAGCGCTCACGATTTCTCCCGTTCCTCTCCCCCGCAGGAGAAAAGCCCTTCAGCTGCAGCTGGAAAGGCTGCGAGCGGCGCTTCGCGCGCTCCGATGAACTGTCCCGCCACCGCCGCACGCACACGGGCGAGAAGAAGTTCGCGTGCCCCATGTGCGAGCGGCGCTTCATGCGCAGCGACCACCTCACGAAGCACGCGCGGCGCCACTTGTCCGCCAAGAAGCTGCCCAGCTGGCAGATGGAAGTGAGCAAGCTCAGCGACGTCGCCGCGCCGCCCGCCCAGTGACAGCCCGCGCCGCTGAGCCGGCGGCGGCGACTGCCGCCCCGGAGCGCGCCGGTTCGAAAATAGGCTTTTGCTGCAGGTCTGTGGTTCCCGGTGGCGGCTGCGGAGGGCACTGCTGCAGAGAGGCGGAGGCGGGTTGTGCTCGGCCGCCCGGAGACCCGGCGGCGCCTGCGGGGAGGGCGAGTGGCTTTTGCACTGGGAAGGAGAGCGAAAGTGAAGGTGCTAGAGCAGAGCGCCCGCCGTGCGCGTCTGGAACTTTGCAAACTGTGCACGTACACTGCGATTGATGGAGCGCAGGCGTCGCTGAAGGTCGGCTGCTGCTGCTCGAGACCGGCTCAGATGCTAAATCCCAGCTGCGGGTCTCCAGTAGGACACAGTTAGAGATGCAGCAGTGTGCGGGTGCACGTGTAGGAGCCGGGGAGGCGCCTGGGGAAGATGATCTGACCCAGTTTTCCTACTTTTGTCACCTCCTCTTCGTAAGATTGTCCCCTCTCCCCACCCCCCCCCCCGAGTTTTCAGGCCCAGGCATTGGTGCCAAACTCAGGGATTGAGGCCCCCCTCCTTCCTAGGGTGCCAAGTATCAAGTGTGCCAGGTTATCCTGTTATTGGAGGGGCTTTAGGGCTGCCCTCTGGGCAGCCGGAGAGTGGAGAAAGTTTCCAAATCCTCTTCAGCTTTGTTGTAATATGTTCCCAGCTTCGTTTGAAAGCTTTGTGATCAGTACAATCGGTTTTGCTTAGGCATCGTGTGATGCTCCTGCTTTTGTTACCTCTGGGCTCCTTTAAACCTTCTCAAAATTCTATATCACTGCATTTTTCATACACAGATACAGTGCACTTTTAGTTAAAGAAATGTAACTGTAAGCTACTTGGGCTGATGAAGAGCAAAACAATCTCAGACTTCTTGATGTGATGTTAATTCTTTGAAAGACGGTTTGAAAAGGAGGTGGAATATGGATGTATTATGTATTGTATTAAATTAGAAAGTCAAGTGATTTGGAAAGTAAAATGAGGCTGTAGAGACACCAACCCTGATTTAAAACTAGATTTTGTGGTAAATAAGGCATCACCTTTCACTATTTTTATTATATTACATTGAAGACACATATCAAAGTGAGCAGTTTGAAAATAGTGTATTAGATATGCTCTTTTGTGACTACTTAAAAGATTTGCACATTTCTTATGTTGTACTTTATACTTTGTTTACAATAAAACAGTTTTCTTTAATATGGACCCCTTTTTTTAAATCTTCACCCCCCCCACTTTTCTTTGCAGCAGAACTCGATCAGGATTATTTGCTTGCCTGGCAAATCACCTCAACACCAGGGTAGTGTCTCAGCACCTGTTTATGACCAGGGAGACTCTCATTCTCACGGCTTCACCGTGTCCCTGCCGTCCTTTGCCCCCGACTTGGCGCAGTGGGAGTTACTTGGAAGTGTTTCCGTGGGTTCCGCACGTCCCCGTGCCCTGCAGGGCTTCCTGCGCCGTGGGGCCGCGCGGCTGCTGCGTCACCGCGGTCCCGCCTCGGCGTGGGGCGCTCCTACCCTTCCCTGCGCAACGGGGAGCCCGAGTCATGGCGCTTCCCCCTCCTTCCAGGAGGGAAGGCGACCTCGTAGCCTCCCGAGGCTGCACGTAGTCTCCGACTTCCCAAGCGAGGGCTGCAGCCCCTCTGTTGTGGGAATGGGGAGGGAGCTCCTGCGCCGTGCGCACCTCTGCTGCCGTGTGCTCCGCCGGCGCTTCCCGAGCGCCACGGCCTGGTCGGCAGCAGGGAGCTGCGCCGGCCTCCGGCTCGGTGGAGACGGGCGCAGGGCGCTCACCGTGCGGGGACCATCGCGCTGCTGCCTAAAGAAACCTGGGCTGGAAAATCCCGGCGCGAGGCCCCCAGCGGTGCCCGCCCTCGTGCTGCGCAGCAGCTGCAGCTTAGGGCGACAAGAGCCAGAGGAGCATCCTCTCAGCCTTGCCTCGACTAGGGAATTCAGCAGTGTGGATCAGGCACCGGAAACTTCTTGTGCTTAAATGCAGCAAATGTCACATACGCTGCCCCTGCGCCCTGCTGCATTTCTAGTGCTCGTCACGGAGCCGGAGCAGCAGGAGGAAGGCCTGAGCAGCACCCGAACCTCCAGCCTCTCTCCAAACTCCCTAAGGACAGAAGTGAAGAGTTGGCAATGCAGGCGGCCCTTCATGAGGACTAATATATGCAAAGCAATTAATTTATCCCAGCATGTGCACGTGCATTCCGATCCCTCGTGCTGTCGGTGTATCCAAACGTCCCGCACGGAGCCCACGTCGGGCAGGTGCAGCGCTGTACAGCTCCCAAAACAGGAACGTCTTCTGTCTCGGGTAAAGACGCTAGGTCAAAGCTTCAGGTAAGGCAGGTCCATTAAAGCCGGTGAATCAATGGCAATTAAACACCCACGGAGCAGAGCGAAGCGTTGGGCGGCAGCGCTCCGCACAGCGTGCGGTGCTAGAATGGTTCGCCAGAGAGCGACTCCCAGGATCCAAGGCAGTTCTGTGAGCAAAATGCAGTAAAAATTCTCACTTTAAGTGCAGAATTTAACAGTGAGGACATGCACCTTTGATTGCTTCCAGCTGTGGACAGAACCATAATTGTCAATCTACCTCACTCACTGTTTTTTTAATGTTTAACCATAGAAGCAAACACTGGAAATTAAACAACTTATTCAAGTGCTTAATCCAAGTTTAATCTGGAAAAAAGTAGTTGAAATCTGGGACGGTATTAGCTACCTTTTTATTGCTGAGTTTGTTGTGCAATCAGATTTTGTTGCATGGTAGGAAACCTCTGTAGCAAATGGCCTCAAAATTATTTTGCAGCTTCTCCAGGTTTCTGCGAGGAATTATGTTCCCCTTTCTCTTCCCTTTGAAGCACATGTGCCCCTCTGATTTTATCCTCCTGCCTGGGATCTCGGGGACATGAAGATGGAGCCCAGCACTCCCAGAAATGGCCCTCGCTGGAGGGCAGGGAGTCACCAACCCTCTGATTGCTTGTGCAGCTTCGGGCTGTCCTGGGAGCCTCGCGATGAGCTGCGAGGTGGCACAGGATGGGACAGGAGGTGGGTGCCTGGGCCCAGGGGCAGGCCCCCTACCCCAGGACATGTTTGGGGCTCTGGCTCCGGTTATCCCCCCTGCACAAAGTGCTGTGGGTGACGGCATCGGGAGCCCCCGGCCAGCGCGGGGACCTCAGGGTGCGTGTGGTGACGGTGCTGCCGTTGCTGCTTGAGGGGTGTCCAAGTGCTCCGAGGTGCTCAGAGGACACCAGAGAAAACACCCCCTCCCCCTTGTGCCTCCAGGAGTGGTAATTTCGATTCCTGCAGACGGTTGGTGGGAGGCTCGGATGCTATGGAGTGAACTAAGACGTGTTTAAAGGAAGAGGAGGCCCGCGGCGGGCCGGGCGCCGCGGTGCAGACGTGGCGCGGGCGCCGGGGCGGGCGCGCACCAGCAGCTGGCCCGGGGCTCGCGCGCCACATGCGCCGCGCACGGTGTCCCCGGCAGCGCCCGCGCCGACTGTAAATAGATGATTCATTCGTCTGCTTTGGCAACAAACCTCCATCGCCAGGGAAACACTCGCAAGCTGTCAGGAAAGCTGCAACGCGAAAGCGGGTCAGGAGAGGCGGCGAGCGGGTGAACACGTGTGTTATGGGCTCGCGCTACCTGCTGCTCTGCATGGTGGGTTTGGTGTGAGGGGAAAAGCACCTGAGGACAGAGGGGTTAATCCTCAGGCAGAACAAATACCCTGGGATGTGTCTTGTGAAGCACATAGTATAGTTCAGCGCCTGCATGCAGTCTTTTCCAGGGATATTTTGGTCTGGAACGCATTCTGTTTTCGCTGGAAGAAGGCGTGATACTTGAGCAATGGGAAGTCGAGAGCAGAGCCCTTCACTATCCGCCCTAGCTCAGGGCAGCGCCCGGGCTAAACTCGCTGATGTTGCTATACTTGTTGTGGTACAAACCAAGCAATAAACACGTACAATGCATTAAATGATTCGGAGTCTTCACTGGGATGGCACTCTCCTGAGCAAGTCAGAGCACTTTCCCTGGGAGAAGAATTTTGCTGTTTCCCCAGCTTCGCTTCATTCTGGGGGTCTTCAGGAGATGGGGGGTACTAGCAGGGCAACGACTTCTGCAATAAACCACGTTGGCGCCCTCAGGGTGCCCTGCGCAGCTCCCGGGCGCTGCACGTCCCCGGTTTCCTTGGCCTCCCCTCTCTGCCCGCCTCGCCTCCCGACACTTGCAACGCAGCCAAGAGGCGCTAGCGGTTGTCAAGTCTGTTCTCCAAAACCTCCACCAACTTATCATTTCATTAACGCAGCCTGGGCTGGGATCCATCACGTTGTCAGCATTTAATTGTGAATCCCGGGATCTCTGACGTGAGCGCCGCATGACTGGCGCTTGGCACTCACTGCAGGCAGAAATCGCAGGCTTTTGGAACACGTTGGCTGGGGAGACGGGGCTTTTAATGTTTAATTGCTTGCTTGGCAGCTGAAAAACACAACCACTGCCTCCCCGAACCACAGGGGAAAATGGGGAGTATTGCAGGCAGCCTGACTGGAATTGAAGAAAACAATATGCAAAGGACCCTTTACAATATGCAAAGGACCCAAAAAGTCAGAATTTCCATTTTCTCTGAGCATCTGTCCCAGCTCCTTAGTGGCGTTGTTTACGGTGTGCAGCAGGAGCAGTCATGAAATAAAAAGATGTTGAGAAGCAGCTGTAAAGGGCAATGCACTGGCCTAGTTCATGCTGCATGCATCCTGCACAGATGCATTTTAGCAATAATCTTTGTAGCCATGGAATAGCAGGAAGTGTTTTCAGTGTTTCCATGGGAAAACCTCCAAAGCAGCTAGTTGTGACGCTGCAGCTGGTGGATTCTTCTCCACTTCTGCAAGGGACTTTTCAATGCCCCATTCCAGCGAAGCCACAAGTCCAATGAGTCTACGATGAGTCACCAGGCCAGGAAAAAAGCTGCAGGAAGACCGGACTATTTATAAAATGCAGAAGAAAGAAAGGAAACACATTCTAGATGCAGAATCTAGATTCTATTCGCCCATCCAAGGCGACAGTCCTTAGAAGGAGAAACTCCCAGGAAGGAGGGAAGAGCTGCTGCCAGGACGTGCGTGCCGGGTCGTATTCACCCACCTTTCGTGGGCCTAAATGTTCTGTGGTGCCTCGTGGCCGCTCGGAGGAGGAGGACGCCCTCCGCGGCCCCATGGAAGCCCTGTGGTTCCCTCTCGCGCAGAGGCCTCACCATGTCTCTGCCGAACTAGCGCGGCCCACGCGCCTGTGGGCCCCGAGTTGGTCCCCACGGGTCCCGAGGAGGAGCCGGGGGTGGGAAGGTAGCGATTTGCTCTTTAGGCCTAGACCGCCGCCTCGGATCGGCGCCTGGGGCTTTTCCTGGAGACCCGGCTTGGGGATGGCGGCTCTGCTGCGCGCCCTGTGCTGGACACTGCAGCGGGTGGGATTTCTATACACAACCAGTGACATTTAATACACTTGAGAGTGTCATAAAGTGCTGACGCTGGGGAAGACAGAGGCTGGATCTCTCGTGATCACAGGGTAGTTCCTCTTGACTCAGTGCACACAAGGCCGAGGCTGCTCCGCTCGCGCCTGGTGCTGCCCACACACCGTTTCAGGCTCCGAGCAGCCACGGGGAAGCGCTGTGAGCTGCGTGACAGCTCCTCACGCAGGGAGTCCTCAAAGCCATCACCCGAATCGGCGCTTTTCTGGGGAGAAAGCAAAGGGATGCCCATGGGAATACAGCCTGGAGCGCTGAAGTTAACAGGATTGCCTGCCCTTCTTACCCGCCACCTCTGAAAAAAAAAGGCGAGCAATCCACATGAGCTTCAAATGCTGCTAATACGTAAGAAAGAAACCCAAACACAAATCTTTGCCTCCTGTGAAGGTATTTCAGTAGTTTTTGCTGCTGTCGTAATCTGAGGCCCTGCAGAAGCGGGGATGGATGCAGTTTTGCAGCAGGCCCTGGGCAGGGTGACGTGTCCCGCCACGCATGTGCAGCAGCATCCTGGAGCAATCACCGCGGATCGAGCAGTTCTGACACCAGTGCACGCTTTAATCGCACTGAAAAATGCTGTTTTCCCAAATGGCTTATGTGAATAAAAGTCACCACTGCAATGGGGAATCAATTTTTTTTTTGTATTCTTCACTGCAGCCTGTTTCTTTCTCCTTATTTTTTTGATAACAGGCAGATTTAATCCCCCATCCTCTTCCCATTGCTTTGCCACCGGGAATCTGACCTGTGCCTGGCGGAAGCTGGGAGCTTTGAAACGCTGCGTCACATTTTAAAGTTTAGACAAACACTGATATTTGCCGTGGCAACTGCAGCACAAGCAGCCCTGAGCACATCTTTCGCTTAGAGCAAGAGACCTAACTACAGAGCAGTTTTTTAACCAGCTGCTGAGCTGCAGATGAGATACCCTATGGCACTTCTTAGCTGAGAGGTGAACACCACTGTCCCACAGGTTCATTTACCTCAAAAAAAAAAAAAAAAGAATGCCTGTTTTTGTGCCACCAAATAAGTTATTTTTCACTGCCTCTTTTGACAGACCTGTGGTGCACCCACGAGCAGCACTGCCTCAATCCAGAGCCTGCTGGTGAGTAGAGCACAGCCGGCTACCACGTTTGCACGGAGCGAGTGGAAGGAACGTGCTGGATATAATGTCAGATTGGTTAAAAGTGACTCCAGTTTGACTGTGCTAAGGGCTTGGGTGTGAGGGGAAGGGGCTAGAGCACATGTGAGCAATGTGCACACAAGGCAGCCTTAGGGCTTTACCTGTGGCCACCTGCAGCTGCGGTGAGGGGTGTTTGGCCGGGTCCTGTTCTGTGGCTCCGTCCGATGCAGCAAAACGGCCTGTGGGCATTGGCTGGATGTGACCTGGCAGTCTGCAAAAGGACAAGTTACTGCTTTGCAAGGGGGGCAGTCAGTGCAAAGACCTCTCCCGAGACGTCCCACGTTGCTCCGTGGCCGCCGGCACCTGGAGATCACAGTCAGCCCAGGCCCCCTCTTCCCCAAAGGCACCCAGTGCATTTGCTCAGACCTGGGGACTCTGCAGTGTTCAAGTGAGCAGCCACTGAGGGCTGGGCTGCCCAAAGAATGAATTTCCCAAGGGCTGCCAGGCAGCGAGCGCAGCAGCTCTGGTGACTGGTGCCGGAGCCCCGTTTCCCCATCATTTACTTATTGATGGGCCGCGGTGGGAAGTTCATCCACGCCTCCCTGCTCTCATTACAGCCCCATTTCTAAGGAGACCTTGGGAAACTCTCCTAACTCGAAGGCCCCAGGAAGAAAATTAAATCCCTTTTCTTCTTTTCTCCCTGCTGCTTCCTTCAGACAAAAGGTGCTATTCACACGGGGAGCTTTACACACTGACATAACCCGCACAGGGGAACCAGCACGGCCTGAGCCAGCTCATGTTTCACAGAAAAACATATAGTGGCTCCTTTTTCTTCTTTTTAATATCCAAAATAGTTTGGTTTTGCCCTGACATTTTATTCAGAACAAGTACTTACACACCTCCCACCTAAGAGGGCCTGGAAGGGACAACTATTTTACATGATGGAATAAGACACATGAGATGTCTTCTGAGGCCTTGTAGATCTGCCTTTGGAGACGCAGCTTTCAGCAGTTTGCTATTTTGAATTCAGGATTAAGACAGAATGTGCTTGTGTTCCCCGGTGGAGACTGACAGCTACTCTGAATTTGGGTGGGAACGGGGAAGGAGGGGAGATCTCCCAGACATGTTAATGCTCTGCAGAGGTGGCTCACAGTGTTGGAGAACTCGGTTCCCTGGGTCTAAAAACTGAGGAAATGATGGCGCTGCCTGTAACTCGGCTTTGCTCCCTAACGAGGGGATTTTAAATGAGCTTTGTGCAAAAAGTCAACACAGGGCATGTTTTCCTTTTGTTGCTCTCATCCGCCACTCTACTCGAGCGTGCTGGCATCCCGCTCGCATTCCTCGAGCTGACTCAGGCTCCTGGGAGGGAGAGGCCGGGAGGGACAGGCGGGAGCTCAGCTTTCCCGGGCTCGGAAACGCGGAGCAGCCCACACTCATGCAAGGACCAGAGCCGAAGGTCATCTCCAAGATGTAGGGCTGGACAACACCCTTTCCTGTCCATCGTTCAGCTTAGAGGAGTGTAAGACAAGAGTTGTTATCCAGAGATTGTTTTTCTTGTGTCTGTTCTTCTGTTCTCCCCTTTCGGAATTGTGAAATCCGAGCTCTTCCAGCAGGGAGCTGAGGACTTCTGACAGGAACATCTGCATGTCCCCTGCATAGTGCCATGGGGAGGATGGGACGAGGATGCCCGTGGAGAAGTGAACAGAGGACAGCGAGTGAGGCAAGAGCAGCTGCTCTTGGACAGGGAAAGCTGCTGTTTGCAGCTTCTAGAGCAGCACCTGCAGCCAAGCAGGTCTTCAGGAGAGGGAGGTGGGAGTTGCATGTTGGCAAAGCCAACCAGAGGGGTGGCAAACACCAGTGCTTTCTGTTTCATTTCTCTGCAGAGGCCGAGAGGGACATCTGTCTCACACAGTGTCTCTGCAGAGCAGGTCACAGCTGCAACTGCTTCTGCCTCTGCATTAGGCCCCATGAGCTGTCGTAGAGAGACAAAATATTGTTTATCACGTCTTACTGGAAAGGGCTTCTCCTTAGCACGCAGAGCTCCTCCTATATCCCTGAGTGTGATGTTTGGATGTGTGGCAGCCTCCCACCGTCCATTAAATTTGCCATGTGATACTCTATTTTGCAATTCAAAAAAAAAAAAAAAAAAAAAAAGAGAGAGGAAAACTGCTTGTATTAAATGTTTTGGGGGCATTAGAAAGGCAAATTGCAATTCTCAGCAGATTGGACTGGTCTGATTAAATTCTGAGTGGTTCCTGTGCTAATGACAGCTCTTAAGGTAACTCTGTGGAGAGCCAAGAAAATACTGGTTTATTGAGAAATCTGGGAGTTTAATTTTTCAGTTCCTGTAACTGTTCTGAGAATTTTGCTCCCCACTTCACTGTTTTGAACTCCTCTGAATCTAAATATATTGATTTGGAAATGAATCATAAAGTCTGAACTCGCCCATCCCTAGCCCTTGGTGTCTGCTGCACGACCCCAGACCTTCCGAGAGAAGGTCACGCTGCTCCATGAAGTTGGTCTTTCATCAGCTGAGGAGTAGAAATCCTGGGCCTGATCCTTACCCATCCCCTGGAGTTTTGCAGGGTGGCTAGGGGATGGTAAATACAACTAAGGCCTCTGTGCAAGTTTGTTAGAGGGCAAGCAGCTAGGTACATGGATGCCTGGATTCCCTGCGATTGCCCTGGCAGAGCAGATCTAAGCTGCTAAATAAGAAGCAGGTCCCCAGCAGCAGCAGTAGTAGCAGTGGTCCCACGGCAGGAGCTGCCTCCTGCCCAGGTTGGACCATGGCCAGCAGCCAAGACACCCTCCCGGTGCCCATCGTGTATCTGAGGGGCAGTTTTGTTCGTTTGTTTTTGCTTTGGTTTGTTTGGTTGGTTGGTTTTTGCTGGGCTCTTAGGTCCCCAGATGAGGGCAGAAAAGTGTTTTGTGTTGCTGGTATTTTTGTATGCTCCTTTCCCGTAAATAAACCTGTATCCAAGAGCTGAGCTGTCACTTATCTGTGCCAGTGCGTGACCTGTAAGCTGCACCTGCTGCCCCTCTCTGCCAGGAGCGCATGTTCTACACGGCCTCTGCCCTAAATAAACAGACAAAAAGTTGGGGAAGAGAAAAAGCAGCAGCTTGATCACAGGGAATGTCAGGGGATAAAGCAAGAAATCCATTTGCTAACATGATCTTTACTGTGCCAAAAAAACTGAGCCCAAAATAAGCCATTCCTTCGCTTCACTCTGCTTCTCAGTGACTTTCTATCTATATCAGCTCAGATGAAACTCTTTTATTTTGTTAACAGAAAAACTGGAAAGCCCAACTATCCAGGAATTTTAAGTTTGAATTGCTGTGGCATTCACTGCTGTGGTGGGCAGAAAGCATCGGGCTGTGCAGCCTCCTTTTCTTTTGTTTTGTAGCTGCATCTTTCTGGATCATTTCTTTTGATGCTGACGGTGGCCAGCTTGATTTCAGATGAAATGTGAGTGCCTTAAAACCCAGTCAAGAGCCTGATGACAGGTTGACTCGCTCCTTCTCTGCAGCCCTCTGCGTGCTACCTGCCACAACCTAATGTCATCACCCGAGCGGGACGTCAAGTGATACGAGGCTTCTGCTGTCCAAAGCATCCAGCTTTACTTGCTCAGCAGAGATGGATTTATTATGATGTGCCCTGGGTCCGAAGCACTTAACGTACCTCAGATGTCTTGCTATATCTAAAGTGAGAGCCAGCGTGGCCTGCAGGCAGCCGCCTGCATCTGTGCTGGCCGAGCTGAGCTCTGTTACGTGATGCTGGGCACATCCTCACAGGCTCTCACGTGCTTTTCATCAACAGCATGCAGGAGCAAAACAAGAGGTAAAGTATGTGCTAAAGGATAGAGGAGCAGTTGCCATGAAAGTGCTAGTGCTGTTTTGGGCCTCTTAAGGATGTTCAGTGAACACAGTGAGTTATTTTGTATGGTTTTGTGAAACATAGTGGATTTAGCCCTGTTTTCAGGGAGCAAGAAGTGTCTCTATAATCACAGTCAAGGAACTTGAAGAAAACATGCTCCAGTCAGCAAGAGTAAATATATCTGGCCTTTACCTTTTGAGCCTTTTTGATAATGCTCAAAATCCAGTTAAACCTGTATACCCAGGAGAAAAGTTGCACAAATAATGTCAGTGAGATTTACGTTAATGCTGGGGAAGGGTGAGAGCTTCCAACTCTTCAAACATATTCAGTTACCCTTCCTTCTGCAATAGTCAAAGGGCTACTCTAAAAACGTCAGGTTTTCAAGACGAGCTCACTTTTCTAATTGTTATTTGTGATATTCTCTTCCAGGGTAATGAACACAAGTGATGAGCTGCTCTTTCTGTCGGATCTCCTGGGTCTACACACATGGAGGGGGCTTGGAAGCACACAGCTTTTCATCTGTAAACTGGCTGTGGAAGAGGTTAATCAGGAGAAAACGGGTAATGGATCAGAAGGAATAGGTGACGTTTCCAAAGCCACTTGAAATTTGGGTCTCCCTGAGGCTGAGCAAGATAGACGAGAGCAAAAGGCATCACAGCGTGGTCCTCTTCCAAGCCAGCTCTGCAACTGACTGAAATAAAGTGAGGCATCCAGTACCAGGCCAGGAAAGACTCCTGCTCATGATGTGAGTCTTGGATATTTTACATCCATGCAACACCCTGGTGTGCTGTGTCTCTTACTCTGAACACTGAAACCATATTGCTAGCAGAAAAGAGCTCAAGGACTAGAATTCAAGGTTTGGAGAAACTAGAGCTTTTATGTGTGAATGCAAGATGTAGCAAGAAAGAAGGTTTGGGAGCTAGGAGCTGGTTAAACTTTCTTGTGCAGAAATCTGCTGTGCATTAAGTCAAGCATTTAACTAGTCACTTCATTTCAGATCCAAAAGAAACAATTCCCTTACGGAGAGTGGGCTGTGTTAGGATGCCAGTTACTATAACATCAGCATGGGATATATCTGAGCATCTTCTTATGCCGCAGAAAGCTGCCTGAGTTACCAGACAAAACCTTCCTGGGGTCTCTGTGTGCTCAGAAGCCCATAGAAGAGTTCAAGGCTAGAAAACAGCATGAGGTCATCGAGTTTAATACATCATATGGCACAGACGATTTTGCTTCTGCTCCTTGTCCCTGCATGGAGCTCAGTCTTGTGCTCGACTCCAGGATGTGATGGAAGGTGTCCACTCCCCACGTAACAGCCCGGGCGCTGGGAAGGCCGCCCCACACTGGGCAGCAGCTCGCAGCCTTTGCTTGGCCTCGGGCTAGGACCAAAGAGACCACTGGGACCTGCTTTACCCTTGTGCATGAGGGCACAAAGCTGTGGCATCCTGCGGGGCTCTCCTTAGGAGGGGTTGTTAAAGCAGTGAAGATTTTGGCACCACCCTGGTTCGTTTACACAGAAATCCCCCAAGTCTGTTCCTCTTTCTCATTTCATGGGTAGGTTATTTGTGCAGTCCTCTCTGGACTCTCTCTGCACGCTGTATTTACATCTTTTTACATCTATTTACATCCATTTGCATGTCTCCAAATTGTGCTCTCCTCCCTGTAAGCAACTTAATGTTTTTGATTTAAATCTGTCCAGCATTCTGATTCTTCCCAAAGTGGTTTGGAACCTCTGGTCTTTACTCCTTTAATGTTTTGTGCATTTTTTTCCTCTCAGATGAAATATGTCTTATGAAAGATGTTCTCTGTACTGTGCCATCCTGTATATGAGACAGTTTCCTGAGCATGGTCCTTAGGCAGCCTGAGGATGCAGCATCTCCCCAAATGAATCACAGAATCCCAGACTGGTTGAGGTTGGAAGGGACCTCTAGAGATCATCTAGTCCAACCCCCCTGCTCCAGCAGGGACACCCAGAGCACGTGGCACAGGGTGGCATCCAGGCGGGTTTGAAGATCTCCAGAGAAGGAGACTCCACAGCCTCTCTGGGCAGCCTGTGCCAGGGCTCTGTCACCCGCACAGGAGCGAAGTTCTTCCTCACATGGAGATTAGACTTCCTATGTTTCAACTCACACCCGTTACCCCTTGTCCTGTCACCAGCCAACACGGAGAAGAGCCTGGCCCCATCCTCCCTACAATCACCCATCAGGTGCTTGAACATGTTGATCAAATCTCCTCTCAGTCTTCTCTTCTCCAGACTAAACAGGCCCAGCTCCCTTAGTCTTTCCTCATATGATAGATGCTCCAAATGAGGCCTCAATGTCCTCCTTAAATTTGTGTTCTGCTTTTCTCTATAGACTCCTACATGAAATTGGCTTTATTTCCAACACAGTTTGTCAAGGCCAGATGTACCTGTGCCTTCTTTTCTCAGGAAAATATCCCCAGAGAAAGACATGGTAAAGGGAAGAGGCCCCAGGGCCATGCTGCGTGGCACCCAGCCAAGAGACACCAGGTCAACCCAGGTGGCCCCCTGGTGCTACCTAGCTGAGAGCAGTGACCTGAAGAATCTGCTTGCAAACTAGACACAGCTTTTGCTACAGGGTCCCTGGTGCCCTGGGAAGCGGCTGTCCCCAGGAGATGTGTGTGACACCAGCCCCTCTTGGCTGGGCTCCCCACAGGACAAGCAAGTGGCACATGTGAACGGCTGAGCAATCCTGCAGCACAGGCCCTGCTCTTACGCCTTTCATCGCTGCTCTGGGAATGAGTGCTGAGTGCTCCGTCTGATTTGGCTTGCTGCTTTAATCTGATTGCAGGGTGTTATTCCTCATACTAACTTTGCATGCTTGTCCTAGAAGGAAACCACTAGATTATCATGAAATCAACTGCAGCATGTTTGGAATCTCATCACAGCAACCAGGCACACAACCTAAGCCTGTTGTCTATGTGGATAGCCCTTAGGCTATTTTTAAATATTAGGGTTAGGGTCACGTTACACTGCAGCATTGACATGAATAAATGTCTCTGGGTGGCAGTCGTGGGTTTAGAGTTAGTGCCTTGTCCTCCTGCCACACAGCTCCGTCAAGGAGGGCTAGAGACCAGGGTTGGGGATTAAAATTTTGCACTGTCCCCAAGAACACTAAGTTTCCAGGGTCCTCTCCTGTTCACAGCACCACCTGAGAGCACGGCAAAGGAGCCTCTACTCCATCCCAAGCTGCTCTCTGAAACGTGGGCCTCTTGCAGACCTTGTGTGCCTGGCTTGCACGAAGTCAGCGGTGCCGTCGGGCAGCGCCGCGGGCGCCGTGACCGGTTCTGCGGGCGCTGCTCGCTGCCGGCTCCGCTTCCTTGAGAGGGTGGGCTCGTGCGCTCACCTTAGCAGCCCCGTCCTGCTGCCTGCAGCTCTTTCTCAGCGAACAGAGAGCTCTCAGGACCTGCCATGGTTGGAGCCCAAGTGCTGGAGTTTCTGCTCAGTCATCCCTTCAAGTGTGCTGCACCCTTGCTGTGTTTTCCAGAAAGGCCAATGCTAGCCGTGGGAATCTGCTTTCATTGCATGCTACGCAGCAGGCTTTTTCCAAACCTTCTTTCCCATTGTCCCTCCAGAAAAGGGTGCTCTTTGGTGATTCATCTGCATGTTCCTCATTCCCTACGTGTTCTCAAATCGGTTATATCAGTCATTTCTACTGCATCCTTCAGAGCCTGCTTGCATTTAAATGTTTCTAGCAGACAGCCAAAAGAGAGGGCAGATCCACAGGGATCCCGTGGCAGAAGTGGGAGCTGTTACATGTGGGCACGTAGCTCCCGGCGCTCACGGGGAGTGACGGAGAGCTGCAAACTCAGCGGTGCCTGGACGGGGCCTTAACCTGGCAGCTCTGTCCCTTTTCCAGGCTTTTCCTCCCAGACAGACATCCACAAAACTGTCTCTTTCTTGTTTTTTAAGAGATGATATTTTGTTTTCCTGGTGAGTTCAAATCTGTACTAGTGAGGTGCAGGGGATGATGATTTGCCCTGTAATTTGACTCATGGTTTACAGGCTGTTAACTGCAGGATCATTTTCACTCGCAGGCCTTCAAAGGCTACATGAGATACCCAAGTTAGGAGCTAGCACAAGGAACCAAGGAGCCAAGAGACCCTATTTATTTATTATTAATGTTGAAACAGAACAATTCCATGTTTCTATGACTTCAAAACACCTAAAAATACTCGGAGATACTTGCTACCGAGATGATAACCTCAGAGCCACGCAGGCTTTTCTTTGGCACTTGATTGCTCACTTGTGGTTAAAGTCCTGGTGAAAGCAGTGCCTGGGCACCCTGTCCTCGGAGTATCCTGGGGGAAGAAGGGGAAGCGCTTTGCTCCCTGTCTCCGAAGCACACGAGGAGGGCAGCGGCCTGCGGGAACCCAGGTGCCTGCCTGTGCCTGGGTGCGACCACCCTGCAACAAGGGAAGGTGGAAAGAAATAAAAATAAAAAAGAAACCAAAAAAGAGGAAGGGCAAGTATCTGTCAAGTGACCAGGGAGGGAGCTCACAAGCTTAAACAGTGGGAAACAAGGGCAAATGTCCCACACTTGCAGCAACCTCCAGGCAGTCATAGCAAGAGCAGCACATGGATGGGGTTGGTGCTGATCTAAATCTCATGCAGAGTTATTAATGATGTGACAAGTTGTGGGTCCAGGATGACAATAAATCCAAGAAGTCTTTGGTACAGAAATACACTTGAGACTGTGAGCTCCTACCCTGTCTTCTAAACTAATAGTGCTTTCTCCGTGGGAGATGATGGAAAACAGTCCTTGAAAGTCTATCTGAGAGATTCAGGTGTCAAAAGAGGACAAGAGTCAGTCTAACTTTAGGCACAAATGAAAACAGTAGATTGAATTTCTCACATATTTGTCCTGTAGGGAAAACAGTCAATGGCAGCTACTATGTCACGCTGCTAAAGTAACATAAGAGTGAAGAGTTGCCCGTGCAGGGGGATGCCAGGGCAACCTGCACCCTCCCCTCATATGGCTGGAGTAAATCCAAAAGCCTCTATGTGCCAGTGCTCAGTGGACAAGAAACTGGGGCGTGAAGAGCAGTGCTGGCCCTTGCAGCTTGGAATGACTCTCCTGCATGTTTGCTCCTTTGCAAAAATAACCCTCTGGGTCAGGGGCAGCAACCCAGAAAGCAGAGATGCTTTCCCAGGACGGTGGTAGCGCTCACAGGGAGAGCAACACCAGAAAGCGGGGATCTTTCCTCTCCTTTCTACTAGGACACCGGACTCCGGAATTTGCAATTGCTGGGAGAGAAATAGTATTTCTGCATTACCTAGTGTTTTTACATTACCCCCGTGGAGCAGTGCCCTGCTGAAGGAAAACTCCCCGAAACACATGACTGGAGGGAGGTCTGGAGCGAGCATCCTCAGATGAACTCCCAATACAGATTCCTGCTGCTGTGTATATTTATAAACGCCCCGATAAGGCTAGAGTTCAAGAATGCAGTGACGTTTGCAGCTAGAAAGCCAAATCGCCCTCCCGGGCGCCTTCCTCATGCCAGGGAATTCCAGGAGGGTATTTGCTTCAGGGAGGAGGGTCAAGATGAGCCCGCAGAATACATTCGTGCAGAAATGCAATAAAATCAACACCTGGAAGCCCCAGTTCTGGCTACGAGCCCTGACACAGGCAGATTGCTGGAGGCAATGAAACTCGTGCTCCTAAGGAGCCTGCTCCAGGCAAAGAGAGCGGCAGGATCGGAGCTCAGCACAACCCCGAGCAGAAGCACCGACTGCCCCTCGCTCCGCGGTGACGGCGGATCCTCCCTCACGCCATCTGCTTCCCCTGCCATTAGCGCTGCCGGTAACAGCGCGAGCAGCCCGCTTGCTTGGCGATGGCACTGTCGTTATTTCTGCTCCTAGAAGATATTTCCCGAGGTAGTTAAATAAATAAATAAATAAACAAACCCATGTGCCACCTAGTGGCAAAGGAATTTCTTTTAGGGAGGTGATAATGCGAGCGGGTTGTGCTGTGTTAACGATAGTTTCCCAAAGGTGCTTTCTTTTAGCAAAGGCTCCTCTGAGCAGTATTTGTAGCATAGAGATTTCAAGAGTGCTTTTAGGTATATCCCAACGAATTTATAATGTGAGTCTTGTTCCTATCAGGAGTTTTCTTAGCAGCATCCCTTGACACGTCTCACAGCCTTCTAGTCATGCTTGAATTTAAACACTGGGAGTCCTAATCAAAAAACATATAAGTAAGTTTTTTTTGCTGCATCCTGTTCCAGTCACTGAAATGTGCTGCCCTTCTGCGGGTTTCCTAGTGTCAGCTTTGCTGCCCTGCAAATCTCCCCTATATATATACATGTGTGTGTGTGTGTGTGTGTGTGTGTGTATGTATGTATATATATATGTATATTGGCATAAGAAAGAGATATATATATATCTCATATATATGTGTGTGTGTGTATGTGTGTATATATGTAGTGTATATATATATGTATATTGGCATAAGAAAGAGATGATTCCTACTTCTGTACACAGCGTTGATGAGCGAGATACAGCATTACCATGGGCAGCTCTACTCTTTGACAAGAGTATTGGAAGCTTGGGGAAGGGTGCAAGAAGGAACTAAAAAAAAATTGAAGATAGAAAGCAAGATCTCGTAATGAGAAACTTTAAGTTTTCGAGATTAAGAAGCGATTTAACTGCAATATAGAAGTTCATAGCTACTACTATCTACTATGCTACTACTAAGTCAGTGTCCAAGGACTCTTTTTTTCCCTCTGGCAGAGAAAAAATAAATTGATGATGCCAGACAATATCAGGCATGACGCTTAATTACAGCGTATTAAGCCACTGGAACAAAAAAGAAAGCAAAGTGGTGGAGTCTGTCCCCTACAGCCTCCAAATCAAGACTAGATACTTCTCTGGAAATTACACTCTGGCCAGTTTATTTGTGGTATAAGATAATATGAGAGGAGATTAAGGCAGGTGATCTGGCAGTGCCTTCCAGTCTTGAACTTTGGGGATAAAAACATAGCCATAAACCAAGTTGTGCTGTTTGGGAGTTTAAATACGGTTTTAGGAGACTAATTTAGGAATAAAGTGTGGAGAATTTGTGCTAAAAGGTTAAGCAAAACCTGTTAAGGACTTGATCTATAAGAGCAGTCACAGCTAGCCCCTATGGACCCTGTAGGATGTTACATATTCTGTGAGTCTGAAGTCCTGCATAGCTGGCAAGCATTGAAATATGCTTCTCTACTGCACCCTGAGATAATTTCTGCAGAAGCAGTTACAAAGGGACTGCTAAAGTGACTACAGTATCTCCAAAGCTTTGCAGCTTGGCTTCCCAGGAGGTTGCTTTGCGAGAGGGAGGGCTTCCCGGGGCTGTTTTTAGCATCCCCAAGGCCCATCCTTGCCTCTCGCTGTCAGAGGATGAGGCTCCCTTGCAGCCTCTTTCTAAGAGTCTGGAGGGAAGAGCAGGAAAGCCCAGCTGTCTGGGCACCGATACCGCATACGGACCCAGAGGCATGCCAAGCTCGTCAGCCCTTATTTCCATGCTGTCTGGAGGCTCTAAACACATCAGAAGAAGCCCACGGGGAGGCTGTGCCCGGGCTGGAGTGGGGATGGAGCCACACGGCCGAGCAGGCAGGGCCCTATCACTGCTTTGTGGCCCAGCTCCTCGGGTTTCCCGGCCTTCTGAGCATGAATGCAAATTGTGAAAGCCCGGGTGGCTTTTTCCCCTTTTTCCTGGGGTGCGTTAAGAAGAGCGTCTCCAGCAGGTCGAGGGAGGTGATCCTGCCCCTCTACTCAGCCCTGGTGAGGCCACATCTGGAGTATTGTGTCCAGTTCTGGGCCCCACAGGACAAGAGGGATGTGGAGCTGCTGGAGAGAGTCCAGCACAGGGCCACAAGGATGATCAGGGGCCTGGAACATCTGCCCTACGAGGAGAGGCTGAGGGAGCTGGGCCTGTTCAGCCTGGAGAAGAGAAGGCTGAGAGGGGACCTGAGCAGTGTCTATAAGTACCTCAAGGGAGGCAGTGAGGAGGATGGGGCCGCCTCTTTTCACTGGTGGCCACTGACAGAACTAGAGGTACTGGCCACAAACTGAAGCACCAAAAGTTCCATAGGAACTTAAGGAAAATATTCTTAACAGTGAGGGTGCCAGAGCACTGGAACAGGCTGCCCAGAGAGGTTGTAGAGTCTCCTTCTCTGGAGATCTTCAAACCCGCTTGGATGCAGTCCTGTGCCACGTGCTCTAGGTGACCCTGCGTGTGCAGGGGGTTGGACTAGATGGCCTCTAGAGGTCCCTTCCAGCCCTAATGACTATGATTCTGTGATTGAAATAAAGGCCTGGCTTCGCTTTCTTCAGACCGAAGGGTTTCCAGGGCAATGCCAGGTTGCTGTGGCGGGTCAGTGCTCTCAGCAGTGGGGACCCCTGGGTGCTGGGGCAGCCGGCTGCGACCACACGGGCCCTGTGCTCCGTTAATGAACTCCTTTTCTGACCAGGCTAACGCGTGGCGGAGCCGCCCCAGTGTGGAGGGGCCTGGCCTGGGCTCTGCAGGTCGCAGTGCACTCGCACAGCCGCCTGCCCAGCGCTGCCCAAGGCGTCGGGAACTGCTGGAGGCTTTTGCTGCTGCGCCAGCGTGGGCTGAAGCACCGGGCTGCCCTGCCAGGGTATCTGTCGTGGGGCTTTGGAGATGCTGCAGGGACTGGCTGGGATATTCTGTTAGTGTTTCCTTGTGAAGAAATACTTCTGACATTTCCCTCACTTGTTCAACGCAAAAAAACGTTTTCTTATTCACACTGAGCTATTGATTCTCCTCTATGCAGTGATAGGAAATGCTTTTAGCCATTCTCTCACCCACTGGTAAGTGCTCTGCGATATTCCCAATGCCTTCTGAACAAATGCTCTGGCCTTCCAAGACCGCTAGTGCCAACAGTGCAACTTTCGGAAGAAGCAAATGGCACAGCTTGCTTTCTCACGTGCTGTTTTGCAGTATTTGCAAGGGAGAGTCAACTCTAGAGAGGAACTATCTGCTCCACTTCTTTTTGACCCCAATAATGAGCAGAAGGCCCCCAAGGGGCAGAAGGCAGCAGCTTTCTATCTTTCTATGACTAGACAGCCACAGGAGACTTGCAGCCATCTCCACAGCAGCTGAAGCAAGGTGAGGTCTCCGGGTGTTGCAACAACCTCGTGGGCTTCTCCACTCCATGGAGGAAAAACATGCAGCAAACGAGGGAGCTGGGGCAGGGAGCCACAGCTCACCGGGCTCCCCCAGGGTTCAGGTGCTTTTCCTCCTCTTTCAGTCAAAACAGTTTTGTTAAGCACCAGCTTTTTGTTTGGGGCTAGCGGGCTCTGGGATAACAACAGGATGAGTACCAAAGTGCCCTCCTGCACTAGGGTGCTATTATAGTGGTAAATACGTGAAACGGGCTTTTTGTACTTAGCTGATCTGGGATTGGAACTCGCTTACCATTTTCCTCTCCTAAGGGCTGTAGACAGAAATATGCCCACCCAGGACAGGCTGAGCAGTGTCAGGATGTCATTGCCTCTGTGTTACAGCCTCTGCAGGTTCACTATCAAAAAATACTTCTGGAATTTGCGTGGGATGTTGAGAACTACAAACAAGTTCAGAGGAAGAGCTACAAGAGTAATTCAAACTGTGGAAAGCTGGCTTTCCAGCGAGCAAAAAGGAGATATAGCTCTATAGAATTTTCTTCTCTCCAGGAAGGTTAAGAGGTGATCGGGTCACCAATGTAGGGGAGAGATTTCTGCTAGCGATGGCTTTTCAAAGAGAAGAGCAAGATGAGATGCAGGGGAACCCAGACACATTTAAAGAAGAAGCTACGTGTTGCAAAGAGCATGAGTAATCAAGCCCTGGCACAGGCAGCCCAGGCGCCTGCCCCCCTCCCCTTTGGCCGCCGGATCCCTGTGGAATGAGGCTCGCACGCAGCTTTTTGCAATGCTCTCTTTTGTTTCGGGAGAGGCCGGGCGCTGCGGGCCGGGCGCTGGGGCCGGAGCCGGGCGGGCGGCGGGGGCTGCCCCACGCTGTGCCCCGCCGGCCCCCGTGGTGCTGGCTGCTCCCCGCCGTGCTCAGAGGCTCATGAGACACGGGTAGCACTTGCGCGGCGTTTCAATCTTCACGACACTGTTAGGTCCTACGGAGTACATCACCTCATCTTCGTCCACCCCGGGAGGCAAGCTGATCTCCTTTCTGATGTTTTTGTAGTTATACTCCTTGCCTCTTAAGGTGTTATATTCCTCCTCGTGCTCGGCTAACACTTTAACCTTCCCGTCTTTCACCTTCACAGTAACTTCGTCAGGGTCAAAACCCTTCACATCCATTAAAGCTAAAAGCTTATGGTCATGGGTGGCGTTCAACATCCTATTAATTCTTCTTTGTGTACTGAAATAAAAACAGGAAGACAACCTTTCAGTCCAGTAAAAGAGGGAGGGAGCACATGAGAAATGAATAGGAAACTGTTGGTCTGTCCTCCTGCATACGCTAACGCACAGCCCTGATGGAAGCAACTACACTGTCAAAATGAACACATGAAGCTTCTCTGCACGCTTCAGTGCTGAGGAGCATTTGACTGTGCACCCTTGGCACGGGGCAACTGTGAAGACAAAAAACTCTTTCACCTCAATATACAGAAGCCCCTACTCCTCTTTCATAGGTACGTGTCCACCAAGCCAAGGGTGTTCATATTATGACCTGTCCTAAATTTCCAATGGATAGTTATGATATATTATGTTTCCCAATTAGGCATTTTCTTTAAAGTGATCAGTATGTAAGAGACACATTTGTTAAAAAAAAAAAAATGCCCATGCAAAGCTGGGCTGGTGCTTACTGATTAAAACGATTTCTGATAATGCCAAACAGCAATGCTGCTCAAGCAAAAGAATGGCTGTTTCTCAAACCGTTTGTAAAATACACAACAGAAAGGTAACCTCAATTATAACAGGCTAAGCTGGACGCAAGGCAACAAATTAAAAAGAGAATGTATGTAAAGGAAGAGGCAATGAGGCACCAAACAAGAAAACAGGCTGGCCACTAAGGTGAGACATCCCAGAGAAGTTCATTACTGAAGTACACCAAGTGCAGAAAAACTATTCCTTTCAAACAAGCCCACAGTGATCCAACATGGCACGGAGGTTTTAATATGGATTTTCTCTGGGAGCTGGCTCCTCCATCTATCTCTTTGGTCTTTTTACATTGCTTGTTGGAGGAGATCTTAGAAAAATGGTTGGTCATTCAGAGCATTTGGGGTTTTTCTTGCGGGAGGGTGCTGGTTGAATTCTGCAGCCCGACGGGCTGAGGCCCTGCTCTGGTGGGATATCAGGTGAATATGGCAGAGACTCATGCACAGATTTGTTACAGATGGCACCCAAAGGTGGTGAGCCTGACCCTTGGGTGAAGAGTTCCTTGCAGTCCCACAGGCAGCTCTGAAACTGTGGTTCTGATCGAGTTTCATGCCCCTAGCTGAGAATTCAGTGCACAGGTCTGTGGCTGGATGCAGCACTTGCCCGGTGCTGGTATGTAGGGCGCTGATGAAAACCTGGGCTCCTGCAGCAGTACCTGGGAGCCCCGCGTGAGCTGTGGCTACAGACAGGGTCAAAGTCACCCCCCAGCAATGTTCAGAGTGATGGTTTGTTGGAGTTTTGGGTAAAAAATAGAATAAATGCAGTAACAGGCTTCCATCACCATCTGATTAGCAAAGGATTTCTGACCCCTTCTGCTTTCCAAACATTTGTCTGTGCCTTAACTCTGGTAGGAGGGCTTTGCCATTTAACCAAGCCCTGCCTGCAGGGCTGCATTTTATTTTTCATCTATGCTAAAGTGAGTTCGGAACTCAGCCAACAAACCAGCACCACTGTGGTCAAGTGGAAGTTTAGAGATCCTGAAACTTGTGTCTCCTTGTCAGTATGTGGGAAAAGATGGACTGACTGACTTATGTTCTGGATATGCACACCTGCACCACCACAGAGGCCCCTCTTGGATACTGAGGAAAATGGTAACGTGCTTTTTTACTTCAAATAGACTTAAATCACATTTACATTTGAGATGGGCTTTGTTTCACCATTCAACAGTTTGGGATGTACTTTTGGTTTTTTTTGGACACAGTTGGCAAGGGGACCGAAGCCACGGAATATTTCACCAGAGCTTTCACCAAATGCTTTCGCTTCCTCCCCAGATGTCCCCCCAAAGTGGTCCTTGCCCCCTGCGTCTCCCTCCCAGCCCTCGATCCTCCCTTCAAACCCTTCCCTGAGGGAGACGGAGGCCCCCTACCTGGCCAGCTCCCGCTCCATGTCGAGGCGGGCCTGGAGGAGCCTCCTCTCGCAGGCGGCGAGGCAGGCGGTGCGGCAGGGCAGGTGGCAGAGGCAGTGCGGGTAGGGGTGCAGGGCGCAGCAGCAGTGCGGGTGCAGGTGGCGGCTGCACGCGCAGACCGGCGGCACGCTGTCGCAGAGCCGGTGCAGGTGCAGCCGCAGGTCCAGCATCCGCAGCTGCCTCTTGATCTCCCGGTCGGCCTTGCGCAAGTCCCGCTTGGCGTCTTCTAGGTAGCGAGTGCACAAAGACATGGTAGCGCTTTAAACCATAGTAGTAGGGCACAAGTACAACCGCGGCGGCTTGCACTCGTGGAGGGAAAAAAATTGTGCGCAGAGGGAGCTCTGACGCGACGCGAGCTGTGCCCCAGGGCCGCGGACGCTGCTGCGGGGCGGCGGGCGCTTTGTGAGGCGGCGGGTGGCGCGTCCCGTGTCACAGCGCGCGTCGCCCCGGAACCCGACGGGCGCCCGGCACCCAGCGCCACGGGGCTGGCGGCACGCGCCGCAGTGGGTCCCCCATCCATTTCCCCTGTTTTCCTGGCATTTCTTTCTTTTCTTCCTAGTTGTTAAGATGGTTTCAAACGTTCCTTCGAAACATGCTCTTCCCATCCGTAGTTTCTCACTTAAGCCTGCTAACTATGGGAGCAAAGGCCACCTTTTTTTTTTCTCTTTTTAATGTGAAGGACTTCTGAAACGTGCAGAAGTGGGAGATCCCTTCACACAATTCAAGCAATAGCTGCGTTTTGGGTGCCCTTGGGAGCACTTGGGGAACACACATGAGAAACATGAGAATAATGTTTTTGTCTCCACTCTCACACCACAAGGAGCAAAGTCCTCTGCACTTGGAGCCTTGCAGGTGTTGCTGGGCCACCTTTCCCTGAACGCATGTGGGAAAGCCAAGGTGCTCAGGCATGGGTGGATGCCATGACCATTTCAGTCAAAAAAAGAGATCAAAATTCTTTGTTCCCTTGTGCTATTTGGCGAGGAGGAGGCACCGTGCGCACCCAGAGCCCGGGGTAGCAGCAGCGCTGCTTATCCGAGCTGACAGTTTTACCTTTTCCACTCTTGTGTGTGCCAACTAACGTCTGCTTGCTCAGTGCCCCTGTGAAGAGGTGTGTGTGTCATCAGCTTGTGCCTTGAGCACTTCCCAAGCTATGATGTTCCTGTCAGGCTGCAGTTTCTGCTGCACGAGTGTTGGTCTCAGCAATGCTGGTGGATTTGCCCCACTCCCTGCAGGACACCTATTTTTTAAAGTAATCCTAAGCAGCATTTCTTTCTCAAAAAATGAGCAGTGGTGCCTGAATTCGTCCCTCTGAGGCATGGGACACCATACAGTTGAAAAGCCTCTCTGAGGCAGATGCGGAATGACTTGGGCAGAGGCCCTTGTCAAAGACAACGTTGGTCTGGTGCAAAATGTGCAAAGAGCTTCTAATGTTTACCACGCTGTTGTGAGATCTTTTGTTCTTGGATCATGTTTTCCCACAGCCAAGGCATATTGTTTCTGTTATTCCAGGACCATCCAAAAATCTGTACTGTTAGTCATGTATAGACAGAGACACGGTCTCTGTTCCAAAGTGCCTACAGCCAAAACTGGGGGAATCGGAGACGATGCTGGAGGCGGTGGCCGAGTTCCTGGGCCACAACTCAGAGCTGTCTGCTCCTCTCCCAGAAGAGGCCGGATACGGTGCCGCCAGGCAGGCAGTGTGAAAGGGAGAGCCAAAGAGCCAAAAAGAGGAGCAGGTCACAGTTTTCAGGCTGCACAAAAGTGTGCGAGGCTCCTCTTGGACATAGAATCATGGAATGCTTAAGGTTGGAAGGGACCTCTAGAGGTCATCTAGTCCAACCCCCCTGCATACACGACCCGTATTAAAACACTGGTGTATCATACACAGGTATAAATTCAAACATTCAGATTACTTTGATTTATATTTACCTAATAAAACAATTTATATAAAATCTATTTATATATACCAGCAAGAAAAAACTTTGTTAAAAGGCAAATGCTTACATACAGACTTATAAGACAAAACCTCCTAACAAAAGCATAATTCCCAGCTGTGATACTCACCATCAACTTCTGTTCCGTCATCTCCAATAAGTACTGTGGCCCAGGACATGAACCATATTTCCCCAGCTTGGCCTGTGACACAAAAGCCAATCCCAGCTGTAGCAGCATCAACACACATGTCTCTTAGGCATCTGCAAACTGTACGATGTCTCATTTTCCTAAGGGGAAATAAGAGTTTGGCTTTTCAATAAATCTAGAGCGCCAGCTTATTTTATAGTGAATGGTGGTTTCATCCAAGAAAAAAAAAAAAAAAAAAAAAAAAAAACGCTTTATGCTTTATTGCTCATAAAAGCCATCACTTTTTTGGTCTCAAGACAAATCTTTTATTTAAAAGCTTAATTCAAAGACTGTCGATGTGTGAACAGTCCCTCCTGTAGGAAGCCTGTATACTTTTCTGACTGGAATATTTTGTCTTTAAAACTCTGACACTCTCTAGTCTCTCTGGCTCCACATGAAAGAGCCTTTCAGGAGGTCTCTCTTGCATGGTAAGAGCCTGAATCATTTATTTCATAGAGGAAGTTGTGTTTGCCAAGTCACATCTTAAGAGATGAGATCTGGAGCAGACCACTCAAAGTGAGTATCAGGCTAAGCCTTCCTGACAGAGTCCTTGGGGCACATACAGCACAAGCCATTTTTAAGGAAACCGAGCACAGAAAAGAGTGTCAAAACACAGTGTGTGCGTGAAAAGCGACCACTTGAAAACAGCCCTGCCATGGGGCCGACCTGGGAGCCTCTCCAGAGAGGACCCACATGAGGACCAAACCGCTACCACAGCCCCCAGTCCCGGGTCTGTGCTGGGGAGCAGACCCCAACCACCACCTGGTCCCGTGGTGCCGTGAGGACTCTGATTCCCAGACCTAGACACGTGCAAGTGAATTAAGAGCAGTGTGTATTGAGGTGTTGTGTGACTGAGTCATAAGTATTGTTTTCATGTTTAAAAACACATGGATAACCCTCTACCAATCTTTTTTAATCAAAAGTTTTTTTGTTATTCTGAAGTCCATGCTATAGTACAGAACTAGCACCACATAATGCAATTTAATTAAGGAGGTCCTGCCTCCATGCCAAACACAGACTTGATTTTGTATAGTGGCACTGTCCCTTATATGTTCCTTAAAACCTTCCACAGCTTCTGGGAATGCCACATTCCCCCTTATCCCAGAGGGCTTGAGCTTCACCAGGCAGACACAGTCATCCTTGAAAAATGAGTTCAATTTCTGATATTCAGGTTTGGACAAAAGCCATGGAAGAGCCTGGAGAGCCTGGAGGCACCTGGTTCTGCCATGGTCTGTGTGCTGCCCCCCAAGGAAGGCTGAGTGAGGGATTGCCAATGTCACCAATGTCACGGCACGTCTTCCTTGAGACCTGCCAGGCTGCAAGGAATTGAACTCTGAACTTTCATGATTCTAATTTCCAGCCTCACACCTCCTTTTCCTTAATTTTGACAGTAAGGCCCAAACTGTTGAAGCTGTAAATATATAGCAGTAAGGTCCACTCAAGTCAGTAGGTTCATAACTTATGCTGGGTCTAGACTTGATCTAGAGCTACCTACCCACCTTTTTTTTTTTTTTCTTTTAGTTCTAGTGGCTCTAAAAAAATCTACGAATCATTTAAAGAAATATATGGGGTAAAAGAAAACAGATAGCAGAATAAAGCAACAGCAAGTGTCCCTGTCTCAGGTGCTGCCAGGGTCAGACCTGCTGTGAAGAGGCGCTGGGTGCTCTTAGAGCAAAGCACATTTCAGATCCTGCTTCTGAGCCACATATCAGAAGTGAAACGCTGAAGCCAGATCAGGGAGAATCATAGAATCATAGAATCATAGAATGCTTAGGGTTGGAAGGGACCTCTAGAGATCATCTAGTCCAACCCCCCTGCATACGCAGGGACACCTAAAGCACGTGGCACAGGACTGCATCCAAGCGGGTTTTGAAGATCTCCAGAGAAGGAGACTCCACAACCTCTCTGGGCAGCCTGTTCCAGTGCTCTGTCACCCTCACTGTTAAGAAATTTTTCCTTAAGTTCCTATGGAATTTTTGATGCACTAAGACACAGCTCAGATGGAAATAAATGTCAAGCAGCCAAAGATAAACTTTTATAGTCACCTTTTGTTGGCCTCCTGGGCCACTACATGAGAGCAGACCCGCATGGTCCCTCCTGCTAGCTCATCAGAAGGGGTAACCTAAAGCGCCTTAGCAAACCACACAGAGGGGCTGCTTTTCTAACAGGCAGCCACTCGTAGCCAGAAGCACCCTGTTAGATGGAGGTTTTGCTGGCATCAGGACAGGTGAGCATGGTCTTCAGTTTGAGAGTTTAGCAGTCACTTCACTTCGGTAGTTTGGGCTCTGTCCAAAACATTCAAATCCCAAGAAAAAAACCTGAATATTACACTCCCCTGCAGGTTTTTTCTTTTTTTATTTCTTTCTTTTCTGCTGAGGAAGCTGGTTTTTAGGAGCTGAGACATTTGGAACCAAGGGAAATATCCTCCAGCACTTTCAATATGCTTCCAGCATATATTTATTCTTATTTCTGGGCAGAAGTGAAGATTTTGCTGCCAGCATCTGCAAAAACCAAGCTCTGAGTGCAGGGGCACCTCTCTAGCATGTGCAAGCTCCCGCCCAAGCTGGCTTTCAAGAACCAACTTGTCCTGTGGCCATGGTGGCCATGGCCGTGGAAGAGATGTCTGTGCTCCCGTTCCCTAGTGACACTGGTCCGCACGTACCGTCACCTGTCCCATGGGGTGGCGTGGCCCTCCTGCTGCCCCACATCTTCCACATCTCCCTTGCTGCGGTGTTACTGATTTGGCAGCCAGCAGGCAAGTTGAGCAGGCTACTTCCTAGCCGGTCACACCGCCACTTGTCCAAGGCCACCAGGAACCGTAAAGGTCTGAGCTCCATTGCCCCCCTGCTCACCTATGGGGCAAGAACTTTGCACATTCCCGTTTTCCCTCACACGTGCAGTTCTCTGGAGAGCATCACCACGGCCCATGACCTTAAATACCAAGCAGAGACACCCGTGTGTAAATTCAGCTCTCTGAGGGGAGCGGTGCATGTCCTACACAGCTCCCCATTCGCTCATCCAAGCCCAGGCTTGCTGAGCTCCCTCTGTCCCTTCCCCATCCTTTTACTGCTGGCTGAGGCACAGTGAGTCATGAAGCTCCTGACATACAGTGGCTCTGCTGACATGTCCTGAAATCCCCAGGGAAATACCGTGGTGGATGAAACACAATGTCAGCAAGTGCCCTCTGTGAAATCAATTAACATGGGGCTCTGTTATGTGCTGCTTTATAACTATTTCCTGAAAACCCTGAGCTTGGAACTCCTCATCCCCGAAGGGAGGAAACATTCCAGAACTGTCACAGAAAAACAGTTTGATATCTTTAATATTTTCAATCAATCTTTAAAAATTTAAAAGATTATCCACAGGCAAGACATTTTTAATGCTCTGGAAACTAGGCTGTAGCTTTTAAACCAAAAGTGAATATACAGTGCTGAAAGTAATTTGTAGTGTTTCCCTTTACAGCCATTAGCTATACAAGACCTGTATGCTGTCAGGATGCTTTTTATGCCTCTATTGTTGTTTTTCATTAAAGAAATTAAAAAAAAAAAACTCTCTAAACCTTTGGTCTTCTCTGTACAAATCAGTCACATTACACATCAGCCTCACTTAGATGGATGGGTGGCCTGACAAGACAACTTAATAGTAATTTTTCATTTTATGCTTTATGATGTTTCTGTGCGGATCTACATAGTGATAACCTACTTCCTGAGCTCTGAGTGGAAATGTGCCACAGCTTTGGCTGTGACAAGTGACTCTCTAGTTTGCAGGTTCTACTCACGGGCAAGTATGAGTCTTGTCTCCTTCTACCTCCTGTCTCTTTTCTTTTCCAGTTGCTTCCATGCTCTTTTTTCTCCTTCTCTCTTTCTCTCTCTTTCTGAGAACATGTCAATTTGCTTGGCATTTTTTTGGTTTTAACCAACTCAGTGCTCATTCAAGCTCTCCAGCCCCTATTATGTTGCTCTGGTCCTACTCAACGCTTGTCACTGCCCATGTCTGAACTCACAGGACCACAGGGACCTTCACTGTCCTTCTGGGTGATACTAGTTTGTGGGCTACTCCTTTCACAGTGGTGCTTGTTGTGCTAAATTGCACAGACTAAAGGAGCCCAGAACCTCCTTCATCTGCTTGTTTCTCTGTAAGGACAAACAAAGAATCTGCTGAAAGATGAAGGAATGATGTCAGAATATTTTCTTTGTGTTATTTTTGTCTTTGGGTGGAGCGGAAGTGACAAAGCTTTCGGGATGACCATTTCTAGACCAGGTGACATGAGATGGACAAATCAAAAGGCGTAGGAGATGGGCAGAGGCAAAGGTGCTTCTGCACATTGCTTCTTGTGAGAGATGGTGGTCATGGACTCCACTGAAGAGCTGTGAACTCTTTCCACAGTGCAGAGCTAGAGGCAGATGAAGGAGGGACAACTGCCCCACTCTCTCTTCCAGCTTCCAGCTTGCCCACAGGAAGCCCCTTAGCTACACGCTACTGTCACATATCATCAGAGGACAAAACACAAGCTCTCCCCCCACCATGGCTCTGAGATTGACTCCCCAGGGGCATGTACTGCATCTAAGGCATTGCCACAAGCAGGTGGAGCGGCCTTTTCTGAAGCTGATCAGGGCTCCAGCACAGAGCTGTGCCGGCTCCTGTAGACCGTCTAGAGAGGTGCAAGGCGTTACTGCCCTCCGTCTCCTTGCTGCTGCAAGACAGCCCACCCGAGACACCGCAACCGGCTGCATGAGCCCTTCAGCCAAAGCCAGCCCGGTCAGCCGGTGATGAACAAATCAAATGATAGCTGGTGCGGGGTGAGAAGGGCTTCACAGGCCATCTCAGCAGTGCTCAGGTTGTCCCCAGGTCACCAATGGGTGAGGATGTGACAATCGACTGTCCTCTACACTGTATGGATTTGGAAAGGGGATATTTTCTCATTTCCAGCTCCAGAGAACACACAGAAGAGGAATATCACAGTATTATCACAGACCTAGGTGCTAAGAAGGCACCTCTTCAGCAAAGCTGGCGTAAGAGGTCTCCAGCCTTTGCCTTTCACTCCTTCATGCCAAGTATTTCTCTCAGGGCTAATTTAATCCAGCTCATTGCAGTGGTCTAGCTTATGCCAAAGACCCACATATATAGCAGGTCATTCACTCACAGCTCATTTTTAGCTGGGGACAGGAGAGGAGGGCACTTCTTCCAGGGGCAGCAGTACACTGGTGAGACTATGTGCTTGCAAAACCATGTGTGGAACTGGTGAACTGCAGAGGGAATGCAGGAACAGACCAGCAGCTAAGTGGAAGAGAAGTGGGGCTACAACAGTTTGAAACATCTTCTCCAAAGCAGCTGCTGCTTCTACAGCATTTTCTGAAAATATGTGGTCCTCACAAAGGGCAGGGTTTCCAGCTCGTGAGAAGCAGTTTAATTTACAGCAGCAGCTCACTCCTAGGGCAGACTAATCCGCCGTGTGTTAAACAAGCATTTCTTGATGGGCTGCTCCCACGTGGCCAGGGCCTTGTCCACTCCTTCGCTTCCTCCCCAGTTCCTCCGCAGCGAGGCCCCTACCCCGGCTTGATCAGCCCCAGATGTGAGTGGGCTGGATGGCAGAGCTGGGGGCGTGAGAATCCATGCCGGAAAACATCGTACGTCATGATTAATAGTGCCCTACGAGCTGCCAGTGCCTCCGGGATCCCGCAGGAAGACCTCTGTGCTGCAGGAAGGTGAGCTAATCCGTAATTATTTCCTCTGAACTGCAGAAGAACTTGCCTGCTCCTCTGGGCACGGATGGGTAATTATGGGCAGGCACGGAAGGACTAACTGAGTTAATGCCTCGGTCTACGTCATCGCCGCAGAGCTGACGACTTCTCAGTCACTGGCAAAGCGGCACCGGGGTTCTTCCTGGCTGGTCTAGTTTGAAGGTATCTCTGAAGGTATGTGGATGGTTGGGATGACCATTTCTAGACCAGGTGACATGAGATGGACAAATCACGCCCCAGGTCTAAGCTAGGGTGATGAGGATGAGGCTCAAGGAGCACACCTAGCACAGTATCTGTCTCTGCTCTGGCCATTGGCAATCCAAGTAGTCGTTCTTGAATTCAATCCCACAGTGATGTTAAAAACAGCAGCATCCCAACACTACTAAGGCAAACTCAGTTTAAGTTCTCTGTTGGTTTCTGAGCCCCCTAAGGTCTCTGGTTGCCAAGCTCTTCCTGACACCCATGAAGCTAAGAACCTTATTCTTAAAATGTAAAAGCAGAGTGAAGGGATGGAAATTGGAAGATGTCTTTTAAGATTCTGACAGGTGCTGCTGCCTCTCCCTGTCTGCAGTGCTGAGCTGGAGCCTCAGAGTCTCACCAGAAAGACAGACTTTAAGATACTCCACATGCCCTGGCATGTGCTTGCAAAAAAAGCCCCAGGTTTGCAAAAAAGCCCTGCAAACCCTGAGGGCTGGAAATACTGCTGCCTTCATGGCCCTTGCAAATATAATGGCTGAATTAGCCTGTTTTTTCAAAGAATCTCTTGGTCTCTTTTGAGCAAGTACAGCAAGTACAGAGTTTGGCCAGTGTATTTTCAGACCTACCAGTCTTTGACAGTGCCTCTGACATGCTGATTAACACATATTAACTAGCATCTCTGAAAACTCCAGCCACGTTATTTAGTATGTTTTAAAGGCATATCTTTTATCTGGACTAATACTCATGCAGAAAGCAAGATGCTGTTTAACTGAGAGCACAATTGCATGCAGAGTACTGCAACTACACACTGAAATCAGGTAACCATAAGCTCAAATGGGTAATAATGATCATTTTCCCCTCTCCTAATTTCCATATGTGATGGAAGTAATTAGCTGTGTTTCTCTGTGCACCTATGTGTCCAGCCAAGTATTGCTGAAAGGCTTGGAGCAGACCCAGGGAATCAGGCTCTCAAGCTCAGCCTCCGCTTCTTTCAAGCGACATTGGCTTCCTATACAAAGCCTGTTAGAATTAAGTCCTGTGGATGTTATTTTTGGATTCCCAATACACTGTTTATGTAAATGAGACAATCCTTTGATATCCTCTTGGTTTTACCAACATATTTAACACTCTTTAACCTTCACGGGAAAAGACACTTGTGTTATACCAATAGCTGGGTTTTATGTCTTTCCTCAAGGAATTCTTTCTCCACTTGAAATTCATAATGGAGCAATGTAGTTCCTTCAATTCAAATTTAAACAATTGGTTCAATATTTTACACTGACTTACTTCTCACTCTACTGTGCAGACATATCAGTGCTTAGCCAACTTTAAAGAGGTTTTTCCTTGCTTTACTAGTCCTAAGGAGCCTTCCTTTCAAATAATGTTTCCTGCAAAACCTCAGTGTCTCTTCTACTGTAGCTCTCCCACGGGCACTCAGCAGCAAGGATGAGAGAGCAGGGCTGCACTTCCTTACACTTAAATAAATAAGTGTTCATGTTCCAAACAAGGTCTGATCTAAATAGGCCAGACAGGAGGGAACAAGTGTTCCCCTTCCCTTTTTATAGCAAAACACTTCATTAATTGTTGGACTCTAATAGAATTATTCACTCTAGCTTTGCATTCTTGAATACACTAGAAGCAGTGACAGACTCTTCCCCTGCACGTTTTGGAGTGCAGGATGCCCAAAATGAGGCTCTATCCCATTTGTACACAGCATCGTGGCCCATGCACCCACCACCCCATGCCTCGGAGAGCAGAAGACAGCAGCCTGCCTGTTCCGACACGTTGCCGGCACTCACTGTGTTTGAGCCTTCTCCATCTCCAAAGCATCCCACGATCTCCTCCTGTCTGGAAGACTCATGCGGAACAATTGCTTCCCAGCAGCAGGCACATCCTGCAGCTTTGGAGGGGGGTGACACCACGGAGCTCCTATCTCTCTTCATCAAGCCAGCCCACCCTTCCCAAAGGTAGTGTCTGCAAGCTGCTGCTCTGCTTAGTGGAGAAGAGCCTGCTGCTTAGGCTGAGATTTCTTCCCTGAGACACAAATGGAGTCATCTCCAAGGGCTTTTATCTGCCTTCTGCAGTACAAACGGCCTGCAGTAGTCCTCATACTCTAAAGTTACTCTGGCAATTCCCTTGCCTCAGCTTTTGTTTTCAGCCAACATTACTGCATTCCAACTGTTCCCATTTAGATGAAACAGCTCAGCAAATTGTGCAAGTCTGGCGCCCAGAAGAGATTTAAATTGTGGAGCAGCTGAAGACAACTGCTGTCCGTTCTTTCCTGTTATCAGGTGAATGAATGGGGTACCTGGGTGCTGCACAGCGAGGACTGCACAGCTGGTCCAGAAAGGTGTCAACTCAGATGTGAAGTGGGTGCCAAGGGCCATTGGCCCCGAGCAGTTTATTGCTTTTAGTCTATTTGCAGATCTTGTTTTTGCATTTTTGGCATCCTGTCTAGCTAACACAAATGAAGAACAAAGTGTTATTCCCTCTGAAAAGAAAAAACGGAAAGAAAAAAAAAAGCATTTTCTGTTGTTGTTTAATAGTCTGACATCCACTTCTATTTAGGACCCTGTAAAATCCCCTGGAAATAAAATTTGGCTTTGCTGCGGGTGTAGAAAGGAATGTACTGCTGCAATGTAAGGGATATTGTTAATGAGAGCTCTTAGCTCTTTTATTTACGCAGCACCCATGCTCAAATCAGCAGAAAACAGTTTGTCTGTGCAAGGCCACCTTTTGTTTTCTCCTCCCGGGTGATGGAGGTGAGGCCTCCCCTTGGTGGGGGAGGCAGGACGAGGTTGCTTGACTGCTGATAAAGTCCTCTGCATTTCAACCAGCGCGTTTGAGAAAGTATTTTCCCCAAAGACTATGTTGACACAGTCATTGCTGTTCCCTTGGAAGAGGTGAATGAGAATTCCCTTGTGGCAGGCTTGCTGGACTGGCTTCGATACCCCTAATCAAAAGAAGGGATTTGTCTGTCAGCAAGAATCGTGGTGCTTCTTGATGCTGAGGCAAGGCTGTGCGGAGCGGCGAGAGTCTCAGAACGCGTATTCTTCTGGGAAATGTGATTATTTCAAATCTCCCTTCCTTCCAAACTGGAACATAATGTAAATGTTGCTCTGGAAATATCAAAATATGCTGATCGAAGTCCTTTGTTTAGATGCTGCTGTTTTAATATTTAGGAAGCTTGTATTCAGTGGAAAAAAAAAATCTGAATTAAGTAAGTGCTTGATGATTCTCTCGTATCTCAGTGAAATTGGTTGTTCTCTGGAACGTTTTCACTCCCTTCTCCGGGGGCAGGGGAAAGTCAGTCAGATTTAATGAAAAACGATGAGCTGCTAAATGAATCTGTATTGCTGGATACTCCTAAGATGTGTTTCCAAGGAGCTCAGTTCTCCTCACCGCTAGTCGTGGACCATTTCTGTGATGGCTCTTTCAGCATGGATGGGCTCTGGAACTAGCTCTGCCCTAGTTCTCTCAAGCTTTTTTCCCCCTTTGGAGAGGGGTGGACAGAGGTAGGACAAGTGGTGCTGCAGGACAGGTCCTACCCCATGACACCAAGCACGGGCCCTCTTCAGCAGGGGTGAAATGGAGCTAAAATTTCCTCACAGCAGGCGCAAATAACCTAGAGGTTAAAATCAAAGACCTTCTGGCAGCTTTACCACAGTCCCAGCAACACTGTGAGCTAAAGGAAAGGCCAGCTGGGAACAGGGATCTAAACCTCTGCATGGGAAACACCTGAAGGCACCAGGTGCATCTGGAAATGGTTCCCTCTGCAGAAATTTTTGCTACTTGAAGAGTTGTGAAACACCAAATTTCTCAATTTATAGAATTTGAATTTCTTTTTTCTTTTCTTTTCCATTGCTGTCTTCTACCTCTGAGAACACCTGGACACACACACACACAAACCCTGAATCATCTCCAAATTAAGCCAGGTCTGGAGCTGTAAGCAAACTTCTCAAGGCCACATGAAGAAGCTATGTCTCTTCATCACAGGAGGTTGGAATTGCAGAGCAGCTTTGATATCACAGGTAAATGTAGCTACTAACATGGGGAGGAGAAAGAGACCAAGATGACTGTGGAGAGTTATTATTCAAGATTTGATAGAGTTGATGTTCTTCCTCGGTGGGTAAATATCAAATTAAATGGTTTAAGAATGAAAATTAGAAGAATTATTCAAAAGGAAAAAAAAAATCAGGGCTTGGTATTCTTTCCCAAGAAACCTGTAAAGTATCTCTTTTAATATGAGAACAGTAATTTAATATCATTATGAAGCAGACTGCAGAAATGCAAGAATGTGACAGACAGGCACTTCCAGTCACCTGTGACTACAAAAATCCCAGTTTGCAGCATGGATGCTCTTTAACCACATCCAGGGGACAGTATCTATGGAAGAGATCACAGACAGCGTAAAGCTGGTGTCGTAATCATCTCCGTTTTAGGTGGTCTCTGAATTCCTCTGTGTGCTGTTGTACAAAATGTTGATTCTTTCCCTCGTTCTCTTGTTGTGCTGTTAGAATATGAGGCAGGGTCAGAGGGTCAGTCTCTGGTGTTACTGAGGTGCTTGAAATGGAGCCTGTGCTTGGATGAACCATAGCTGTGACACTCGACTTTAGACATTTAGACTTCAGACATCCCCGAGAGAGCCCCTTGTTCCACGGGAGATGTCCCGCACCTCTGAGCTGCTGCTTGGCACGAGGTGATGTTACCTCTGCACGGCCGTGGTGGCCCGGTGCTGAGCAAGGGCTGGACTTGCACTGCTGGGATGCTTTGGGAAATACCCCTCCCATGTCCCATGGGAAGATATTCCTGTGCTGCTGCAGTCTGTCCTGCTTTGGGGAGCCAGAAGGACCTGCGGGTTGCGTGTGGCTGCACGCACTGCATGGCTGCTGGAACTGGCATCTCCGCGTTACTACTGTCACATTTTTCCTGGTGTCACACCTATTTGAACTTACCGTTCCTGTTTCTCTCCACCTCCCGGCAGCTGCGTATCCGGCCGTGTGACGTGCCTGCATCCTGCCCTGCTCCGTACGGCACGGGGTGCATCGTGAACGCAGGGATCCCACAGGCACGTAGTGACGCATGAAAACTTGCGGCCGAGGACATGATTCACGGGATGATTAAATCCCTGCTCCAGGGCAACCGCGTCTGTCGAAGGAGCAGGGCAAACAGCTGCGAGAGGGAAGTGCCTTGGCCGGCAGGACCGTGCGGCCGCGCTGCCCTGCGCTCCCGGCGTGTCCGGGCTGCTGGCTTCGCTCCACAGCTCTGCAGCCAAGACCGCCGCTCCTGCCAGCTTTCCTCTGCAGCCTCCCGGGGAACCAGGCGGTTAATCCTGTTGCTGCCTCTACAGCAGAGTGGGTTGGTGCCCATTTCTCCCTCCTGGCTACATAGGAGGTAGAGCCAGCTTGGAGACGGGTGTGTGAAAAAAGGTGGAGGGAGGCTGCTCTTGATGCCTTGAAGTGGGAGAACTGATGGTCTTTGCATGTAATCTTGCTCCAGCTAACACCGTGGAGGACACTTTCTGCGTACGTTTGTAATCCGTTTGGAAACTCAGAAGACCTGGTCTGATCTGGGAAAGCTCCAGGTATTACCATAGCTCTCAGAAAGCTTTCCTGTTCCACAAACCACACTGGAAAAAAATAAACACTACTTTATTAATTAAAAAATGAATTTAAGCCATTATAGCCTGCCTTAAAGCCCTTCTTCCCCAGCATGGCACAGGAATACAACTAATAAGCATTGCTGAACTATCTGGTGTAGAGCTAGTCTAAACCTGTTAGTAATATCCAAGGCTGCTTCCATATGGTAATTATATGTTGTGCAAAAAAAGGATTTCCTAACAGCTTTTTAAAAATTAAACTGAAGATCTGGATCTTGCCCTTTTTATGTGTCAAGAGACTAGATAAACCAGAATACAAAATCCTGTAGCAGATATATTTCACATACCAGCATCACATCTTCCCAAGAGTGCCTCCCTCCAGTGCAAAGTGTCCTGGTGTTTTAATGTGAACCTCTCTTCAAAGGGACATCCTCAGGGTTAACACATATTCCTGCTTCCTCTTAATTTATTGCACATCTCAGAAGGAGTGGAGATTTTTAATAGATTCACCTTAGCTTTCTGGAGTGTCCCCAGGTAGAAAAAATGCCCGAGTTGGCAACATGCTGGCACGAAATCCCTGCTGGCAAAAAACACGCTGAGACTAACTGAGAGAGATGGGACTGCGGCCCTGCCTCCCAAAGCGTTGGGCTGGCTAAGAACTACCGTGTTTAAATCCCAGTTTGGCAAGGCTAGAGCACAATTTCCAGGCCAATGGAAACAAGGATCTTTCCTAAGAAGCTCATTAAGATGACTGCAGACATGAGCTAGCAAAGCAGCATGATCAAACCCTGCCTGAATACAGATGTTCAGGTCTTGGCTGTAGTGTAGACAGAACCTCAATATCTGCACATTAGTGACGGCTCTGGGAATAGTTGGCAACTCCCTGAAGCTGCAGTGATTTGAAGTGGACTGAAAGGCATTTCCTGATGTATCATTCAAGGAAGTGCACATTGACTACAATTTTGGGCTTCAGGTTTTGGGAAATGCGCAGGATGACAAGTGGTTATAATTCTCTTGCAGGTGCATTCACTGCAAAACTGCACAAATGCAGTGCAGAGGTTTCCTAGCAACTTCCTTTCACAGTCTCTCTGCTCAAATCTGTTTTGAGACATGGGCTATCATGAAGCAGTATTTCTGCCTATTTAAATCAGTTTTGTGCCTTTAAGCTGGCAAGGCAAGCGTGGTAGCAGCAGTAGTGTCTGATTTATATCCTTTTCAGCTATTCCTTCCAAAACTAACAAAAAGCTGAACTAATAAAGGTGGATTTGTTGCTTTTCTCTCTAACCAAATCTCTGATCTCAAATTGCTGAGCAACAGGAAAACTCCAAACCTATCTTTTTCCTTTTTTTTTTTTTTTTTGAAAAAAGAAGACATAGGACCAATATGTTCTCTGACTTCATCCTAGTGCTAAGCACACTTTGCATTTCTGAAGCTAACACCTACTATGTGCTTTGGACAACCTTTTCCACACATGTGAGAGACATCACAGCTTCAGCCAAAAATCCTCTCAAAAACAAGCAAAGGCAAGTAACTAAACCTTGCAAAGCTTTGTGTGTGTGCATGTGTATTCAGTTTAAAACTGGCCACAGGTTTGATTTTAGTCTGTAAATCCACTGATAGCATCCAGGTTTGAGTACACTGAAGTGCTTATTCAGTATTTTATACTGGCTCAGTCAGTTTGAAATGACACCCTTAGCTAAAAGGCAAGTGCAATTTGGTGAGCAGAACTAAATCAAATGAGCTTGGATATAAGAGAGATTGCAGGAAAGAAGCCCAGATTATTCCTATTTTCTAAAACAGCATCAAGGTATTATTTGTTATTGAACTCTTTGGTTACGTTCATTGATATTTCTTCAGAGATAGCAGGAAAAAAATATCTCACCTCCCCATTCTTTAGCTAGTGGCCAAAATATCTCAGTGTTTTCACTGGCACCGGGGCCATCCGGTGAGCTCTCTCTTGCAGGGAGACAGACGCGGCTGAAGTTCAGGAGGAAATAAAGTTCTCACATGCTGCAGCCAGACTCCTTCTTGCCCTCATCGGGAACCATCCCCAGCTGATCCTGAACAAACCACCTATTCATGGAGCTTGTCGTCCCACCTGGACATGGCTGAGGCACAAGAAGTCTTTCCAAGACTATCCTATGTGAAATGTCTCCCTTGCTCCTTTGGTTTGGCTGCCGCTATGATTATTTTACCCCAGCATCAGACATCTCCACCAGAGATTAGCTGCACTTTTCTCCTTGTGTACATTGAGAATTTGCCCAAATCCTGACAGTTGTCATACTTCACTGCTATAAACCATGGTATTTCTTGCTTAAACACTAGTGTTTGCACCAATGCAGCTATGTCAGTTGTTGGCACCAGTTGCAGAGATCAGGGCAAACTTCCAAAGCTTATCAGGCCTTGGATTTCCATCCAAATGCATCTGTTCCTGGCTCAGAATTATTCCCACCACTTTTGTATTTGGATGGGATAATGAGTTACTTGGACACCCATAAATTAGCACAACATATAGCTCCTAAAATAGCCTTCTTCTCTGGAAAGTGGTAGCTCCTGCTCTACCTCGGTGTCAACTCTGAGGGCAGGAGGACTTCCAGTTGACAACGTCAATTGCGTTTAAAGTGCTGGGGCACTGCTGCCCTTTGCAAAGCAATTTAATATTTCTCCCAACACCGCTCCAGTCACTTCAAATAGTTTGGAAACAACCTGTGTCAAACAGTGGCCGAGAGCCAGCGTGCTTGCCCTTTCCAAGCTATCCAGGCTGAACTTAAGCGTAGTTTTTGCTGGGCAGGAGTGCAGGGTGAGCATTGCAGCAACACACCTATCAATTTAAAAAGCATTCGCTGTTAATGGGGTGAGTGCACAAGGACTAGCCTCGTACCTCAAGTCCTGCCATAAGTAATTGGTAATTAGAGCCTGCGAGGACTGGAGAGGATTCAAGCGGTTCTGTTGGACGTGCCGCAGCACCAAGAGTTAACGCTGCTGCGCGCCGCCACGAATCTGCATAATGCCCTCCATTTGGCAGCTTATTTGCATAATTTTAAATGAGTCTTTTGTCTCGAAAATAAAACCTAAACCAGCTCTTCAAAAATCAGCGGCAGATCATAGAATCATAGAGAGCTTAAGGTTGGAAGGAACCTCTAGAGGTCATCTAGTCCAAGCCCCCTGTACACGCAGGGTCACCTAGAGCACGTGGCACAGGACTGCGTCCAAGCGGGTTTGGAAGATCTCCAGAGAAGGAGACTCCACAACCTCTCTGGGCAGCCTGTTCCAGGGCTCTGGCACCCTCACTGTCAAAAAAATTTTCCTTAAGTTCATGTGGAACTTTGGGTGTTTCAGTTTCCAGCCGTTTCCTCTAGTTCTGTTGGTGGCCACCACTGAAAAGAGGCCAGCACCATCCTCCTCACTGCCTCCCTTGAGGTACTTCTAGACACTGCTCAGGTCCCCTCTCAGCCTTCTCTTCTCCAGGCTGAACAGGCCCAGCTCCCTCAGCCTCTCCTCATAGGGCAGATGTTCTAGGCCCCTGATCATCCTTGTGGCCCTGAAATATTAACGTTTTGCGTAATGGAAGCGTTTCGTTAAGCACGTTTCTCCAAGCTCCTCACTTGAGGCTGAGAGCGCAGCTTTTGAGGAGCTGAGGAGCTGCTCCGTTACTGCCGAGCCCTGGGCGGTCGCTCTCTCGAGGTGCCATTCGGGTGCCCTCCGCAGGGCCTAACGCGGGCCCCTGCCGCAGGGATGCGCTCAGCCCGCGAGCAACGCGGCTCTGTGCACTGGGGAGCCAGCGCCAGAGGCTGGAGACTAAATCCACATAATGAGCACACGGCTCCGGGCCCGGGCTTCTCTCCAGGTTTCAGGTGCTTAGCTCTAGGTGCCCGCACGTAGGTGTGTGAGCTCCGTGTCCAGCCTCCCAGCGCCACAGGGCACTTGGAGACAGGGATTCGGGTCACTGGAAAATGGGTAACTATATTTGGTCAGCTGGATCACACTCCAGGCTCCATTGACTGCATTAACTAGGTCTCCATTGACTAAAAGGGAGATTAGACACCTAAATTTAGATATCTGCTGTCTGGATCTGATTCCACTCTTAATTCAGTTGACAATTTACAAGTTCTTTGCTGTCTGAGCCTTGAAACTCTCCGTTGTTCATGCTCTCGTTTGGGAGACAAACACAGGGCCTTTTACTCACAGAAGTGTTTTGGTGAAGGAGAGGGGTGGTTAGCGTGAACGGGCTCCTCAGCACGTTTGAAATCACAGTGCATTGGAATAAAGTCTAGAATGAATGAAGCCAAATGATAAGGTATATGTTTAACCCAAAACTTGCCTTGCCCCATGACTGAAGCATATTTGTACTTCCACTACAGTACTGTACATACTGTAAACTTTCGTAAAATCCTCAGGACAGAGACTTGTAATTTCATTATTTAAAATATACAGGATTACTAAACATTACAGCTGAGGACGATGCGCGTTCTCTACGGGTTCATCAGAGAACACCGTCCCCTTTGCTCCAGTTCTCACCTCTTACAGGTCTAGTCAGGCTGTTCCTCTTCTCTTTCCCTAGAAGGGCCACAAAGCCGGGAGGACCTGACCCTTCCTCTCCCCCTGGGAGCCAGGGAGCAGCTTTGGGGAAGGTCTTGGGCCACTCTAGCTTGACCTAGGCAGCCCGTTCGAGCTGTGTGGGGAACGAGGTTACACACGCAATCCTCAGCGCATGGAGCTGCCAGATGTTAACAACTTTCTACCAACTGTGCTCGATTCTTCTTTATTTTTTGGTCCCATGCTCATATTTGGATAGGCTTTCATCCCATCCTCCTTTTCATGGGCTATCACTTCTGAAAGTGATAATCCCAAAGCCCTCCTTTAAACTAAGCTTTTAGTAAAATGTTCCAGAGACCACTGAGGGACATCTTTTTCTACCCTCACCTTTTGAAATAACTGAACTTTGTGGTTAAAATGTCTCTGAAAACAGCCAAAGGCAGATGTACCATACTAAGAATTTCAGCTTAAATAATGCTGGAAGAAATTGTAAATACCCAATTCAAAGGTTATAACACCAGACAACATTCACTGAAACATTGAAATTACCTGTAGGTACAATCAGCGGCAAATAAATCTGTATTTGCAAATCTACCCGTCTATATAAATACATGCACCAACATACATGCAGACACATACAACAGACAAAGGTTGGCATGACTATTATCCACGACAAAAAGTTCATCTAACATGTAACCGTGTCCCTTTCCCCTCATACTGCAGTAAAGGAAAACCTCTAGAATATGTATTTATGTTTTCTTTAATCCACTAGTTTCACCGATGCTAAATGTTAAACACAGAAGCAATTCTCAACATAGGTCTCTGTGTAGAGCATCTCCTAGTGCCTGCAGCCCTTGCTGCTATTTTCCCCCTTTGAAGCACTGAAGCACCATTGCCATAAAAATCCTAGAGCTTGATTTCACGGGACTTCCATCTGTTAGAGCTGTCTCTCTTCACATGAAGTCAACAGCTATTTTTCTGACATTTTATCACTTCCAAAACGGGTTGCGATGACCTAGCGCAATTATGTCCTCGGCCTGTGAATAAGCTACTAGGAAATAGAGCAATATTTAAAAAACAGCTGTCCTGTTTGATGGAAATGTCCTTAGTGACTTAAGGGGAAAAAAAACCCTCATACAGTTGTTGGCAGAACAGTGAGATCTTCCCTGAAAGCAAAATCCGTCACTTAAAGAGAAGGGGATGGTCCCAAAAAGAGGTGAGAAAGTCTTCACTTCTGGAGAGCTCTTTCAAACCATGCCTGGGTGCCGTGACCGAGGCCTCTGGCTGATGGGACAACTGATAAATTTGCCACCTCTGTCTGCACTCCTTTCTGCACAGTCCAATTTCTCCAGAACAGCCCTGTTTATTAGCTCTCGACAGACATGGATTTCCATGTGCTTAACATGCCAGCTGGACGAAAGCTGCCGCGGGGCTGTTTCACAAGCAGCTCACTTTGTGCACCTGCCTGTGTCAGTGTTTCAGTTCAGACCAGGAGCTTGGTTTCAAACCTCCTCTCAGTGGTCCCCTTTCACCACTTCCCAGTTCATGCTGCAGAGCAGTTAGCACAAAATACCCTTTTCAGGTGAATCTGACCTATAAGGAGCACTTGAGTGGTGCCACAAATGCTCCCAGGTAGCTGGCGAGTGTTTAGTCCACAAGGCAAGCCAGGAGCTGGTCCATCAATCATCCCCCAAACACATGTAATGCAGATGCCCGGGCCCCTCAGCTCCCACTGCTTTACAGTCCACTCCTGAAATATTTAAATTGGAAGAATTTTGAAAGTGGAGGTTAAAAAAAAACAAAACAAACAAAAAAAAACACACAACTATCATTTTCTTCTGTACTGCAAGTAGACGGCAATGATAGGTGGCTATTTGATGACTAATGCTAAAGAGAGGATCAGAGGCTGGAAAGTAGGTTAATACAAAGGAAGCTGAATCTTAGCACAGCTGGAATCAATGGAAAAACTCACTTGACTTTGCACCGGACCATCTCCAATCTACTCACTGCCATTAGGAAATTCATTCTGCAATGATTTCTGAAGGCAGTGTATGAATCAGAAACACACAGAACTATTGCTACAAATGCAGTTCACCCTTTCAATTTATGAAGGCATTTTTTTCCCCAAACTCCATTGCTGAAGGTAAATATTGCTGAAAATACTGTTAACCTGGTGAAACATAAGTAACAGGAAAACAACTCCTCTTTTTTTTTTTTTTGTTCCACTAAATCATCTAGATTCCTTTTCCATCTGCTGACAGATGTGCAAAAGGCAATTGCAGAGAGAACATAAAGAACCCGCTTAGGTTACACATCAAATTCTTAGATTGCTGACGGCAGTTCAGAGGAACTCTAGCTTTTGTTACCAAAACCCATTAGATGTAAACCTGCAAATCCCTGCTTTCCGGGTGCCTGCATAGGAATACTTGCCCAGATGGCACAGCTGACAGAAAGGTTCAGAAACACACTCAACATGAACCCTGTGTCCGTACCCTCTCTCAACCATCTTCCAGGAAGGGTCGCATGATGCCAGTGTCCACCACCCTCGTGGGAAGCTCCAGCTCCTGTAAAATGCCTGCGGGCAGGCACAGGAAAACCCTTCCTCCTCTCATGCTCAGTCACACGAGCGAGCGGCCAGGTCTGGTTCTACACAAATGGTGTCTCTTCGACACTGGGACCAGGTCCGGACAAGGAGAGATGTCCTAGATAACTGGTCAGAAGGAAAAAAATAGAAGGATGCAAATAAGGGGTTAGAGCAACAGCAGGGAGTGACGTGAAGCGAATGACCTGCCAATGAATTAGAGGCAGAAAACAGAACTTCAGTCTGCCAGGTGGACGTAGGAACTGTACTGAACACTTGGCAGAGACCTCACCATGATCCCAGTCCTGCTGAACAAACTTCACCTAACAAGGAAAAAACAACCCTGAAAAAACACTAAAGAAAGAGGAACGGATGCAGAATCCTGATTTCTAATCTAGCTTTTTACTACAGAGCCAGGGTAGATGAGACAGCAAGCAGCTTGGACAAGAAAAGGGGAGATCAGGCAGCTGCATTAGTTTCTTAAGGGAATGTCTTTTGTCTGAATACCACAGGAAGTATTGCATGAGCACACTGTGTGCCAAAGCACCTATCTCACCATATTAGCTTTTGAATACACAAGTCCCAATTAAACCGACATGAGGTTACTGTCTCAATCTCTGCTGGTTTCACTTATCTAAGTGTGAAGAGGCAGAAGGACGTGTAAGTACTCCAGCTTGCAGAAAAGCTGCAGTAGAGCTCGACTCTTTTTAATGGGGAATCCACTGAGGAGAGCCATTACAAATGCTTCCATCATAGTTTGGACACAATTAGAGAGTGAAGAACCCACAACAACAAAAATCTGTGGGAAACAAGATTTCATCTGCTTTGAAGTTTACAGATCTACCAGCTTTTTGTGTGCTGAAACCACAATTCTCAAGACCACGTTATTTTGTACACAAAACGAGTTATCTATTGAAACAAACTCTTTAATTTACAGCCAGGAACAAGATAGAAAATATGAGATTATAAACACTTAAAAGCTCGCACCTCTTGGCATGAAGTTTCAATTATCATAAATCACATATATATTAAAAAAAAAAAAACAGTCTATTACAAGAGGGATGAAGATGAGGAAAAACAACACAGGAGGGCAGGAAGGGGGTCGCAGGCAGCACCATCCTCTCCAGGTGGGTTTCTTGGCTTCCTAGTGTTGACTTGTGAACTGTGCAGGTAACGTCCTGTGAAGCAAACGTGATGTTCCCAGCCCCAGACAAACTACTCTTACACTACACCTGGACAGAGGGAGAGCAAGCAGTAGCTGAGGGGCTGGCCTTCCTTTGGTTTGGGGCACAAGGTGCTGAAAACTGCATTTCTTTCTTTGCAGTGAACTTTGTTGATCAATACACAAGCTCCCATTTGGTCCTGGGAACAACCTAGAAGCTACACTTTTCTACAGAGCAGTGGTGTTGACGTTTCTAGGACCACGGGCCTCGCAGCAAAATATGCTTATGCTACCAGCCCATGGTGTCACCTGTGCTGGTGTAGGAAGGTCACAGCCTGGAAAACGCACGAGGGCTCCTTGGGCGCCTCAAGCCCTGCGCTGCTCAGGACTCTGGCCTGATTTGCACCCACAGGGCCCGGCTGCCTGCGCCAGCCCAGGGCAGGGGCTCAGCCTTTCCCCCAATCCTCCCACCCCTCTAGGGCAATAAAACCCAACGCAATCCATCAGCCTGCAGTAGTTCAGTGAGTTCAGGAAGCTGTTGGGAACATGCCTCATCTGCTCCATATTTTTCAGAAGGTATTTGCTGAAGGAAAAGCTCCCGAATAATCTGCCCTAATTGGACCTGCTTGGAGCAGGAGGCCACACTAAAACTCCAGAAGCCCCTTCCAAACTACATGATACTAAAAATTGTGGACAGTGTTGACCTTTACCAAAACTCAACTTCTGACATGTTAGCAAGAAACCCTCAGGAGTTATTTGATATGGTATTTCTAAGCTGGCAGAATCCTAGCACAGACAAGTACACCAGCAAGAAACTCGTTCTGCTGGTTGGGTGTTGCTATATTTATAGCTGCACCTTCATGAGGAAGCTTCTTCTTTATCAGCAGGCCTGAAAATAGCAACATTTATATCCACAGGAATTTTGCAACATAGGGAACTAAGTTTCTCAGGCCGAGAGATGTCCTGTCTTAATATAAAAAACAAAAAAAAAAAAAAAGAATTTTGACATGACTTAGTAAATGCAATTTTTAAATGCTATTTCATTACTGGAAGCTGTCCTTAGGAAAAGTATTTTATTTTGAAGTCCTAAGGAACAAAAATTGTAAAAGTAAGCAGATCCCTGCTCAGCAATTCTGCTGGGATGCACTTCAGCTGTTGTAAAGGACCATCAAATTCCTCCATGTAATGTTCTTCTAAAAACACATCAACAGACAATAAAGGCACTCAATGTATTACCTCTTACTGGTACTCTAGAATTGAACTCACAAGACGCAGCCTAATTAGGCAAGTATGGGAGGCTCCTGACAGCGCAGGGAGCTCCTGGCGTGTCCCAAATTCCTGTCAGAATAACAAATAGCCAGCTAAACATTCAAGGTCCTCTCATCTACACTTACAATTAGCTGCCACTTTAGACAGCTGCAGAAACTCCAAGTGGGCACAATGAAAACTGAAATTTTCACTACCAAAGTTTATTCTGGCTATGAGTGTAAGCTCCAGCGGGACAAACTCCCCCTACACACACTTTTTGCTTTGTTGTTTGCACTGGCAGAGCCTAAGCAACAGCTAGGACTGGGGTTCAGTCATAATGTAAGCAAAGCTAGAGAAAACAATCCCTCAGAAAGGCCTGCAGAGACTGCTGAGACCTCACACATCTGCTCTCCCCGGCCTTTGGAGCTCTTTGCCCGTTTTCTATCTAATATGTTCCATATTTTTTAAGACTTGCATGAGGCAGGTGGACACAAACCAACAACTGGTATCTCATCCTTCTGCCTGCTCCTAACTGAACGCTACCAGACACACAATGGTATTTGGCAAAGTGCTTTGGAGAATCACGTTGTGATCTCACAAATACAACTACTACAGAGTGTCACAACAGAATTACTACTAAGCGCCTTGCATATTTCCTGAAATGAAGATTTTTTTAAAAGTGTAATTACCTAAATTACTTATCTGCATTTTCAAACCTCTTTGAATATCACTTCTGCCTGAGACCACGACCCACTGAGAACAAGAGACCTGGAATACATTTGAGGATTATCTGCTCTCTTTACACTTCTTCACCTCAGTAATGATTTAAAAAAAAAAAAAAAAAAAAAAAAAAAAAAAGCCTTTATAGCCCTCCTGAATTTTTGGGCTGCAGACAGTTATTCTAGTTCATTCTTGAATTAGCTCATACCAGCCCTGCTAAAGACCCCAGGGAAGAAAGTGGAACAGACGATGGCAAATGTCAAAATGACACGCACACCTCAGATCGGGGGAGGGAGAGAGCAAGCTGAGATTTCTAGGGATTATGATTACACGGCCTCAGAAGTAAACAGTAACTCACTCAACCAGGCCTTAAAACATTCTGGACTCCTGTAGTGTGATTGCAAACATTCCTCACATACTAAAATATTCCAGGTCAATTTTCTAAAATGCTGATTTCCTGCAAATACACAAGAAAGGGAACGGCAAAGACAGTAAAATCCAGTAAAAAAACCCCATGCTTAGTGCAATCCCAGCCAAGGTGCCGGTTTCTGCAGACACCAACAAACGTGCTGCTGACTTAATTACTCCCCTTTCAGTATATTTAGATATCAATAATAAAAAAGGCACAAAACTGTTTTCAAAGTACATCCTCTTCCAAAAGTTTGATTAAATCCTTCTTCCCAGGGTAGAAGTGCACAGCCAGCATGTTTTTTAAGGTAACTTTTAAGGCAACTTCCTATGCTGACAAACCTGCCTGCAAAGGGGTGGAAAGTTCGGACTGCCGGAGCGAAGCCTGCGCTACTGCCACTGGCCCAACCAGGCACCGGGAAGGCCGCTGAGCGACCTCGCGAAGGCGGGTTATTAAGGGCAGCCGCTTGGAAAACCCCCTCTGAGGCCTCCCGCGCAGCAGGGAGGGCCTAGAGAGGCCAAACCCCCCGCCGCAACCTGCCGTTCGCCCGGGAAGCGCCGCGCCGCTCCCGCCCGCTAAACCAGCTGCGGCGGCAGCCCCGGCGGAACAGGGGCAGCCGCCGGGCCGGTTCCGGGGCCGGTTCCGCCCCCTCGGAGGCCGCGGCCCCGTGGCCGCTGCCGCCTCCCCCGGCGGCGCCTCAGCCCGCGTGACCCCGCCCCCTGCGCCGCCGCGGCGTGCGGGGATGGGGGGGGGGTCACGTGGCCTTTCACGTCCCTCGCGCATGACGTCACCGCGCTCCCCCCCCCCCCGCGCCCGGCCGTCCCGCCAATGGGCGGCGCGCTTGGTGGCGGGGCGCGGCGCGGCGGCGGGCGCACCAGTGAGCGCGCGCCTTGCACGGCGGCGCCGGCGCGCCCCGCCCCCGCCCGGCGCGGCGCAAGGAGGGAGGGAGGGAGACGGGCCCGCTGGAAGTTAAGATGGCGGCGCGTGTGTGAGCGCCGCGCGCGCCGAGGCTGCTCCCGGCTGAGGCTCCGCTGCGGGCGGCCCCGCCGCGCCCCGCGCCGCGCCGGGAGAGCGCGAGGACTCCGCCGGCGGCCGCGAGCGCCCCCGCGGCGGCGGAAGACGCCGGGCGCCCCCTCCCCCCGCCGCCGCCCCCCTCCCCCCCCCCCCGCCCCCATTGTGTGCCCGGCCCCTGCCCGCCGGCCTCGCTGCGCCGCGGCGGCGCCCGCCATGACCTCCATCCACTTCGTGGTGCACCCGCTGCCGGGCACCGAGGACCAGCTCAATGACCGGTGAGGGGCAGGCCCGCGCGGCGGGGGGCGGAGGGGAGGGGCCGGCCCGGCGCGGCTCGGCCCCCGCGGGGCAGGGGAGGGGCCGCGGCGGCCGCAGCCCCGGGGGAGCGCGGCGGCCCCGGCAGCGCCGCGGGACCCCCCGTCCCTCCCCCCCGCGCACCGGGCGGCCCCGCCGGGAGCCGCAGCCCGCGGGGCCTCCCCCGCGCCCTCAACTTTGCCCCCCGCGGGACACCCCCCTCCCCCGCCCCGGCGGCCTCCGCCGCTCTCGGGCCCCGGCGGCCGCGCGGGCAGCGGGAGGCGGCGGCGGCGCCGCGCGAGCAGCACCGCGGCCCGTCCATGTTAATGAGCCTGGAGCGAGGCAGACAATGCGGGGGGGGGGGGGGCGGGCGTGGGGGCGGCCACGCGTGTGCGTGTCCCGAGGGTGCCCCGCTGCTGCCGCGCTGCGCTCTCCTCTTTCTCTCTTCTATTATTTTCCTCTTCCTCTTCACCAGGCAGGGTGCCCCGCTCGCATTGCGGGTCGCGCGTGTGGTTTGGCCTCGCTTGCAATGACAGCTCGAACAAAAGCGCAGTGTTTGGGGAAAGCTCCCAGCTAACTTTATTGGGGTTTGCAGCCGAGAAACTGCAGGCTGGGAGAAGCTAAAGGGCTCCGGAGAAAACGCAGTCCGTAGGCCACATAGGCCTCCTTGATGGAGCTCGACAGCCCTCTGCACGGCTGTCAGATGTTTCCTATGTAGCAGTTATTAATTGCATACCTTATCGTTGATAAATTTAGCTTGTGCACGTCAGCACACAAATTCACAAATTTCTTACAAAGACATTCTTAAGAAATAATGCCTTCTCCCTTTGAATTTCTTACAAATTTATGTGCGAATAAATTAAGGTCTTTAATTAATCACTGGATAGAAACCTAAGTGTTTTCATACACTATAGATAAATACTACTTAATATTTATAAGTGTGTTTAGCATTTATAAATTAAAATGTATGTGCTCTTGATTGTATTTTTCTGCTCTTTGATCTTGCCAAGTTTGAGGCTAGTGCAGGGTCCAGCTCACTCCACTGTTGTTTGTAGTTCAGGCTAGGAGAAGTGACCTCTCTTTGCTGAGATGGCTGTATTAAAAGAGCTGAGGTTCAAGGGCTTGTGAGGAGGAAAATAGGTCATTGTAATGATAAAATTTATCCCAAACTGCATCATCCCTGGCCTTAAACAGGAAGGCGATATTTCTAATGATAAAATAGGTCTGTAACCTGAAGCGTGTTAGGGTGGAATGCTTTGTTTTTTGTTCTTTTTATTTATTTTCTTCTCTTAACTTGATGATACATTTTACAGGACCTCATTTTTTATGCTTCCTAGGAGAAGGCCTAACCATTCCTAAGGGATTGATTGGCTTTCTCCACGGTAACACATTCACATTTGGCACACAGCTTCTTTCTTTAGTGTGACAGACTCTGAGAGGTGGTTCTGCACTAGGAGTGCTCCCGCTTCCCCGTCCTACTGGTCTGATTTAGGGTAAGATCCAGGACTTGAAAGGACCCCAGTGTTTTTTATTGTTCTTTTTTTTTTTTCTTTAAATACTGATAGGCCCTTGGAAAACATTTAGGATGTAATTATCACACTTTGCTCTGAATGAAAGAGCTGATCTGATTTTCCTTTAATTTAACACCTGTTTTGTTGACTTACTGATGTTAAATACAATGTCCCTTAAGTCCTTATCATACTTTTTTTTTTTTTTAAACTGCAGCGGCAGCTCTTACAACTTTTATTTGATACAGGAAGCTTCATAACATTTGGTAATTAATATATGGAGAAAGCTGCAGAAGTGCTGCTAAGTAGTGACTTATTCCGAAAAATCAAGTGGCTCCTTGATCTGCGCTGCAAATCATAAATTTCCACTTCAGAAACATAATTTTACTAGAAATGTGCTAGCTATGTATCTGAACTTGTGGTGCAGTGAAATCAGAGTGATTCATAAATAGGGCTGAGGCACATATGTATTCACTGGAAGTGGCAGTTCAATTTTAACACTAGCATTGCTGTTTATTACTATCTGTCAATATATATCAGAATCAGAATAGCTTAATAAATTTCCATATATATGTATGCACGTAGCAGTTAGATACATGAGATGTTCCTAGATCCTACTGCATTTCTTCCCCTCCTCACACTTCAATGTGTCCTCCAAACAGCTATTTTTTTTCCATTCTATCAATAATCAAATTTTTTCAATCTGATTTTTGGGACTATAAATCTGCATTTCCTGCTTTCATTAATAGTGCGCATAGCACATGATAAGTTGTATTCATGAGTGGCTGAGTGTTCTGCATTTAGGGTATAATCATATTTTAAACCACAATGGATTTATCAGTGTAGTCCCCCCATGTGTTCAGAGTACCTGATAGTTTTGGATTTTAAATATCTGATATGTCCATACTGATTGTTAAGCGTAGTGTGTGAAAGGGGTTAAGTCATTTGGAAACCATGCTTCCCTTAAAGTAGACTGTACGTCTACTATAGAATATAATTGTGGAACCACAGATGATTGGGAAGAGGCCTGACCACACACATCATCTGAAAGTACCTCTCAACTAGCCTTTTTGAAAATACTTACGTTGTGCCTTGATGGTAGTTATTAGGCCTCTCTCAAATAAGCTGAAACCATGTCAGCTTGTCCGTGACACTCGTTTGGATGTCTGGAAGCTGGTTGCTGTGAAGAAAACTAATGATATATAGCAAGGTTATATTTACATTTTTTTTGGTTGTCACTGTATTAGGATTCATTTTAAAAATGGATAATAGACTCAGCTTTTGTTTAGGATGAACAGAATTAATAAAACTTTTTTTCCAGTAAGTTTATTTGGAAAGATAGATAATTGGAAAGATTTTAACCAGGCATTTTTTTTTTCCTCCACAAATGAAATATGAAAAGCTTAAATGGGAGAAAAATCAAACATGGCCTGTAGTTAAGAAATAAGTCCACAAAGTTTTGGGGTTGTAAATAACAAATGCTCTTAATCTTTGAAAAAAAGAGATGTCTAACTCCTATAACAGCGAATGTTAAATATGTTGTATGGATTATTTTCCTGTTTCATAGATGCTTCAGCATTGGAGACTGTGCTTTATGAAGAAAGTCTGTCACACTACTTAATGGATAGGATTGCTGTAGTGACTTTTTGGTAGCATTTTTCTTAATACTATGCTGAGGAGGAGAAGGAAAAGTGGGTGGCAGAATTACCTTTGAATAACCAAATGGTTCTTATGGGTGTTATAAAACCCCACGGGTTTCATAATATTTAGCTTTAACTACTTAACTTTCTCTGCAGAGTGAGAAGGGCTTGTGTTTGGCTTCTGAGTTTTCCCTCCATGAACTCAGTTTTAGGGGCAAGATTTGTCTTAAGGCTCTATTTTTTGTTTTTACCCTTTATTAAGTGAATTTTTGTTAGTTAAGCCATTAAAGTGCTGGTGGTGTTGTCCTTTGGTGGTCATTGATGCATTGGTAATTGATAACTGATGCATTGCTATTTTCTTTTTTCCCTGTGAAGATAGTGTGTAGTGGCTCTGGCTAAACAGTGTATTTGGAATTTGGAGTGAGCAATAAGAAATGTGTTGTGTTTTTTTGATGGAGAAGGTTCATTCTAGGCTTTATGTGCAGTTAACTTTGAGGAAAGAAAGGAGTCCATGATCTTCACTGAGTTTTGTTTTTCCTTAGTAGTCTGTTTAAAGTCTCTCTATATTGTTTGAATATCACTTTCTTTAGGCCAGATATAAGCTGAAAAATCAGCTAGTGTACTTTACGTTGCTCGTATTGCTCACACTCTAGTAATCAATTTTCATGGAAGGATACTTAGCAAGAACACACCATTTTAGCCCATGTTATCATAGTTTATGTATGCGAAAATGCTTTTTCAAGGCAACAGGCAAGTGATTAGTAGATGTGTGGGCTGCTTCTCTGGCTGATTTTTCTTACCCCCTTTTGTACTTAGTGAAGAACAGGTTTGTTAAAAATCCCAAGCAGATGTTGTGGGGAGGCAGTTGGCCACAGGGTTTTGCTTTTGCACAGGTTTGTGCAGGGAGCCGAGGCGGGTGCAGGACTGTTGTCCTGGCCCCAAGTGTCTGCAGGAGCTGCGTGCCGAGGAGGAGAGTTCCCTGTAAAACTGAGGTTTGCCTGGGCCACGGCTTCCCCTTCTACCTTCAGGGATGTGTTGGGAGCCCCTGTCCTCTTGCGGAGAGGGGCAGCCCCAGCATAAACTTCCCTGCCATGACTTCGGTATAATCAGAACTGCTGCTTGGAGCTGGGGAAAGGAGGGATAGGTCAGCTTTAAGCAGAAAATCTGCAGGCTGTGTACTGAAAATATGGCACTCTATGAATTTTCCTTTTACACTATGTGATTTATTTTGGTGCTTTTTAAACTGTTTCCTAACCTAATTTAGAAAAAGTGAAGTTAGCTGATCTCAAACAGAAATAGATGATAAAGGGAAAACACTGCTAATATGATATTTTAATTCCATGATTTTCAGATGTTTGATGATGCTTTAGTGGCAGCAGATGTATTGACTTTGTTTTTATGATTTAATTTCTCAAAAGCATGAAGAATTTTAAATTCACGCGGCTTAGGAGGTGTCAGTGGGGGGTGTGACAGTTATCGTGCTGTTCTAATTATTCAACTTTAAATTAAAAACACTTTCCTAGTAGAAGGTGTTAACTGTGTTAAATTGTTTATGTCACTGTTAGGGTTTTACTGACCACCGAGCAGTTCATATCTGAAAACCAGTGCATTAGGATTTGATCTCTTTATCAGTATAGTTATTTAAGGATGATAATTTGGGAAGCTGAGCATCTTCTCCAGTCCAGTTTATTATAAGCAAAGATTATAAGGAAAAGTAAGAAGTTTCATTTTTGTAAAAGTTCTGTGTGCACATGGTTTACTTTCTTAAATACACAATGAGATGGTTTCTTGCTGTAGGTCAGAAGGAATGTGAGAAATCCAAGATCACACTTTTGTCCTTGGGCCAACCTGACTCTAATTTGGTTGCCAAATAATGTGGTTTCTTCTCTTCTTGAACTAATGTAACTTTTGTTGTTGAAACAATTTTAAAAGAAATAAATTGCATCTGCATGTAGTTCACAACTTCCAAGGCAAATTTCTGACTTAGCTGCTCAGGCCTGAGCGTCCTTCTGTATCTGGGTGAAAGTGGCAGCGACTTCCATACAGTCCAATGGTCTCTGTCCTTATGGACTTGGTTTTGCCGGGACTCTCTTCTGGCCATGGTCAGGGGCTGCAGTCCAGACCTTGCTGCTTACGGAGTGTCTGTTTAAGTGACAGTGAATGTTGGTTCCTTCTGAAGCTTCCCTGAGGTGGCCTGCGTCATAGGAACTGCGTCCTGCTGAGGAAGGAGGTTCCCACCGCTTTCCTTGCACTAGCAAGTGTCTTATCCTGTGGCAAACTGACTCAGTTTGCTAAAGCGACATAAAACTAACCCGGGTAAAGTGAAGTGTGTATGCCTAGGTACTAGAGAATTGGTTTATCTCTGTGTCAGGTGAGCAACAGAGTACATGGATGAATAAGGAAGGGGTTTTGAAAAGTGCTGAGGGAGGACTGGGAGTGAAGAACAAGAGGAAGCAGGACCGAGTTCCTTCCATTTTGAAAGCAGCAAGTTTATTTTGGCTACTGTAACGTGAAACTGTTCCGTGAATGCGATCTGGGACAAGAGTGGTTGTGACTGGAGTCACAAGGAATTTATAAAATAGCAATCTGGGCACAAACGTTGCCTCTTCCCCTTCTCAAACTATCAATGAGGTTTGGGCATTTTTTTTCGATTAGATCAGTGATTAAATAAGGTTAATGCAACAGTATCTGAATGGCCATTTTTTAAGGAAGGAGATGCAAGTCAGCTTTCAGAAAACAGCCTTTTTTTTTTTTAATTTGGGGAAACTAAGATCTAAGAACAGAATCTGTGTTAGTTCTTTGTAAAAGATGGCATATAATCAATAGTGAACAGTACCTCCAGGGTGATTTGGATACAGTAAGTATGTGTTTAGTAAATAGTGCAGTTGCGTAGGATACTTCGGTAACAAGATGTTTGTCATGAATTTGTAATTAAATACTAAAATAGATATAAAGGAATCACATTTTTTTAAACTTTATAAAGAGTCTTTCAGAAAAGTATATTCACTAGACAAAAAGTTACATTTATATGAAAAATTGCATACCGTCAGTTGCTCTTCTTAAATGGCTTAGCTAATCATGGCTGGCTTTCTGGTATATTGTAGCCATTTTTTTACAGTTATGACTTAGCTAATTGTTCTTAGATGAAATGAAATATGCTATAATGTGTATTTATCAATTACATAATGAAGAGGGGGGGAGTTTCAAGGTATCTTATATCATAGGGGTTATGCTGATAGCAATCCAGATAGTTAAATTTGCAAGGTGCTCCTTATAGAAGTTGCTGGTTTGTCTTTCTCTGGCTCAGTGCTACAGCTTCTTAAAAGAAAACCATACACAAAACTAACTCGAGCTAGATTTTCAGTTGTTTAAACTTTTTTTCTAATCTTGGACAAATCCAATAAGGATTTGTCTGTTAGTAACAACTTAATGTAGAAGACAGCAGTATAAATCCTGGAGAGAGCATGGGGTCAAGGCCTAATATAGGATTGCAGCAATTAAGATAAAAAATAATAATGTATGCAGGTTTTTTTCCAGTTGTACATGTATTCTGTGCAGTACTGCAGGCCTGGGATGAGGCTGCTCACAGCACTAGTTAGTCCACTACAATAATGGTAATCTAGGTTACAGATTTTAAGCCTTTTATCTTTTTGGCATAGTTACATTTTGTCAGTAAACTTTTCACTCTAGTTTTTAAAAATGTACTTTAAAAAGTAGTCGACCAACACCACTTTCTTCTCTTTTACCTTTTCTCATCTGGGGGAGGGTTAAAAAAAAGAAAAGCTGTTTGATTTAAAGGGCTTTTTGGTACATTCAAGAATCACAGATTATGAAGATCTAAAGTGTCTGCCTTTTATGAACACTTCAAACACGGTGAAAAAGTGAGTAGAGATGTAAGGTGCAATTTGTAAGATTGCCAGTTTGAATCCAATTGAAGAGTGAAGTAAGCACTGAATTTCTTTGAAAACTTAGTCTTCCACTCACAAGTCTCATTGCTGCTGTTCCACACCTCCACACTTGCAAAGAGAATTTCTTCTACTAAATGTGCTTTATCCTGTTTTCCTGCATGTCTTGGCTACTGTCCTTTAAAATGCAACGTGCTTTACACTAGTAATTCATATTGATAGAGAAAAGCTTTGAGTGTTAGTTTACCATCTATGTTTTAGTACCACACCGTGATTGTTTGTTTTGTTGCAATTCTAAAAGTGACCTTCAAGATAATGTACTATTTCAGATGTTTTGTCTCATTGGCTGTAGTTTTCTTTGGGTTTTTTTGTTGTTGTTGTTGTTGTTGTAAACTCAAGTCCATTGAGTATGAAACTCGCTGTAAGGTGTGTCTTGGAGATTTCTCTAATTGTTTATATTCACAAAGGAGCTAAAATGCAAGTGTTCAGCAGTTTTGCTTTGGGTATTTTTTTTGAGTAAAGCAATTCCATTTAATATCCTTTATTGGAGAAGATGCCCAAAATAGCTTTGGCTCTTATGTGCTTGATTTAAATTTACATTGTGGTGATTTGTTGAAGAATGTGGATTAAAACTTTGAAAACATTTAGATAATTAATGCTGTCTTGGAATTTAACTATTTTGGAACCATCCACTATCACAGTTTTATTGCCAGCAGTGAGGTCTGCCAACTTAATTTGTGACAATAGATGTGTAGCTTGACAGATAAAAGCATGAGGGCTGCTGGGGATTTTCATCATCTTAAGAAATTTGTGCCTTCAAAGAAAAAATGCACAACTTTATTATTATTTTTATTGTTTACTAAAATAATCAGTATAATGGGCAAATTGGGAATACCTTGATTAAGCTAGGACCATTATACCTATACAGCTGTTCTTTTGCTGTTAAAATAGCCTGGAAGGAACTTCTATGCTGTGTACACAGCTGCTGGTGGTATTGCTTGCTCTCATCTATAGTTCTAGCTGGACTCTAATTTTCATCTTTTTACATGCTGCGTGGCAGTAGTAGTTGACTGTTTCAAGCAAAGCCCATTAAATTAGCTTTTTTTTTTTTTGGCTTACAGTTACTCATTTCATTCTCTTCATGTTCCCTCAGACTCTCTCCTTTGCCACCTTTTCATCATTTTATGCTATTAAGTTCTTTGGGATGTAGATCATCCTTTTAGATAACATAAGTATAGTTCCTGATAGCATGAAAGGGGTTTTGATTGGCTTCTCTGGATGCTATAATTGTGCTTCATAATTTCTAACATGAAGTCTGGCATTGACTTAATATATTCAAGTACTTGTGCTACAGGATTTTTACTAAAATCTTAGTGGGGGGAAAAAAGCAACCCACGTGAATGCATTTGAATGAGAGCTGTATGCCATATTTTGCCATTATTTGATGTCATTGTTACATCTTTGAATGATGGTGGTATTATTCTTATTTGTCTTTCAGCTTGTAAAATTATTTTTAATGCATCTTCCAGTGTTTATTCTTTTGCTTATAATATACAGTTTTACTGTTCTTTCTGTATCTGGCCTGAGAATAAGCACAGAGCCGGGCTTTTCTTTTTCTTTTCTTTCCCTAGCAAATATCCAGGAATTTTCTTCTGTGGGCTATGTTTGTTTATTTATTTATTTTAAGGACTTGTGACATTTAATCTCTCTAACAATTTTTCACTTTTAGTAAAACTGCCTTATTCTTCTCAGACCTTTATGGAAGATATTCCTTAGGTTGTTGACACTTCTTCAGCTTTGGCTGCACTTAAACTAACAATACAAACAGTTTACCCTCTTTCCTTCTCATCTCTTACCTTTATTTATTATTATTGTTTTCCCCCACTCCATACAGCTTGCTGATTTTTTGCAAAATATCATCTGTCTCCGGGGAAGAGATGCGAAGGTGTAAAACAGACTGGTTGCGCACATCATGCCACCCTGTCCTCGTGGGTGCAGATGAGCTAGGCCCAGCGTGATGTGGCTCTTCTGGGGCGTGCGTGTGTGTTTGGAGGCCGTGGGGCGGTCAGTGAGATGTTTTTTGTATTGCAGAGCAGAATGGGCATTGGCAGGGATGGTACCTGCCGTACTGTGGCTGCAGGCAAAGTGGGAAGCGGGAGCTACGCAGCGCGCTGCCTCACAAGCTCTTGCAGAGGAACCAAAACGCTAGCTATGCTGAGGGGAAGCACCTGGAGTTTTGGGGCTGCAGCACAGACCCATGGAGAAAAGAAGTTGTTTTTGGGCAATGCAGCAAGTATTGATATGTGAGCTACACATCTCAAAAGCTGGTTTCTTTTGGGTTATTTTGCCTACAGTATGCACCTGACAAAGTGCTTTGGCTGGCTTGTTTTCCTGGCATAATGCTTGCTCACTATTGCATTTCCCAGGTCTCATTTCATTCCTTCTTAAATCAGATATCCAGGGCCTGAGAGGAAGGTTTAAGCATATACATTTGTTTGAAGAGAGTACAGTGTGAGAGGAATGGAGGAGTTTATGGTGTTTGAAAAGGCATCTTTTTAAACAGGTTTGAAAAAGTGACCCACAGAAAACATAAAACAGCATTACAGTTTTGGCTGAAAATTTCAGGCCTTCAAGTAGGAGGAAAAAGTGAAGTTGTCAGGTACCTGTGTGTTAAATGCTCTTCTGTCTGCAACTAATTCAGCATGTGAATAGACATGCTGGCCTTTTTTTTTTTCTTTTGCAAAGTAGCTTGTTTGTTCAGAAGCTTGTTTATGTTTCTTTTTAATTAAAAAATGCTTACAGAGAATATACTGTTTCTGTTTCCTAGCCAAGACATAATGACTTAGAAATTTTTACTTTTTATGAAAATATTTTTGCAGCATTTGAATGCTCTGAACAAAGGTCATTTTCTTTTCATGTAGTGGCCATGACTTCCAAGAGTTTGGAGGAAGAATGACAGGGAAAGTGGTGAGGAGGCTTGGGTCCCACAGTAGCCTCTGCTGGGACCAGAGCCTGGGTTTCCTGGGTGTCCTGAGCTAATGTGCTCGTTAATTATGAGCAACAGAGAAGCCATGTATTTAACTTGCGAAGTAGCTTAAGGCCATGCAGTGCCTATGTTTTTATTTTGATAGCAATTGTTTGTAGTAAGACTTTGACAGTAAAAAATTAGAAAAGTTTTCTCCCTGCCTGTTGTCTGACTGCAGGTTTTTGAAAGCTTCCCTCATCCTAGTGGAACAAGTCCCTGTGTAGAGTGCACAGCTTCCTAGATATGTTTTTGGTAGCTAGCATGCGTATGTGTCTCAGTATCAGTACTGACTTACATTATTTTATGCATTTTTCAAGATCCTTGAAGACAGTCAGTATGTTTGGGTTTATGAATTCCCATTATCTGCATTCTGTTATCACGGAAGGATAAATTTAGTGAAATGATGGATAGTTAAATAGTTTATAACTTGCATTGTCTTCAGATTCAGAAACTGTATCCAGCTGAGATAGCCAGTTCAATTGCTTTGCCTTTTGCTTTAATGATATTTTAGTTCACAAACTATGTTTATGCTAAATGTTAAACAGGAATTCCTTGCAACTATCAGGACTTTGTGCAGTTAGGCAAAATCTGAAAACATAGGCAGTGAGTTGATACATTCTGCAACAGAGACCAGATTTCCATCATATATTGCCTGTATTTGGGACCTGGTTCCTTGGAAGTTTGCTGTCATAAAATAAGATCAGAATAAGGTTGACTCATTCTCTTGCAGTATGATTGCATGAGCCTTTTTTTTTCCCTCTCTCCCCCGCAGAGCATTACTAGGAACTAAAAGCAATCTGTGTTTGCAGACTTTACTACCAAATGCTTTGAAAGTTGCTCCTGATAACTTAAATATGCTTTAACTGCTATGTACTAGTCCCGTCAAGACTCATTTGTTGCTTCTTTTTGTTTGTACTCTTTTTATTACAACTGTATTCGGGACAATCTTATACTTTACAGTGGCTAGCACAGCAGGAGTAGGATATCTAGGTGCATCTAGAAAATAATAAAAATGTTAAATGTGTCATGGCCATTTTAGGTTATGGATGTTTATTTAAAAAAGCTTTGAAATATTATTGAAAATGTCTCTGCAAAAATAAAGTAGATTGTTTTAAAGAGAGAGATTTGAGATAGATTAGGACTTGCTCAATGTCTAAATTATACTACTTGGGCATTTCACTCCTCAGCATATATATGTGTGTATGTGTATATATATATATGTATATATATATTTTTTTTCCCAAGACTCTTATTTCACAAGAGAGATTTTACACCAAGACTAGATCTTTTAGCTTTTCAAAGGCAAAATCCATTTTTTCTTGCTAAACCTTCAAAAGTATGGAGGTTCCATTCTGAAAGCAAAATGCTCTCCTATACAGCGATACCAAATCTACCTTGCTTTCTTAAATGATGCCAAATGATACCCAAGCTATGTGCTTATCCCCTCTCTAGGGTGAAGTAGTTGGTTAAGTTCATTCTGCTTGCCTATACAATGGGTGTTTAATGCTGAACATTAGATGTTGGTCGTTATCTACTGATGTTGCTGCTACCGTTCTGTCTTTGCCAATTTTTGCTGTCCTTCTGCCTTAACCATGTCTTAAGGCTTTCAGTGGCTGCAGAAAACTGATTTTAACAAAGATGGATTCATTTGATGGTTTCCAGATTATTTTTCTACTGCAGCTTCCTGGTTCAGCACCATGTTCTAACTATCAGAATAGCCTTTTCAGCCGAACTGACGGTCTCATAAAATAAAAACTCGGGTTTGATAGGAGCTGTTTTCTGTTGGAGTTGGACAAGAGCTCTGTCTTGTCCTCCTGTCTGTGACGGTGGCTAGTATTGGGTGATAGAAGGGTATGAAAATAGGGCAAACGTAATAATGCTCTTCCAGCTTCTAAAAAGTCGCAATTCGCAGCTCAGGGCTTTCCTCAGCAGGACTTAGTGCGTAATAGCCTTTGAGGCGCTGTTGTCCCTTGCCCACCCCATGTTAGGTTGGTTGTTCTGCAGTGTAACTACGTGTGTTGCGTCCTTCTACTCCTTTTTATCTGCCTCCTGCTAGTTTCATTTGTTGCCCCTGGTACCCATATTAGAAGAGACAATGAAATGTCATTCCCCGTTTATCCTTCTGTGACAGTTGTCTTCATTTTCCAACAGCTTCGAAGGATCTTGGTCCCACTGGATGTTCTTTGGGCCCATGCCGCTTAATTGTTGCCTTTTCTTAAATTTTCTGATTCTAATGTATGCTTCTTGGAACAGGGGAGACGACGGTCACATGTAACTCATGGTACACCTGGTCGCTTACCAGGTGGCACTATCCCTTTTTGTCTTACATCTTTCAAGGAACTGTGTATTATAGACCAAATTTAGCAGCCCACTTCAGTGCTCATTAGTGTTGGTTTGCTTGCAGGTCATCTTGTGCTTGCACTGGCTATTGTTCTTTTTTGTGTGTTCCTTTGTTTTCCACAGTCATTTTATTGCCTACTTCTGTGTGGTACTTCTGCAGTTTCTTGTGGATGACCACTGCCTCGTATTATCTAGAATGGCTTAATATTGAAGCAAACTGTAAGCATCCTCTTCTCCCTTCTTCCTGTTCCACTTTGAAGGAGAGAAGTGGTGGTGGTTTTTTTTTTTTTTTTTTTCCCTTCTCTCACCTTTAATTCTTCGTTTGTTCCTTTAGGAGAAAGTTATATGGTACAGGAGCTAGGGAAGGCTGCCTCTTCAGAAATGCCTTTACAAGATTTGGCCTGGCAAATAGGGTGTGTAATAGGAGCAGGACCTTTCCGTATGCTTTCTTAGAGCATCTGGATGTGATTTTACCCGATTTTTACGGTACCAATATCTGAGACATTCTGGGATCAGGACACATAAAACAACTTGTTTTTTTAGCTTGTCAGTGGTATCCATTCTCATGACACCTATAGGCATAGTGGAATTCTGACACAAAGGTAGGCAGGAGTGAAAGGACTTGAATTTGGAAGCTGTACAGCTCTACTGGGCTAAAAAGTCCCAATAACTGGTTATTTGGCTGCCATGCTGGAGCTGTGACATGTGACGGTCATGTGACAGCTCCCATGGGCCTTGGTCAGCATGGGGCTGTTGACACTGTGAGCTTCATGGTATCAGCAATGGGATAAAGATGAAGGTTGCATTTACTTAGTGTTGATTTGTATGTTAGTCAGTACAATCTTCCAATGCTTGAGGGTTTTTTCCCTTGGTTATCTGCTGCTTCTTAACCTTTCTTTGGAAAACTTTTATTTCTTTTATGTGTTATATGAGAACTGATATTTCTGTTACATTCTTTATGCTCTGATGAAAGTTGTGAGATTGTTAGATGCAGACTTCATTGCCATATGAAGTTGTGAGAGGTCTGATCATTTAGAAAAACATCAGAACTATATGTTTTTTATCTTGAAATTCTCTACTTGAAGTTGTTCATCAGACCAAGCTGTCGTTCAAACATATATTTCATTTTCAGCCTTTGGCGAACCCTTATCATCACCATGTGGTGCTGAAGTTAGGAAAGCTCTTGTGGGGCCCCTGCCTGACATAGAAACTTTGTTTAAAGTGAACAAGTATTGTATTAAGACTGTAAAGGATCAACTTTAGGAGGAAAAAAATGAAGAGAATGGATCTTGGGAACATTGTGTCTGGGGATCTAGTGTTTCTTGTTGTTCAAGCAAGACTTCTTTTCTTTTTCTTGAGACATGCAATGTGCAAACATTTTAATTTGCACTTCTTCAGTTAAAAGTTTGCATTGTGTGTTCTTTAAAGACCTACCTGGCACTTAAAAATCTAGCTGAAGTTGCATAGTTTAAAAAAAGTATATATTTTCCCCCTAAAATGGATAATAAAGTTAGATCCATCTCTGAGATGGTACTAATCATTTTAATACTTCTCAATAAATGTGGTATATGTGGTATTATCACTTGACCAGAACTGTAGAAGATGTTAGATTACATGTTAGCATCAGTATTGTTTCAGTTTAATAGCAAGTAAGATTTTGAGGGAAAATTATAAATGTTATAGTTACCAGGGGAAATACTTATTTGCAATGCACTGTGCAGTTCGTCTTATGTGTTTCCTTGGGAAGATCTTCCAGATGTTCACTGAGAAGTGTTTTTTTTTTTTTTTTTTTTTTTTTTTTTTTTTTTTGATCTTATAATACAGATTGGGGAGACAGATGAGCAGTAGAAGATTCTTTAGACTCTTCTAAAATCTTAGAACAATATGAAAATTTTGTTTAGTATTGCATATTACGGTAGATGGATTTTTGGGTGGCAGGATGGATATATTCTTGAAAACCTGAAGGATGACTGTCTAATCCTGCCTCTTGGGAACTGTGCCCACGAGGAGCAAGTATACTAGAAGTGCAGCTTGTGTTACGCTTTTCTTCTCCTTGGGACAACCTGCCTATTTCAAAGCTCCATTCTGGATATTGGATGAAAGCCTACATTGTAAAACAGAGTTCTGCTTAGTGAATTTAAGGTTATAGAATTTAATGCTTGCTTAATTAGGTTGCAGTTTCTTTAAAATATGCTGTAATTTATTATTTCAGTGAACTTATTAGTATTTCGTACTTGAGTTTTGTGTGTAACTCTCTTGTTAGGCCTAACTAGCTTTTATACAGGAAGATGTGGTGGGATGATGGATGCTCAGATAAACTTCTCTGAAGGTATATATGTTCTTTAAGAGAAAATACATTTTCTGATTAATGCAAGAGCTTTGGACTCAAGTTCTAGCTGCTAAAATTTAAAACAAAAAGTCCCTACTTGGCTGGTGCAAGCTAACTTTTTGTTTTTCGTCACAGCTGCATTTGGTTAGATTTTCATAGGGTTATTATAAAAACGCATCTCTTAATGCGCAAGACGTCACCACTGAACTTCGTGTTCAAAAGTGTAAAGACCCAGTGCAATTCTCCCCAGATCTGTTTGTGGGCGAATACTGAGTTCTTTTTGCCCTCCTTGTTTGAAATAGTTTACTTGCCTTTAGTGAGATTTTTCCAAAACTGAGGAGACAGCCTCTGGTGTCAGAGACTCGTCCTGTCACAGCAAAGACTCAGATGGAAGATCTTAATAGAAGTGTGGGTCTTCCTTAATGCATGGATTCATTAAATCATCTCTGCATGTACCTCTTTGTCCAGTTCATCCTAAGTTAAAGTTATTGAACTGTGTTTTTTTTGGCCTAAACTTAAGTGTGCACTGGGTAATTCTCCCTCAGAGGATCCATAGCACAACACCATGAAAGCGTGCAAGCAGAAGGACTTAGATTGCTGCAATAACCTTTTCGTCAAGTTTGCCTGGAGTTTTTATTTACATCTGCACAGAATTTATCTTTTTATTTCATCTGCTGTTATTTGGCTGGCTTAGTTTTGTGCTTGCGTTGTTCCCCCAAGTGCTGGTGGCAGCACAAGAAAGGGAGCAGTGGGATTGAAAGGAGCGGCCCGGGCATGGAGGGAGCGCAAACCCTTCCTCTCTTGTTCAGTGCTGCTCTGCATAAAGTTCAAGTCTGCATGAGTCCCTCAGCTTATTTTTCAGTACTCTGCAATTTTACTCTTCTGGGAGTTGTATAAGACATTGGGGGGTTAGATCACGTTTCTTTGGGAGAGAGCAAGTTTCACGCTTTCAGAATCATAGCACAATCATCAAATCATAGCAATCCCCTCTCCCCCTTAAATGCTGACAGCAGCCTCTTCTCAATTACATTGGGCATCTGGTTAATCTTGTTGCAGATGGAACCCTTCCAAGGTTGATGTTACTGGTAGATTTGGAGTGTGCAAATCTTTTTTGCTTTTGGTTCATTTTTCTTCCCTGCTCCTTATATTTTTACAAGTAAAAGAGGAATAAGATTGTATTTACAAATTAAAAAAATATTTCCTTAATATTGTCCGACTTTTGTCATGTAAACCCGAAGGAAACATTAAATGTTGCTCAGAGTAGCCTGGTAATCTGTGTCCTGTTGCTAGTGTATGACTTCGCTCCTAGATTTTCATAGAGAAGTGCCACGAACTTAAAAGCATGGTTTCTGTTCTGTTGCTCAAGCTCACCAGGGGGAGAAATGCCAGTGGAAAAGCTGCTGCTGCTGATTCCTGTGGGTAGTTAGCTGAGGTCCTAGGGACACGCAGGTTCGGGTGTGTTTTGTTTGATGTGTATTACACGGCAGATCCTTGCTTGCTTCCCAGAGAGTCCCAGGATGAGTCTTGGACCGGACCATCTGTGCTGGGGGTTTCCTTGAGGATCCTCCTGCGTGGGCCGCCGCCTGCCCAGGTGGCTGGGGATGTTTGTCCTGTGTGTTCTCCTCCTGTGCGTTGTCTTCCCAGCCTGTTGCGGTCCCAAAGAGATGTGTTCCTTCCTTCCACCCCCTAGCCCCCCATGCTTGAAATAAAGGCTATCGAGTTAAAAAGCGTCAAACTGATAGCGCTGAGATTTGGGGCTTTGGGCCTTTAATGTGTGTTGCTTCTCATGCCCAGGGTTTGCAGGTAACTTAGGTCTGTTGTCTTCAGCAGCCTATTTATAGAAACGAAATTAATCGAGTAAAAAGTTAGGGTTTAAAGACGTGTTCGGAGAGGAGAACGGTCCTGGTGGGACTGCGTCTTCTTGCTGAGATTGGAGCGGTGTTGCTGAGCAAGGAAGAGGTTTGCAGAATGCTAGCGTAAATGTGGTGCAAAGGTTAGTTTATTTTTGTTTTTAATTGGAAAGACCTGGAATTATTTTTACAGCATTCATAATATAATGCAAATGTTCTAACTAAATTTGGGTGGCGTTTAAGGACGTCTTGAGAGTGTGCGTCATCTTTGAGAAGAAAAGAGCCCCTGTTTCACCTGAAATGCCTGCAGGGTAGTAAGAGAGCATCTCGTAGAAAGGCCTGTGTTGGTTTCAATTTTTGAACACCATAGCCTCTAAGCTGGAGTTTTTAGCCCATTCTCCATTTGGTGAGGTGATGTAAAGGTGGAGGTATCTTTGGAAACTGTTTTTTTTTGTTTGTTTCCTTTTTTCCTTTTTTCTTTTTTTTTTCTCCCCCTCTCATTAAGGGTGCCATTTTAGATAAAAGGTGCGGTCATATATGGTGTTACCCGGCTTGTTTTTTCTTTTCAGCAAAGTTTGTTGCTTGTCCCTTTTGCCTCTGGCTTTTTTTTTTATATATGTGTGTATATATATGTGTGTGTGTGTGTGTGTGTGTGTATGCCTCTGTTTCCCTGTGTTATCTGTTTCTGGGAACTTAGTCGTGTTTTTGATGTGAAATACCACATGTTTGGGTTCCCTGGAAAATGGTAATCCTGTTTGCTCAGGGAGACTGTATTCAAGTCTGTAGCAAGAAACACAAATATAGCTACTGTTTATGCTTATTGCTTCATTTGCTTACTTTGTGTGTAAAGTTGGAAAATGGTGGTAACAAAAGCAGGAGTCTTTTTATATAGTGCCTTGAAAATTTTGTGATGGTAAGTTGTTCTCATAATGTACTCACTGTCTCCTGCTGTAATATCATGATACATGTCATGATAATTATTGAAAAGGGGCCAGTTTTGGAGTCGGTATTCGGTTTGATCAGTGTGTAGGATGTTGAAATGTCCCTGGCAGTTAAAAAGAAAACTCATGTCACAAGTGTGCTGCTTAGGTGAACGTTGGGTACAGTGAAGAATGTCTTGCAAACGACTTCTTTTCTTCTTGTTGCAGATTAAGGGAAGTTTCAGAGAAGCTGAACAAATATAATTTAAACAGGTAAGACATTTCAGGCATCACTATAAGCCGTCTAGGAAAGAATGTGTTTCTAATATCAACACAAAACAAGGATTGCACTGTAGATGGAGCCTTAGAAAGCCTTAATACTTATGCTAAGCTTCAGAAATGCTTCAGACAAGACAGTACTATGTAAGGGAGAAAATGTTAGGTTTTCAATCATGATACAGTCTATTAAACACCCACTTTATAGACTAATTCCTTACTTTTGATGTAGAATCCCTATTGTTTATTACTGACCACATAAAATGAAAAAAAAATTAAGTTTTTGTTCTGCATTTTCTGTGCTTGATGACTGAAAGTATATCATAGTTGCCTCAACTAATGTACATTTTTAGTCATTCTTGAATGTTTCTGTATCAGCGATCATCACTGCACTTTATTACTTCCATATGCCACTAAGTTTTTTTTTTTTTTTTTTTCTCCAGACTTTAAAAGTTTAAAAATGTTATACATGCTCACTTTTTATTTTCAGCCACCCCCCTTTGAATGTATTGGAACAGGCTACTATTAAACAGTGTGTGGTGGGACCAAATCATGCTGCATTTCTTCTTGAGGTAAATTACTCCAAAATCTGTTGAGATAACAAATTTGAAACTGTAGAGTTAAAGCTAATTCTTTTAATATCAAATTGATCAACATTCTTCAGCAACTGAAGACTTATTTACTTATGTGTGTGTGTGTATGTCTGTGTGTTTTTCCTGTAACTGTCTTGTATTTTAATTTTGGACACTTGATTTTCTTGTTTTAAATATAGGATGGTAGAGTCTGCAGGATTGGTTTTTCAGTTCAGCCAGACAGATTGGAATTGGGTAAACCCGATAATAATGATGGGTAAGAAATATTTTTCTTTATATTAAATAATTCTTTTGAACTGCATAAGCAGTGCTTGGTGTTTTGTTTTGTTTTTAAAACAGATTGCCTTTGAAATGGGTACTTGAAGTTTATATACAGTGGTTATGATGATGCAGCCAAACAGTGTAGCTTGACAAACTGGTACAGGAATAAATATTAGATGTGGTCAAAAGGTAGTGATACAGGAACTCTTTAATTTATAGAAACAATAAAACAACACCTTTCCCCTGCCCTAGACAAGCTTTATGAAACAAACTGGCTTATATTTTTAAGCCAGACGTAGAATCTTCTCAGAAAGGGGTCCCTTCTGGAGGGGCTTACTTTCTAAATCTGGTGCCTTTGATACAGGTAAGTCCTCTGTATTAGGACTGCATGATCATATTTGGATGTAAAACTTCAATTTAAGTAGTATACTTAGGCTCTAGTATACAGGTAGAGCACCTGGCTGTTACAATTTGTACGTATATGCCAACTGAAAACACGTAGTGCAGTGGCTATCTCAAATCACTGATTAGCTTAATGTGCATTTGAAACTGTTATTATGGATTGCTGGTGTAAGTACGATCTGTTAGGCATGCTTTCCACTTTATTTTTTCAGCATACATCTTAACAGACAGTTAGATTAGTTTGGAATATTCCCCAAGGGTGTTGCTTAAGCTGGTATGTTACCAGACTAAGTCCCTGAGAATTTAGACCTGGGCTTCCAGGTTTTGTTCTTAACCCATTTGGGATTGTTTTGTGACTGATTTACCATCTTTTACTTTCAGTTCAAAGTTGAGCAGTGGCTCAGGGGCAGGAAGGACATCCAGGCCAGGCAGAACTAGTGACTCCCCATGGTTTCTGTCTGGTTCTGAAACTCTGGGCAGACTGGCAGGCAACACCCTTGGGTAAGTTTTGATAGGATTGAGGCTGCAATCTGTTTGTTCCATATTTGAGTATATGTGTATACACATATATAAACTGTATGCAGTATGTGTAAGGGGACGTTTAATTACAGCAGTTGTGTAGGTAGGGTGTAACAAAAACCTTACTGACTTTGTTAAAATAACACATATGCAAATGACCCTGGAGTGCCTAGGATATGGAACATTCTTCATACGTTCCAATAAATGTGTGAAGGATAACTTGGTTTTGGCTGTGTTGTCTTTTTTGAGTGTTTACCCCCTCAGCTTTGAAAAACAGATTTTTTAGAGGGACACTATCAATTTAATAGAATAATAGCATGAAGTAAAATGAGTGCATTTACACAGGAAAAAAATGCTTAGCATGTGTATTGACAGATTTTCCTGTAGTCAGCTTTATTTAGCTTTCCTCTCCCTTGTCCCAGGTGAAGAGTTGCTTTTTGTTAGGCTGTAATACATAGTAATAAGAAGAAAAGAGTTGGAAAAAATTGTGACTCAGAACCCTTAGAATTGAAATAGGAAGTTGGAAATACAGTATATAAACTCAAATTATGTATTATTTTAATAATCAGCTTTAGAATTGATGGTGTCCCTTTTTATAGCAATGTAAGTTAATCTTTATGTAATTGCAGTGGCTTTTTCATTATATGCTTTTGTAAGGCAATGAACTTCAGCCTTTCCTCCTTTTCCCCCCTCCACTCAAAAAATAAAAGGAATTTGTTGTTTACATTATTAAATGTGCTAATTTCATCTGGGATTTAGCTGCATGAAAGTCTTCCTATCTCTGCCTCTTTGTGAAATATTCATGCATCACAACTTAAATCTGTGTGGTGGACTTTAAAGGCAAACTGATGGTGTCCTGCTTAAAAACTTACTGTCAAAAATGGTTTTATTTCTCTCAGACTAGGAACATGTTCACTTTTTTATTTTCACCTGAGCATAACCAGTTAAAATTATTTGAAGTCATCTGAAACCAGCCCCTGAAGCCTTTGTATTATTTTCTGTTGCATAGTTCAGAAATGCTTGGTTGAAACTCACCAAACTAGTAGAGTGTATTTACAGGCAAGGTTTACTTGTTAATTTGAATCTTAACACATGCTAACTGCAGAGACCTTAGATTAGTTCACTGAATTTGGAAAGATGATAGCAGGTTAATGGACAGTGGATGGGGATCAAGTAGATGAGCAGAAATATGCAGAAAGAGTTCCTTTTGGTACTAGTACTTATTCGAGATGTAAACAGCTTAGTAAAAGTAACTATGTCCTTAGACTTTTCTTCATAGCAGATCTGCTCTCTCAAGCAGCTAAATAAAAAAGTGATCTGACAGAGGCATGGTAGCACATCAAGTAAATTCAAGTCCACTTGAAAGGAGTCCCGATGGAAAAAAAGATTTATGAACACTAGGGAAGTAAACTTTATGAAGATAACTTTTTTGGTTGTTTAACCAAAGTTGATCAGTAGGTTCCAGAACTTCTGAAGATGTCTGTTAAACATAGCAAAGACATCAGAGAATGAAGCCTAACTCTTTTAAGGATATTGAATATGTTACTCTTTTTCTTTGAAAGAACACATTTAAACCACATTTTAACTGAATTGCTGTTACACTAAAAATAATGGCAGTGTGCAAAGCCAGTGGGTTTCCCTGAGCTCAATTAGGATTCAATTGTAACATTTTAATTATTATAAGGATATAAATGTCTTTAAATGTTAGATCTCTCTCAACTCTGTCACTGATAGCTTATAACTTAAAATAGAAAACTGCATCAGTAATAAGTATTAAAATATAGCACGTAAGCTTCTTTTTACACCCACATCCTCCCTGCTGAGAGCTGGATTGAAAAATTTGCTCTGTAGAAATTAGCTTCCTCTCAGCTCCCTTCCCAACAAAAAGAATACGCTCCTAGAAACAATCTGACTCATTATATTTAATGTCACTTTTTTTTTCCCCCGTTTCATGTTCCTTTTCATGTTCACCAATATTTTTCTTTTCCTTTCCTTTTTTTTTGGGGGAGCTCTTTCTAACTCATGAGGCAAAGCATTTATGCTGAAGCTGTCATTGAATTGCTTATTGCTTCCTATTGAGTCATCGTCTGTATAGTTGCTGGCCGTGATCCTGAAAACATAGATTTCCCTGAGACAGGGCATCCTCTTAAACAGATGCTTGAGCTATTTAATTTTATGGTCTTGCGCAGAAAAATGGTAATCGGAACATAAAATATAAGATTTAACTGGTTGTCTTAATTACTACCTGCAGATATGAAAGCGATACTTCGTGAAAAAAGCAAACTGTTTTTTTCATCGCAGGGCATATTGATTCCCCTCTCCCTTTACTAAGTAGACTCTAGATTTTTTTTTTTTAATTATTTCTCATGAAAGGAGGTTGATGCATAGGGTGATTAAGAGCAGAAAAGTTCCACTGATACTGATGATTAAAGAGCAGTAATGCCATAGGCAGTATTCTTTACAGTAGGCTTCTGTCTGAAACAAAGTTTATTTTTTTTCCTGAGGAATAAACTAGAGGCTTTTTATTGTTTTGTTTTGTTTTGTTTTTCTTCCTCAGGACCACAGAATATCAAGGCTTTGGGGGCAATACATTTGGTGCAGTTCTCTCTTTTTAAAGTTAGCTGTAATATGGCGAGTTGTATATTTCTACGAGGCACTATCTTATATTCCCTTTTTTTGATATTGGCCAATGGGAAGGGAAAGTTTGTTTTTATCTAGTCATTTTACACATGCTTTTGTGATACATGTGTGAAAGCTGATTATTCCAAGAGGAATAGGTCTGTAGTAAAATCCCTCTCAAATCATTTACATGTAGTGCAATATCTAGTGCAAGATTTATCTTGCAGTCAAGGTTACACTGGAAAATTAAGTAAGCAGTTTCTTAATGTAAATCACATCTCAGAAATTTGAGAAGAGCCATCTAAATATAGTGACCTTCTCTCAAACTCATGGGTCATGAGGCTGCTGCTTGTATGTGCTTTTATAGTAGGAAGGCAGCAATTGAGCGCTGGTGGGATGCTGCTTTTACTGTTGCTTTTAGAAACTTAAGGAATTGTGTGTGTGTGTGGCTGCATGTGTGCGTGTATGTGTACATCACACAGCTGTACAAGTAGCCAAAAGTGCAACTTCATGTTTCTTCTGTGTAGTTCAGAGCTATATCAGTTGCCTAGTGCTGTTCTCATTAGTTTTGAGAGATCCTTTCATAGCATATGTTTATGAAGCCCATATACAGTATCTTTCCGAGAACGTCTGCCGTATGTTCATAATAAAACTGAAGCCATACTTCTTGAAATAGCCCCCAAAGCATGCTGCTATTTAAAAATTAATACATAAATAAAATCTAAATCTTCTAGAAGCCGCTGGAGTTCGGGGGTTGGTGGAAGTGGAGGAGGATCCTCTGGCAGATCGTCAGCTGGAGCTCGCGATTCCCGACGGCAGACCCGCGTTATCCGCACCGGGCGCGACAGGGGCTCCGGGCTGCTGGGGAGCCAGCCACAACCGGTGATTCCAGCCTCAGTCATTCCAGAGGAACTCATTTCACAGGTACGTGAGCGGCGAGCCTCTTGGTGCCAGAAACTGGCAACCTCTTGTAGCACGTGAGCAGGAGAATGCTGCAATAGCAGTGTATTTTCCCAAGGAATTATGGCATGTAATTAAGATGAGAGACTTACCAAATTCTTCTATTCTGAAATCCATAATGTCAGTGACTGTTTTATTTTTATTCCAGAATTGTAATTTCCCAAGCTTTCTCGTGCATTGTTTATTTGCAGATGGGAATGTAGCAAAAAAAAAAAAAAAAAAAAAAAAAAACTTATCAAGTAAGCATCCTACCAAATATATAGGATTCTTAAAGGAATATAAAGAAGGGGAACAATTTCTTTTTTTTCTTTTTTTTTTTTTTTTTTTTTTTTTTTGCTTTGGATAAAAGTGAGTGACAAATTTCTGTTTAAATGAAAGCCACTAAATACATTTAATCTCTTCAAATGCTAATATTTTTTCTTCATGGGTACCGCTCCTTAATGTTTTAGTAAATGCAGTCGATATAGATGTTGGGCGTAATTTATTCTGCTTTTGCCCCTTAATGAACCAAAACCAAATAAGTAGATGGGCTTTACAACGTATGATTCAATTGAATTTAGTTAGTCATGGAGAAAAATACTGTTATAACAAAGTAATATCTTCAAAATATGTAACTAGGTAACATATTGTAATTCTTAGTTAAAAACAAGTTTCTAGTCATGATTTGGAATATAACCAGCAGTTGGTGTGCCAAAGATTAGCTGTCCCTCTGCTTTGGATGGGATACAGCATAGCTGGCACAAGCCAGGAGCTAGAAGATGTAGTGTCTTAGACACATCTGTGACAAAGTTCCTCTCTGTTTGTGACTTCCAAACTCAGTAGAAACTGGGAACTTCTGCCTTTTTAGAGGCAAGATATTAACCCATTAGGAAATTCATTCCCAGAGCTGGAATTCAGTGCTCTAAATTAAGCCAAGAAGTTGTTAATTATCTAGTGTTAGATATCTAGGAAAAAAATCCAGGTGAGTCTTTGCCTGCAGGTAGTGTGTTTGACTTTTGAAGAATCAATAATAGCACTCCTGCTTTTTGTTAGACTGTTTTAGAGTTAGGCTTTGTTATCTTGGGAGTGGTGGTTAATGAGCTGAGAGTGGCCAGTAACCAATTGCACCCTGCTCTTACAGGCACAAGTTGTTTTACAAGGGAAGTCCAGAAGTATTATTATTCGGGAACTCCAGCGAACAAATCTTGATGTAAACCTTGCTGTAAATAATTTGTTAAGTCGTGATGATGAAGATGGAGATGATGGGGATGACACAGCAAGTGAATCATACCTTCCTGGAGGTTTGTATTCTGCAAACTAATAAGAAAACCCCAAGGTGTTCTTGTTTTCTTGTGTTTAAGCACTGACCAGGTCTTCCACGCTGCGCAGTGTATGCAGCAAAAACTGCCCGAGCTTATAGCAGTGAAGTCTAAAAATGCACAAAGCAAAAGATGCCCTGGGATGGAAGGAGGGATTAACTGAGTCAACTGTTGTTCTTTAAGTTCTATTTGAGGGTAGCATGAAAGGGATTTTTTTTTTTTTTTTAACAAACCTGGGCTTTGTAACATCAGCTTTGCATATGTACGTTGTTGCTCAATGAAATGACTGCAGTGTGGCTTGCTCGTAAAAGCTGATTCTAAATTTTAGTGGCTTATCTAATTTACTAATGTGTTCCTTCAATACAACATTTTTTAGAGCAAAACTTATACAGCCTTTTAAAATCAAAGTTTCTCGAGGGAGGGTCAAACAGTGTACAGTTCTTACAGATAGACTGATAAATTATTCCTCATCTCAAATGCCCCTTATAAATAAATGCTGTAGTATTTTGGCAATGCAGGTTTAATGTTATGACTGAAGTCCAGTAGTTTTGAAGTCCAACAGAGTCTATCTCATGCAATTTCTGTTTCAAAAAGACTTCCGGTTGTCTTATGCATTGGTTAAATTACTTAGGTAATCTGACTCTTGCCAAGTAACCCTATTTGAAAACATAGAAGCCAAATCTAATGTTAACCTTTTTTCTAGTTAGGTGCACGATATGCAAAGAAGGCATCTAAACTCTGACTATGTATTAGCTTTCCTCTTTGGGTTCAGAATGATATTTTGGTATTTTTCTAATAGATGTTTTTTCTGCTCATCCGGTTCACCAGGAAGGCTCATGGGCTTCCTCCATCTTTATCTCGTCCATCATGTGATTAGACAGAGGTTTCTTTGTTCTGCAGCAGAGGCTTGTGATGTACTTGATGTCTTCTGGTTTTGGTTGAAGCCAACAAGCTTTTTTTTGTATTACTGCAGAACCAAGAATCTGGTTGAACTTAAAGGCAGGGGTGAAAAATCCTTAATTTGAGTCTGGATGTTTAGAGATCAGCTTCATAGCGTTAGACAGATGCACTGAAGGAAGCAAATTCTTTTAACTCTATCCCTTTATTCGAAGCAGGAGTTGTTCCTGTAGGCATACCAGAATGTGTTCCTCCGGAAACTGCCTTCAGAAGATAACTCTCTGCCAGTAATCATCCAGAGTGAAAGTGCATTTTAACCAAGAACCAGCTTTCGGCAGCGTTACTATTCTCTTGGTGCTTCTTGAGATCATAGGGGTCAGTTAATAGAGGCCACTTGAGAACGTATGACAGCTGATATTGGTTACAGGGTGCCCAGGCTGCAGTCTCAATTTGAGATAGGCTAAAGTAGTGTGCCACATTTCACTGTCTTTAGTAACTACCCAGAAAATGCTTCCTCGTTGGCTTACTTTTTAAAACTTTTCCATTTTTAGACTAATCTTTCTTACAAGAGATTGCACCCTCCTAATATTAGTATTTTTTTCCACTATTCTTTTTACTCTGTGGAAAAACTGGGCTAGCTCTTCCCCAGCTGTTGTATGGAAAGAGAAGGAAATCACAACTGAAATGCAACCTGCTTTGTCTCAACTTTGTCTTCAAAGGCATAAGCAAAATCGGTAGAATGTGCAGTGCCTTCTGCATTTGTCCTTAATTTACTAAAGTTTCATGGGCAAAAATAGCTAGGTGTGTTGTGTGGAAATGAATTCCCACAGAATGTGTTCAGAACATAGGAGAGGTCTAGCTGAATAGCAATGTGCTGTTATGACTCTACCCTTGCTTTATTAAGTAGGACAAGTTTAGCAATTCTTGCCATTATTGCTTAGTCATGCAGGCTGGATTTCAGAAAAGTCTGATGGCCAGAAAACCTTGCCTGTAACTCTGGAAAAAGAGCAACATCCCATCCTTTCAAACCACACAGAAACAGTGTTTAAATCTTTTGCTCCAAGAACTCTACATTCTCCTTATTATCACTTGTCTTGCCTCTGGATGTTCTTTTGCACCTGTAACATTGGAGTTAATTGGAGAAAACGTTAGGAATTGAATGTATTTAAGCAGTTATTCATTATGTAATAAGATTGTTCATAAAAGAATCATTTGAAAAAAATACATACACCAAAAAGATTCTGAAAGATAAAGAATCTTCAGTTGTGTGGTTTTAGCTTTGTGTGTGTATCTTTTTTTTTAATGATGTTAGATTAATACTTTAAAACTTTTTGCTTTTGTTCCTTTCAAGTGCCAAAAAAAGGCAAAAGACAAGACTATTCACACTTCAGAACTTTTGAGGCTTCTGCATTTTGATTAAAAGGATATGCTGATTTTTACTTTCTTCTTTATGCATGTCTGGTGCTTTATGACCCTTAAATTTAGGGGTTAGCCCTCTTAATCTTTCAAGCCAGAGAGATGATTTTAAGAGGAAAAAAATAGTACTGAGTTGCTTTCCAGTTACTGTGAAATTTGAAAATTCTTATTTCATACATCGTCATTTCATTAATATATCATTTGTGATAATCTCAGCAGTGCAAGGATTATGCATCGGGCTTTTTGATGATCAGAGAAGTTTCAGTTTTCAGAGACATTCAAAATACCTTAAGTGAACAGCAGAAGTTCTGCAGTATATCCAGGCAACTTTAGATTTTTGGAATCTGAGATATGCTTGTTTAAAAATCCTCTTTTTTTATTTTACTTTTTTTAGGAGAGAAGAGAAAGACTGCTTTTGTATTGCAGCACTGCTTGTGTTAGTTTGCAGGGATGAGAGATGGGAATTGGAGCATAATATAGGAATCAATTTAAAACCGGTTATTCAGTGGCTTTCCTTTTGGGAAGACATCTACGTGTATGTAACTTTTTTTTTTTCCTCCTTTTCTTTTGAAAAATTAACTTTTTAGGTAGCATTTTGAATGAACGTATAGCATCAAGATAAGTAGAATTCTGTTTGACTTTGGATTCCTAGCATAGCATGATACGTATTTTTGTCCCTTCACTGTTGCAGTTTTGCAATTTATTCCAAAATCAACAATTAGAAGTACTAAAGGCATCAAGTTTGTGACATTTCATAAAAATATGCACATGAGAAGAGAGACCTTACGACTGTCCCTTTAAAAAGGGAAAGGATATAATGAAAGTTCTACTTAAGATAAGAATCTATCCAGGCAAAATCTTTAATAAATCCATAGCAAATAGTCATGGAGCTATTGGAAACCGAAATCTCAATATTTGAATTGCTGCTTATATCTCTTTTCTCCTGCCCCGCTTCCCTTTCCTCTGCCCTAGATACTCTGGTGTCTACTAGTGAATCATAGGTACTTTCTTACCTTCTTTCTGATGATGAGAATGATTCTGTCTAATTCAGCTGCTGAGGGATGGGATTCTGGTCTATCAGTGCACAAGTGACAAGTGGTAACGGACTTCTCCAAAGAGCAGGGAGTAAAGTCACAGAGAATGTGTTTTACTTATATGCTTAAACTTGATCTTGCTCTTCAATATCTGTATTCCTGTAGAACTAAAAAAATCTGGTGATGTAGGAAGGGGAATGGATTTGGCTTCTATTCCCACCAGGTCTAGCATCTCTTCTCCTGCTATAGAAGATGGAAGAAGAGGGGAGGGATCTCTTGCAGAAATATTGAACAAAAAATTAAAATATGATTTGAATTTGAAGGAAGAAGTTTTGATTTTTCTCACTTTTCTTGAAGTACATTTAGCCAAAAATATACGTCACTTTGGTTTTTGGGGCTGTTGTCAAATTTGCACGAGGTTGACGAGTTCTTTTCTGTGTGGCCAATTCTGTTCCCAAGAGAGATCAAAGTAGCAGTCGTGGAAATCTTTGGCTGGCAAATGGCATAACCAACAGGGCGAGTTGCTGGGCTGTTCCTGTTGCTTGCTGGAGGACTCGAGAGTTGGAGTCTCTCATAGGAGGAGAGGAAGAAGTACCAGAGTGGTGAAAGTAGCAGGAAGGAGGAATGGGGCCTCTAGCAGGTTCTCAGCTGCATTTACATCTCACAGAAGTGCGCTACTTAGCTGAGCGGCACCTCTGCTTTGGTTTTGCAGGAGGTCAGTGGAAAGTAGATAAGATAGGCAGGACCAGGCTTACAGGCATCTAAAGTGTTTGGGTAAAGCGTAGCCTGCTTGCCAGGTAAGTGTGGGTTTTTTTTTTTTTTTCTTTTTTCCCTAGAATTTCCTGTAGCCTGTCAGGGATCTTTCTAAAACTTACTACATGGACTGTGGTGCCCTAAACTGGGTGCTTTTAGAAGCAAAGGTTGCACTTTAGTGGATTCTTTACTTGAATAATAGTGCAAATTTTAAATAGATCATAATGTAAAAGAACTATTTGACCTGCTGGTTTTGCTTGCTGTGGCTTCCCTGCATCTCCCCTGCATCTTTGGGTTTTGTTCACAAAAACAGGTTATCACACTGTTTTTATGTGAACTTCCTTTCTGTTGGGGACATCTGGTTGTAGCTGGGATTTGTTTGATTTCAAATTTCTGTCCAGAAAAGTCAGAGTAAATACACAGGTTTCCTCCAGCCCGAGTCTCTGACACTTTCAGTATCAGTAAATGAAACAGTTCAGGGAACTAATACTGACTCTGAGAGCAGACATGTGGCCCCTTTTCAGTTTTTGGAGACACTTGCCTTTGTGCTTAACTTTCTATACTGCACTGAGAAAAATCTTAACACTGAAAGCTGAATACTAAGGATGTTTTTATTTGACATCACCAAATCTTGATTTGTGGCCACAGTTGTTTTAAAACTTCCGATGAAGCTAAAGCTGAGAGAACCTGGATGTTTTGAAGTCATATGTGCTCCTTCGGTGCCTTGCAGAGGGACAGAGCCTCGTGTTAGCGCTGTGAGTGGCTAAAGCAGATGAGGTTGTGCTGCTGCCAGCAGCAGCCACCCTGTGTGGCAGGGACACTGCCATTCAGCAAGACGGGAGTGTGCTTGGGTTGCGTGATCTGCCCATATCCTGGGCTTCCCCGAAATGCTGTGTGAGTTTTCATGAGCCTCTTCTGTGTGCAGAGAGCACTTACCAATATCCTTCTATGCAGTAAAGGACAGCTTGCAGATGTTCAGGAGTAGTAGCTCCAAAATATATATATATTTTTTCTTTTTAAATTGTGGCCGGGCCTGTCACAGTGTTGAAGATCGTCTTTGTATTAAAGCAATGGTACTTTCTTCCAGATAACTGTTGTTTTTAATGTTGGTGCCATTTAAGGCTTTGTGCCAAGAGCTGCAGCCACGAGCTTGTGACCTGAACAGTGTCCTTCTCGGAGAGAAACGTTCCATGGAGGAACCGACAGTCTTCGATACCAAACATGAGGCCTTGTGAAGGCAGCTTTCACCATCACTTTTATCCTGCTTAAACCCAGGTGCCCGTTGGATTTCTGTGCATGTGCATAAGCCTGGGAGCACATGTGCATTTACTTTCTCTTAGCACTTCATTCTTCCAAGTGAAAGGCTTAAGGTTTGAGCTCTTGGGTTGCAGAGAGATGTGTTTCAGGTAAGGCTCGTTTAGGAAATGTGGCTGGAAGCTGGTCCCACGCGCTAGCTGGCTGTGCTGGTTTGTAAAGGTGGACGAGGCACATCGGCTTGCACTGGTGAATCTGAAGAGCAGAAATTCAATTAATGGATAGTCTTTTCTTGTTTGCTTTGATACTTTCCAGTTGATGGTCTCTCTAGCTAATGTTTTTAAGTAGCTGATTATTCACTTAAGACCCTTGTCTCCTCTTATAGAGGATCTTATGTCTCTTCTGGATGCTGACATACATTCTGCTCACCCAAGTGTCATTATTGATGCTGATGCTATGTTTTCAGAAGATATTAGTTACTTTGGTTATCCATCCTTTCGGCGCTCATCACTTTCCAGGCTAGGCTCATCCAGAGGTAATTTTGCACCTTTTTTTTTCTTTATAATAAGTAGTTTTCTGTGCAAAGCATTAGTGATGGTACACACTGGTGGTATAGATGCAAAAGTAGACTATAATATATTGTCAAAGATGCAGAGTAGATAATTTTATTAGTGAGCGACAGTTCACTTATTAATGACTTATGAATACAAGCAGGTAAGTTTAAGAACCTTTATAATCATTTTAAATCTAATGGTTGATCATTGCTGTTTCAAACTGTTGTAAAACTTTTACCTGCTAAGTATATTTTAAAATGTGTAGTGCAAATACCTACTAATTCATATATTACATTAGGAGTATTTGGTTTTACTCAAAAACCAGTAACAAGTGATGACATGCAGCATTCTTAATCAGATAGAGGAGGGTTGCTCCTTATGCTCTCTTCTTTACATGTTCTTAATATGTCCCATGGCAGAAATTAACTTTATGGACTAAGGAGAAAGATGTGTAGATACCAGGGATGGAGAAGAAATCTATATAATATTTTTGGAAGCATTTTTATAGTTGGCTAGGGACAACTTGAGAATGAATACCTTGAGCAGTGTTAAGGTGTTTTACATGTTTTTGTAAGGCATATTACACTGGGAGGTTTATAATAAGCATGCAGCAGCTTTTAGCTTTTTGAGCTATTACACAAATGCTGGCAGCATTTACAAACTGTTAATCCAGCCTCTGCTGTCACCGTTTGTGTGATACAGTTATTTTGCCTTTTGAGAACATGATATAGGATATTAATTGCCGAACAGTTAAGTGCCTGTTAAAAAATTACTAGTCGAGGGTCAGTGTGTTGTTTGCTAGAAGATAGTAAGTGCAGCACTATATGGAGTATATTTCTTAGACAAACTGTTGTTTTTTTGGCTTGTGTAAAAGCTTTCCCATTTGTCTAGTATAGCGAAAGACCAAAGACTTGGAGTAATTTATTGAAATTATGATATGGTAACATGATCATCTTATACATGTAATTCCAGTCGACTTTTGTGAACGTAAATTAAGTACTTAATAAGTTAAATGCATTATTTGCATGTACAAATATTAAGCATCTGACATAACTCCTTCTAAATTCCTCCTTTTTTTTCCTTTCCTAAGGTTATTCTATATAAGACGTTACCACGAATTTTATAATCCTTATTTTCCATGCATAGTTGACTCTTGGAAAGTTAGTTTGATTACCTGATTTAAAAAATTTATCTGCATGAGCGAACTGCAGAGTACTGGCTTTAGACAGTTTGTAGGCCAATTGGAGGGGAAGCATTTTGGTAAGGAACATTTTCCTATGAGGATCCTTTTTAAAAATTGTCTGACTCTTGAAAAGTTTTCATTTGATCTACTCAAAACAGATACAGTTTAATCCAGTCCCATAGAGTATTGTCTTATAGAAAAGGGGTTGGATTATCAAATATTTATGCAAGAGCTTTTTTCCTTTCCTTTTTTTATGCTTGTTTTATTTAACCTTTTCAAATTATTGTTTTTTGGAAAAGTTGTTATGAAACTCTCTAATAAATACTCTTTTTTGGTTTGCTTAAATGTATCTAACAGACAGTACAGATATAGGGTTTTTTTGTTGTTGTTGTTATGAGATGGATAAAACAATACTACAAAATTCTGCATATTGTACTAGAAAACCTTAAATTACCATGTTAAATGTATTTGGCTGCTTACAGTTTGAATGACAAGTAAGCAACATGCTTTTGCATTTTGATAGCACACAGACTGTAAGACTTTTTAGCTACTATTTTTATATTTAGTAATTCCAAAGTCCATGTGCTTGAAAGGGTTGATAAATTGAATGTTGCATGTCAGGACTTCTTTATTTTTAGTCTTTATGAGTAGTTGTAAGTGCTGTTAGTTGCATCCTGAAGGGTCTTTACTAGAGAGTGGCTTACTTTTATCCCACTGGTGTGACCCAATTGCATACCAGTTCTCCTTCTTCCCTTAGAGAGAGACTCTGAGCTGTTGCGTGAACGTGAGTCCGTTTTACGTTTGCGTGAACGAAGGTGGCTTGATGGAGCCTCGTTTGATAATGAGAGAGGCTCTACGAGTAAGGAAGGGGAGCCAAACCTGGACAAGAAGAACACGCCGGTTCAAAGCCCTGTTTCTCTAGGAGAAGACCTGCAGTGGTGGCCGGACAAGGTATTGAAAATTTTTGAGCATTTTACGTGTGTCATGAAGCAGACTTTATGTTTTCCAAATAAATAGTCTTTATTTCCCTGCTGAATTTCTCAGTTAAGTGCGTGTAAGATAACATGATAGCATATGCTTTATTATGCACTTGGGAACATTATGAATAACTAATTACACCCTTATAATCGTGATCCTGCTGTTACTTCTGTTTTAATTTCTTCACCTGTGTGTTTTTTTTTTTTTTTTTTTTTAAGGACATCACTGTAGATTGTAAGGCTCAGATTCTTATTTATTTTCATTTAGATGCTCAGAGAAATTAATAAGTAATAAGGAATTCGTGAAGCAACTTAAATTGTCCTTCTATACAAGAAATAAAGAAAACTTTTTTTTTGGTTAGGTTTTCCTTTTCCAGGATGCTTCCAGTTTGACTGGATGAAGCTTTTCAGAAACAGCGATGAAAGTTGGTTTGTGTTAGTCTCGCACAAAACAGGATGGCAAATAACAGAAATGAGTATTGGCAGCTACTTAAGAATCCTTTTGGCTCTGGTTAGCTGGCCCTCTTAGCCTCCCTAATTCCACTTTCAAGAAAAAATTCCCCACACAAGATCCAAGAAAAACGGAATGCTAACTATATGTTGTCAGCCATCTATAGATGTCATTTTCTTGAGGTATTATCTAGATGCCTGCTAAAATGGATGAACAAAATTATTTTCCAGGAATGGAAGTGAGAGTTTTTGTTTACTTGACCAAATTTTGAGTTTTGGAACACCTCTTCCTAGCATTTCCTCTTCTACTTGTTTTCAATATCTGTTTGATTTCTTTTAATGTTTCCTACTTTCTTTCCCTTTGTCTCCATTTTGTTCCTTTCAAACCAAGCAGAGAGCTTGAAGGGGGAAGCAAATTGGAAACCTCATTTCAGCTTACAGGTTCCCACCTTTAACCACTATCATCCCATTCTGTGATTCAAATTAAGCAAGGCAGATAATTGGGAAAAATAAAAATCTGATAAGTAGCCTCCCAGCTAGACTTTGCATGACTAAGGCATGATTTTGCTGAACCAATACACTGACCCTTTATGTCAGGAAGAGCTGGCAGCTTTTGACCCTTTTTCTTTCTTACAGGAGTAGAATGAGGGAGTCATCCAGCTTGGGTGGAGGGTTCTGGGGTTTTACCATGAAAGAACAAAATAGAAATAGCATTTGCAGTCTAGCACTCTAGCTATCCCCTAGCTTCCAGTTTAAAACGGGATGTCGTGTGGGAGAGGCCTTCCATCTTTTTCCAAGAGCAGGCAAACATTTCATCCTGTCTCTCGACTGCACTTTTGTCACCGAGGTTGTGCTGCCTCTTTCTTGCCATAGCCCCGCTCCAGGCGGCGGTGGTGGTTGCAGTGTCCAACACACATTTCATGAGGTAAATAGTGAGGGAGATGATTCGACTGAGAGACCAGTGGAGACACCCTTTTCCTTTTGAAAACAGGGAAGGAGATCTCAAGGTGTTATCAGAAGAAGATAATAAGCTGGTGGAGAGATTAAAGTACATGAAGAATCATTGAGGAATCAAAGATTCTTGCTTGCAGTTTTTTTTTTTTTTTTCCTCTTTTTGATCTTTAATGATTTTGGCTTTTAACTCTTTAAAACAGAATTTTAGCAGTCCATGATGAAGACATTAAACTTGCAGATTTTGGGAGGTAGAATAACAGCCTGACAAGAATGGGTGAAACTTCTGAAAAGCTATATCAGCTTCCAACTGTATCAGCTTCACACGGGACCTGAGTCTAATGATGTTGACATGCTGCATAAATGCACAGTTTTTTTTTTTTTTCCACCAAATATTTGAAATCAATTCTTTGAGAATTCAAGTCAAGTAATAGCGCAATAGCTAAACATAACATACCTATTTGGAACAAATACAGAAACTTCAGTTTGCACCGAACTATGGTCTAGGAGGAAAAAGAAGCCATGCTTATTGTATTAGAGAGTGGTTCTGATATGTATGAAATTCTTTTGGGGGTACTTGGTACAGTTTAGTACTACTACAGTCTAGTCACCTTTGAACTATCAGAAGAACTAAGAGTTTTGTCTGCAGTTCAAATGCTGAATCATGTGCAAATATGTAATTCCTTGGTCTGAAGTCAGTATTTATACCTGAACAGACACAGCTGTGGTTGCAGTGCCAGCCTTGTGATGTTATTCATGCATCTTCGTGCTGTTGCTCTTTTGAATGGCCCTACGGAGGTTTATGTGGCCGGGTTCTCATCTTTAGATCACAAGCTGTAATGTTCTGGTGGGTGGAGGAGAATGACTTTGAATGGCAGGTCTCTAGAGTTTACCTTATGTTCATAAAACTTTATTAAAAAAAATTAAAAAAATAACAAAAAGTCGCAGTGAAATTGTCTTGTAGCAAAGTTAAAGTTAATTGCTTTCCATACTTTAAGGCATTAGGCTAACTAACTTTTGAAGATTCACTTACACTAATGAAGAAAAGCATCTGCATAGTGTGCACTCTGTTGTGGTTGCACTTCTTTCTCAGAATACGTAATGTTTTACATTGGAAATTATTAACATGATTCAGATTAGTATTATTGCTACGTGCTGGCTGATGGATGCCCTCCAGAGCACAGTAACTCTCTTAAGACGCTCAATGCCTTTTGAAACGTGCAATTCCATGCACGCAAATAAGGGAAAACTGGGTGAATCTAAATTTCCAACAGTGAAAACCTTTGTTTCCACTTGAAAACTTTTGTAGCTGATTCTCCTGACTGAAGAAAAATCTCCTAAGCGAAGGAACAAATAAGCTGCTGCTCTTCTGTTTTTGTGTGTTTTGTTTTTTCTTATGGTTTGGCCTTGAGAGCTCAGTTTCCCAGAGCGCTCTGTTACTCAAGTTATCTGATCATTGCATTAGCTTTTGCAGTGCAAGACAGGTGCAAACGTTTTACAAATTCTTCAAATTCATGAGTCCGTAGTTTGCAGTGGGGAACAAGACCTTGGAAAAGTGACATTATAATTGTTTCATAGGTGCTGCAGTATTGGTATCCTGCTAAATTCAAGAAAAGAAGGCCTGTGAGATCCAGGTGTTGGGCCGGATGAGACCATTGAGCAAAGTGGTACTAGCTCAGTACCATATTAAATGAAATTATTTACAAGAAAAAAAAGGAAACCTGTACCCCATAACTGGTGCTGGCACACTAGCTTGTCTGGTGTGCCAGGTCCTAATGATGCGATAAAGTGACACTTTGATTCTGCATCAGTGTGGAAGACTAGGCTGCCTTTTTGTTCTATTAAAATGTCCAGATTTTGAGAGGGAAACATTTCTTTGAAGAATATCTCAGGCCAGAATTCTTCCCGTCTTTAGTTACAGAAGCAGTATTTTGTTCTTAAATCATGTGGAAGAAGTACTGCTTGTTGTTTGTTTGAGCATATCGCTGAGTTTACGACAAACTCTTCTTTATTTCCGAAGTCCAAAATTCTTTAACATTTTGAAAAAACCTTAGTAATTCCTGTTTCTTTTTTTAATATGGAAGTTTGTTACATTAAATTTTTGATGGGTAGGTTTTATGATGATGCTGACTTAAACTCCGTATTTTGGTATTTGTAGGATGGAACAAAATTTATTTCTATTGGAGCTCTATATTCTGAACTTGTTGCCGTTAGCAGTAAAGGAGAGCTCTATCAGTGGAAGTGGAGTGAATCAGAGCCTTACAGAAATGCACAGGTACTGTACACCCTTAAATAATATCTTAAGAAGGTTTATATGCTTTGAATATCTCAAGTATTTTTCTTGTTTTCAAAGAATCCTTCGCTGCATCATCCACGAGCCATGTTTTTGGGGTTAACCAACGAAAAGATAGTGCTCCTTTCTGCAAATAGCATTAGAGCAACTGTTGCCACTGAAAATAGCAAGGTATGACATGTGGGGTATGACTTTGTTGAATCTGATAAAGTTGTTTTCCAGCTGCGTGTATTGCAGTGCAGTTGTTTCTTAAGGTTTGTCAGTAGCAGAAGCTGATAATCTTTGTTCACTTGTTCATCTTTTTTTGTTCTATAGAAATGTAAAAATATAACCAAAACTTAATTTATGTTTTATGAAAATACAAGAAATCAAAAAAAACAGAGAAAATGTGAATGGAAAAGGTGATAATACTTAGATTTGCAGCAGATTTGGAGCTGAAACAGGGAAGGGTTATGTGTTCTACCAGGTTTTTTTGAAATGCTTGACTATTGCACTAGAATCTGACCCTGGTTTTGGAATAGAGAGGTTTGTTAATGTTCTGGATGTAATTACTGAAAATCTAGTGGCATTGAAGTTTTCGGTACTGTAGAGGTATTTTTTTTTCTGGCCAGCAAAGAGTCAACTTGAAACTGTGCAATATTTGATTTGATAAAATGTATGTACTTGTTGAAATGCTTGTAGAATATCTCTCTGTGTTTTGTCACTTCTTTTGTCTGGACTGGAAAGGAGGAAAAATGCCTCAAAAGCTCAGTTTTAGGGGAAGAAAAGGTGATGTGGGATAATATCGCACATGGGATTACTGAAGTATGCAAAAATGTTTATTTTTCTTTCTTTTTTTCAAAAATAATAAATGTTACATTAAACTTAGAGGTGCAACGCTTTTTGTTTTCCTCTACCCCCTTCTTTTTTTTCCCCCCTACTCTTTCCTGCCCTTCCTGTTCTTTTCTTCCCTTCTCCTTTAGGTTGCTACCTGGGTGGATGAAACCTTAAGCTCAGTAGCTTCTAAATTAGAGCACACTGCACAGACGTACTCAGAGCTTCAGGGAGAGCGCATCGTTTCCTTACATTGTTGTGCTCTTTATACATGTGCTCAGCTAGAGAACAACTTATATTGGTGGTAAGTAAATTTTTGTGGTTTGCGGTGTAGTTTTACTTGATATCTTCATGCGTGTGAGCTTAGGTACCCATTTAAAAGTTTCTTTATACTGTTTCTTTGATCCTAAGCAATTTGAATCTTTAAGAGAATAAAGTTATCCATAGGAGGTGCTCACATGATTAGATAACTCTTAAGGTTACTTTGTGAAACAGAGCAGTACATCTTAAGCCTTTCAGGCCTTTTGCAAATTCTAAGCGTGGCACAAACATAATCAGCTCTGAGGTCTCCATTCTCCTCTTGGGGTCTGATCTGCTGGTTTGTGGTCTCAATCCTAAATAAGAGAGAAATAGCACCAGATGTTCTGAAGCTTGTTGTTAAAATACATAATTCATAAACACTTGCGAAGTCTGAAATGACAGGCTTAATTGTCAAATTTTATGTCAGAATGCTCTGTGTTCACAAAACCCCTTCAAAAATCAAAAATAACACTGCCAGAAGAGCTCCAAAGTGTATACCTAACTTGAGTGAATTTATTATCATTAATGTGGTGTTAGTGTGCATTGTTTTGTCTTGGCTTTGGATTTTGTTGTGCTTGTATGTAACAGAAAAATCTCAAGTAGCTCTTAGGCATGAATGAGTTAAATACTTGGTGTCAAGCTGGAAATCTTAGCACTGAATTGAGTCAGTGAAATGGCTTTTCTGTAACTCTGAAATGTATTCTGATTGATGTAGATAGCAGCTTCTATCTATTAACAGACTTAGGGGAGATGTCTCTAATATCTTGAATGGGTCTGGAGCCTTGTGGAAGGGTTTAGGATGATGCCTGTCAAGTTTTGCTTGTGATGAGGGAGGTTTTTGAATAAAAACATCTAACTATAAGCGACTGGCTAAAACATGAAGTCTTGAAATCTTACACTGTCAAAATCAAAAATCTATTAAGAGGACTTAACCACATGCTTTAATGCTGTTTTCAGCCAAACTGAATTAATCCAGCTACAAAAGAAAGGATTTTTCTTCCTCTCCTTCACCTGTAGCAGCTGAAATCTCTCAATGGATCTTGGAGTCCTTCAGCCATGTCCACAGAGAGAAAGTGAGGCCTTTGGCAGAAGGGCTTTCCACCTATAAAAGTGAAAAGGCTTATCCTGGGCCGTAGTGAAGATAAGGCAGCAACCTCTGGCAGTTGCCATTAGTCAGAGCAAAGCTGTCAGCTCGTTGAGAGGGGACACTGCCCAACTTCAGCTGGGTCTGGAGCACGTCAGCTCAGACGTGCCTCAGACTGTGGAGGCACTTTGGACTGGAATGAAAGTCATCACTTAGCAGGGACGTTTCTTCTGCGCTCTCCGCCTTTGTTGTTGTCCTCCTCATAAATCAGAAAGTTGAGATGAAAGGTGGAAGGTGGGGATATATGTGGAAAAATATGTCACGTCTGCAGTGCTTTGAGATTTTGGAGAAGGTCTCTCAGAGAGCTGCGTTTTTAAACATGACTATGTTAAACGGAATAAATTGTTCGAGGGTATAAACACAGCATTTCTTTGATAGCCTTTTGATAACATTATGTGTTTTTCCACAGGGGAGTAGTTCCTTTCAGCCAAAGGAAGAAAATGCTAGAAAAGGCCAGAGCAAAAAATAAAAAGCCCAAATCTAGTGCTGGTATCTCCTCAATGCCAAACATAACTGTTGGAACACAGGCAAGTTCAGCTGTCATATGTGACACATTTATAGTGCTGTGTGATGAACCTATAGTCTGTTCTTAAACAAAAAAAGAGTAACAGTTCAGGTTTCTTTCCTGTTATGCACAAAAGTCCTATAAATAATTTGGAATTAAAATACTGTATTTTAATTATATGACCGTAAAATGATGTATTCTGCTAGTGTATATTTTTAGCCTTATTAGTGTAATTGTTACTGTAAGCATGGAGGAAAAAATGGCACCCATGCAAATACTAAGTTCTAATTTCTCTGCATCTTTCTTACCCATTCTGTACTTTGAAGGTATAAAAGTATAGACATGTTAATGCTTAAAAGAGCATTTAGCTTTGTAAATGACCTTGCTTTTAACTGCCTGCACGATTAGGGTCTGTGATTCATGCAGAGCTATAGGCATTTGGTTTTATTTTATTTTATTTTTTTTACCAAAAAAAAAAAGTATGAATAGCTGAAGCAGAACTTTGTTTGTTCTTGTGATGATTACGAGAACTGGTCTGAGCCAAAGCAGTTCCCTTGCAGAGAGCCCTTGGCTCTGAGTCCATTCTCTTCTGTTCTGGGATGAGTCTTCATTTTTAGCTGGTTTGTTTCTTTTTAAGCTGAGCCTCTTAATTGTATATTAAACAGTTGCACTTCTAAAGCTGCTGTTTTCAGCTGTCAGTTGTACAACAGCCTCTTTCTCCTAGCCAAGTGCATAGGAGATCACACTGACTTTCCTGGTCGCCCAGTTCCATAGGTTTTCATTTCTCTCTTGACTGCTAAATATGTCACCAAGAAAATGCATGTATATATATGACTTTCCTTGCTTTGATCCACTCATAGAAATATATGATCTCATGGAAATAAATACTTTTATCTTTAGGTGTGTTTAAGAAATAACCCCCTCTATCATGCTGGAGCAGTTGCTTTTTCAATCAGTGCTGGAATTCCTAAAGTGGGTGTCTTAATGGAATCCGTTTGGAACATGAATGATAGCTGCCGATTTCAGCTTCGATCACCAGAGAGCTTGAAAAACCTGGAGAAAGCCAGCAAAACTACTGAGGCCAAGTAAGCGTCCTAAAGGAAGAGACAGCCTTGTTTGACATTTTTTTTTTTTGTTGATGGTTAAAAATAGGAAGGAAGGTTTTACCTGGTTTAAACTTTTTGATACCTGATAGTCTCTTAATTTTACTGTAAACTCTGCTAAATGCGCAGAAGTGTTTACTGCAAGGAAGGTGTCTCAGTTGTCTGAAATAACTAGGCAAGTATTAACCTAGTATCCTCTTGCATCTTAAGACAAAAGTATTCTTGCCCTCCACTCTCAGGCGGTATTTCAAAATGTTTCCAAGATCTCATATTTGGGCACACTGAGAGTGGTTTTGTTCGTGAAAATAAGTGCTTTTAAGCCCTTCATGGTGTTGAGAGACACCTTTCAGCCTGTCCATACTTTGAATAAAATCATTTGGATTGGCAGTTGTTGTTTAAGTTTTCCTTAAAGGTTAAAGTTTACTTATTTCAGAACTTCAGACAAGTGTATAAAACTAAGAATTCTTTTTGCCACATCTGAGAATTTGTACCCTGTACTGTTATATTTATGCTTAGTAATGTTAAGTTAATTCCTGATTAAGAAGCACAGCACAAGTCAGAATATGAAATGTATTGTCTTGGTTAGGGTGTTTTGTTCAGGAGTATGAACTTAAAATATTTGCTGAAAAATATTCTTGGATTGTTACAAAAATCATTACGTGGAACATGGCTGGTTTCCTGGACATAATGACAGTCTGAGTGTTGTTGTCACAAAAGAGACTTCACGTTCTT